>NW_022196898.1:99707967-99712961 GCF_008632895.1 Mastomys coucha | reverse complement strand
CTGGGAATTGAACTCAGGACCTCTGGAAGAGCAGTCAGTGCTCTTAACTGCTGAGCCATCTCTCCAATACCCTCCACTCTCATTTTTTTTAACAAGGATTTTCTTCGGTCATATGGGTGTGATGCAGGTGCTAGGGATTGAACCTGGGTCCTCTAGAAGAACAGCCGTGCTCTTAGCTGCTGAGCCCCCCATATTTCTAAACTCTTATATACCAACATCCTACCCTTGACTTAGTTACAACGGATGTTGTAACCGCATTTCACAGTTGGAAGTTACATTTCTTTAATGAAATGAAGGTTTGGATTAGTTCTTTACTAACAGCATGGAGGTTTCTTACTGAGAGGATTATTGTTGACTGTGCTGTTGAAATCACTAGAGGGCAGCACGTCTCCTCCCCAGTTCAGAGAGCAGTGGCTCATCAGTGCCACTCCGTGCTGCTGGCTGGACTGGGGGTTAATTGGAAGCACACGTAGGGCACATTCCATACGCCTGTCACCGTAACTCAGAGTGAAAGAGACCTTGAAAGGCTGTTCACAAAACACTGAATAATAGTGAAACTTTCCATTACTGTGGAAGATTATTTCTAGTGTCTAGATATTTGGGACAGTATTTATTTATTTATAGTTTCTATTTTTCAGATTACTAACAGTGGTAATTTTGTACTTGTAAAAAGGACATTTTTGAGCTAGGTCTCCCTGTTATCCAGTGCTGGCTTTGATGAGCTAGGTCTCCCTGTTATCTAGTGCTGGCTTTAATGAGCTAGGTCTCCCTATTATCTAGTGCTGGCTTTGATGAGCTAGGTCTCCCTGTGTATACAGTGCTGGCTTTGATGAGCTAGGTCTCCCTGTGTATACAGTGCTGGCTTTGATGAGCTAGGTCTCCCTGTGTATACAGTGCTGGCTTTGATGAGCTAGGTCTCCCTGTTATCTAGTGCTGGCTTTGATGAGCTAGGTCTCCCTGTGTATCCAGTGCTGGCTTTGATGAGCTAGGTCTCCCTGTGTATACAGTGCTGGCTTTGATGAGCTAGGTCTCCCTGTGTATCCAGTGCTGGCTTTGATGAGCTAGGTCTCCCTGTTATCTAGTGCTGGCTTTGATGGGCTAGGTCTCCCTGTGTATCTGGCACTGGCTTTGAACTTACTCTTTAGCTCAGACTGGCTTCCGGTTCAATTCTCCTGCCTCAGTCTTCCAGATGCTTTAATTACAAGTGTACGCCATAATGTCTGGATAGCTGTTATAGTTTTTTGTTTGTTTGTTCAAGAAAGGGTTTTTCTGTGTAGTTCTGGCTGTCCTAGAGCTCACTCTGTAGCCCAGACTGGCCTTGAACTCATAGATCTGCTGGCCTCTGCTTACCAAGTGCTAGGACTAAAGGCGTTAGCTATTAAAGTTTTTAAAAAATATTTTTACTCACACATATGTGTGCACATGTTGTATGTGTCTATGTGTATATGGGTGTGTGTGAGTGTGTGTGTTTATAGGCAGAAGATGCATCAGGTCTAGAACTGAAGTTGCAGGCAGCTGTGAGCCACCTGACTGTAGAGTTGGGAACCGGATCTGGTCTTCTGGATGAGAACAAGAGCATTTAACTGCTGAGACATTTCTCCATCTCTGCTATGTGTTTTTTAAACTTTATTATAGAAAATATTGCAAAAACCTGTTTCCGCATGTGCAGTCAGCCGAACCCTTTCAGTGGCTGTAGTTCCAGGTAAATATAGCCAGGTTAGTATAGTAGTTAGGTAGTTCCAGGTAAACACAGCCAGGTTAGTGTAGTAGTTAGGTAGTTCCAGGTAAACATAGCTAGGGTACTGTAGTAGTTAGTTAGGTAGTTCCAGGTAAACATAGCCAGGTTAGTGTAGTAGTTAGGTAGTTCCAGGTAAGCATAGCCAGGTTAGTGTAGTAGTTAGGTAGTTCCAGGTAAACACAGCTAGGGTAGTGTAGTAATTAGTTAGGTAGTTCCAGGTAAACATAGCCAGGGTAGTGTAGTAGTTAGTTAGGTAGTTCCAGGTAAGCATAGCCAGGGTAGTGTAGTAGTTAGTTAGGTAGTTCCAGGTAAACACAGCCAGGGTAGTGTAGTAGTTAGGAACGTGGGCTCTGAAGCAGACAGGAAGGGCTAATCTCCCGCCTCCACCCATCTTCCTACCTAGACAACTCAGTTTATCTATAAGATGTAGGATTACCCTGCAGTGGCTTCGTCAACCTGGAATGCCAGCTTGGGCAGCCACAGCAGGAAGACCACAATGCTGAGGCCTGCCTAGGCTTCCAGAGTAAGTTCAAGAACAGACTGGTCATCTTTGTGTTCCCTGGTCTCAGAAAGTGAAAGGAGGGCTGGCGCTGCTGCTCACCACTGCTTAGCTCACACGAGCCAGCGCCATCAGCCTGCCGTGCTAGTGATTGCATTAGCTTCATGAAGGATTGCCGTGTCATGATGAGGTAGGCTACTGCCGCCACGTGTTCCTGTTTATTGTTTTTATTCCAGCTCTTTAAAAGGACTATTCTAAGATGATTTTACAAGTGTGTGGGTATGGGTAGACGGATATAATATGACTATAACTTGATTTACAATAATACTATTCAATCATATTTTTCTAGACAATAGCATCTTTTTCTGTCAATTAATTTTGTTTTTCTCATAATAGTGTTTGCATTTTCTGAAAGAAGACATTTCTCAGTGTGTGTGTATGTGCATGTGAATGGCAAGTATGCATTTGTACTTTTAGTGAGTACAAGAGATAAATGTCATTGTCGGCCTGCATCTCTCTGTACCTTATTTTTGGAGACAGGATCTGTCGCTGAATATGGAGCTGACTTTTCTGGGTTATCTGGTTGCCAGCTAAGCCCCTGGGACCTACCTATCTCTCCGTCCATAGCTATGGCTGCTGCTTACCCAACTGTCACATGGTGCTCATCGTTCCACAGCAAGGCCTTTACTCAGTAAGCTGCTCTGTAGCCCCAGAAACAAGATTCCTTTATTCCACTTTAAAGTCATTACTAAGACAGTGACAATACATCTACTTTTTCACCTAAAGGACTTGCAAAAATCATTACTCGTAGTGTAGCTGAGATTGCCGTCTTTCTGTGGTTCTGACTGTGACATGCATAGGAGGAGATCAGATAATGCAGTTGCCTCTGCTCCTCTTTCCTGGACATGCAGTCATCTAGCATCTGTGTGTCTCACCTCCACCACACAGGCTTGTCCTCTCCTCTGCAGTCATGTGGGCCTAGGCCTCTTGTCACATGCACCTTGCTCCATACATAAGGGTCTCTCTGCCTTAGCTCCCAAGGTCTGAGCTCGCCTTTCCAGCCCGTGCTGTTGCCATCTACTGTGGTAAGGTAGAGCTGAGCAGTCTTGCCCAGCACTGATTGGTTTTGTTTTATTCTCCTTTGTGGTGGAATTAAGGTATGAACCACAATAGCGGGCTGCATAGTTAAAAACTTTCACTAAGATTTTATTAAAATCAACACTTGTAGCCCGCACAGTCGTCTCGCCAACAAGAAAAGACACGCGGACACTAGGATCCTTCTGCAGCGACATTTACTGCCCTCTCCCAGAGGGAAAAAGAGGTCGAGCCAATAATCAGCACTGCTTATATACACCACAGTGCGGTGTGTCCGCTTCGCTCATCACCCCACGTGACACCCCAGAATGGGCCGTGACACGGCGTCTTTTCACTCTACGCACATGCGCAAACAGTTCTCTATGCACATGCGCAAACAGTTGTTTACTAGGAGTTGACAGCGGAAGTAGGCACCATCTTGCCATGGCGAATGCCTCTTCAGCTCCACCGCTCCCCACAAACACTGAATTTGAGTTTATTTCCCTGTTTTTGTTTTTCGATTCTCTGGCTGATTCTGTCACTGTGTACACGTCCACGTGCTTCCAGAATCTCACATTCTCCTGGTTTTGGCATGCAGCGTGTTGCTTTCTGGAGGAGAGAGACCTCAGGTGCCTCTCCCTGTATTTGGAGGGAACATTTGTTGGTCTGTGAGGCACCATGCAGTGATTTATTTATTTCTAGACTGTGAATAATTGATAACCAAAAAGACATTTAAACATTTTTGTTTAATTTTAAAAATTATAAATGGGATCACTTTAGGTAGGGCTATATTGTGTGTGTGTGTGTTTGTGTTTATGTGGGTGTGTGCATGTGGAGGCCACAGGTCAATGCTGAGTGACTCCGCAGTTTATCTCTACCTTGTTCTTTGTGCGTGTTAACTATATGTGTTTATACAGAGAGTAGTGTAACCATGCGTGTATACCATAGTGATGTGGGGTGCTTGTGCATGCCTGTGTATAGCTAGGTCTCTCTGACCCTGTAGTTGATTACCTTAGCTAGGCTAGCTGACCAGTAAGCTGCAAAGATCCCCCTGCCTCTACCCTTCAAGCACTGTAGTTGTGCATACATGTTGCTGCATGTGGCTTTTTTTCTTAATACATGGGTACCAGGAATCCAAACTAAGGTTCCCATGCTTGTGACACAAGCCCTTTATGGACTCACACTTTATTCTTTTTATTAATTGGTTTCCTGATCCTCGGGTTTGGTGGGAACCCCCAGAGAGGTCCCAGATTTCTGTGTCCCAGAACAAGGAGCAGAGACATATGGATAGTGCACCCTATTTTTAGTACTAGAAAACAATATAGGACCAAGTGCAACTGCACCAGCAGGGAAGTGGTTGAGTAGACATCAGCAGACGCTGGAGAAAGGCATGGGGCTTTCATGCCACATGGTGGAGACTTGGAGGTTGTTTGCATAGTCTGGGCTTGCTCAAATGTGCTCTGTCTGTTACATTTAATCCTGTGTGCAGCTTCATATATCACATGTCTTGTTAGTGTTTTAAATCTCCACCTAGGTGTCTTAGTTAGGATTTTACTTAGTTAGGGCCATGGACACCATGACCAAGGCAAGTCTTATTTATCTTTTGTTTGTTTGTTTGTTTGTTTGTTTGTTTTGAGACAGGGTTTCTCTGTGTAGCTCTGGCTGTCCTGGAACTCACTCTGT
>NW_022196898.1:99697479-99707593 GCF_008632895.1 Mastomys coucha | reverse complement strand
TGCAGGAGGAGCTGAGAGTTCCACATCTTCATCTGAAGGCTGCTAGCAGAATACTGGCTTCCAGGCAGTTAGGACAAGGATCTTAAAACCAAAACCCACAGTGGCACACCTACTCCAACAGGGCCACACCTTCTAATAGTGCCATTCCTGGGCTGAGCATGTACAAACCATCACACTAGAAGTGGAGATGGACCTCTAATAATCAGCCTTGGACCCACCTCCTGTTTCCCTGCTGACACGGTAATTTTAAGAAATGGAAACTATCCCAAGTTTTAAACACTGTGTGCAATGAGGGAGGAATTATTACAATGTTGCCTCTCCTTTAGATTTGAAGTATCTTAGGAAATGGAAGAGGTTGGACACAACATGATACACATGAAGACAAGTATCTCCTAATGAAATTTCATATACATATCACTTGATACAACCTATCCCTTGATACAGGTCTCTCTCTCTCTCTCTGTGTCTCTGTCTCTCTGTCTCTGTCTCTGTCTCTGTCTCTGTCTCTCTCTCTCTCTCTCTCTCTCTCTCTCTCTCTCGCTCTCCTGTCCATTTCCTAACTCAGGAAATATTGCGTATGGATAGTGCATCCTCTTATTATTACTAGAAAACAATATAGGACCGAGTGCAACTGCACCAGCAGGGAAGTTTTGCTATTTTTCCCCCTTTTAGATATTGGCTAAAATACTAAATCTCTATGTGGTACTCTGGACATAGTCTCTCTCTCCCTGTCTATCTCCCTCTCTCTCTTCCTCCCTCCCTCTCTCCCTCTTTCCCTCTTTCCCTTGGATTCCTTCTCCTGACACAGCTAGTCACAGACTTCCAACTCAGGACACATGCCTGTTTTTCTTGTATTTCTCTTTCCACTGCTGGTGATTCCAGCTTGCCTGCCTTGTTCTTCTCTCAAACTTTAGCAAAGTTGTTTTCTTTCTTTTTTTTCTTTTTTCTTTTTTTTTTTTAAGAATTTAGTGACTCACACATTATTAACTGATTCATTTCTCCTGGCTCTTGAAGGGTATTAATGTCTTTAAACTTCTTTCCTTATAAGCTGGATTGGTTGGACAGTGTGAAGCTTCCTATGACTTCCTCCTGGAGTGGCGGTCAAGAGCAAAAACTTCCTCCTAGCCTTACCTCTGCAACTGTTGAGACCCCTGACTCACAGGCTAGACCAGGAAAGCCAGCTCAGGTTCTGCATGGCAGTGATGAGCTTACAGTCCTGGAGCACAGCCAGACCTGGGACTAGTTAGTTATAGTCACGTTGTGTGTCCTAGCTGCTTAGTGAGGATCCAGTTCTCAGTATTAGCCACTGAACACTTCTCACAGGGAGAAGCAACTTCAAATCCAAGCAGAGAGAGCGCCTTGTAAAACAAACTTCCATTTGGATCCCTAGTGCCTAGGATGGGTGGACATGGACCTGTGATCTCAGCTCTGGAGTGGTGGAGAAGAGCAGACCCCTAAACCTCTTTGGCTAGCCTTCTTAGCTGCGTTTGGAATTTCAGATTCAGTGAGAGACCCTGACTCAAAAATTAAGGTGCCCTAAACAGGATCCGCAGCCTGCTCCTTGTACGGCTCAAGGAACATGACAGCGAGAGCAGAGATAATGTAAGAGCGAGGAAATATTAAATGCTGCCGTCGGGGCAGATCTGTCACAGTAGCTCACAGTGCTGTACTTGTTTGCAATGGGTCTGCAGGAGACTGGGCCACTCAGTCACCAGTCATGGATGGGGAGGGGGTGGCAGGTGCTCAAGGGACCCTCTTTCATTCTGCTGAACTGCTGGCAACTGATTGATTCTGCGTAAGGGACAATTATTGTGTTCCATTTTGTGCCAAATGGTGAGTTCACAGGCTTCAAACATGCCCACACAGACAGTCCTGATTAAAATCAGTGGATCATAAAACTAAAAAGGGGGGTGGGGCATGCGTGTGGAGGGGCCGTGGGAGGAGGAGAGACAAGAGCAGTCAGATGCACTAGATATGTACATGACATTGTCAAAGAACAGATGGAATGGATAATAATAAAAAATAGGGAGTGACTTCCAAAGATACCTGCCTCAGCCTTCAGCCTCCACATCTAGGCTTCTGCATATGCATGCACACATGCAAACACTCACCTGCAGAAGCATACACACACAAACTTTCTCCCCCCCGCCCTTCTCTGCTTACAAAGGAAATGCAGCAGTTATTTATTTTGATCCATCTTTAATCCTGTGATAAGAAAGTGGCTTTGCGTTAGGCAAATAAGGGAGGAGGGGTGCTCTCCTCAGCAGAGTTCATTCAATTTGGTTCTTCTCAGTGCTTGATGATGCCAGCATTTGCAAGGCAGGGGTGGGAAGACCAAAGCCAGGGGCCAGTCTGGACTATTTAAGGAGACTGTCAAAAGACACAAGCAAAGAAGCCTGCTTTCTGCCTTCACACACTGTGGGTCCCTGACCTACACCTGCTAGCAGGGAGCTTCATACACTGTGGATCCCTGACCTACACCTGCTTTCTGCCTTCACACACTGTGGGTCCCTGACCTACACCTGCTTTCTGCCTTCACACACTGTGGGTTCCTGACCTACACCTGCTAGCAGGAAGCTTTGGGTTGAGGCTGTAAAACTGGTATTTCAGAATTTAGCAGATGATTTTTTTTAAAAAAATCAGGTGATTTCTACATGTATCTGGATGGACAGATAAGAAGGTGGCTTTAAGATTTTCTGATCTGTGCTGGACATGGTAACACATACTTTTAATACAGCAGTTGAGAGGCAGAGGGAGGTAGATCTCTGTGAGCTAGAGACCAGTCTGGTTGGCTACATAGCTGAGTTCTGGGTCAGCGAGGGCTAAAAGTAAGCCTGTCTCAGGAAAAGCAAGGCAATTTGCTGGCTACCAGGATGGCTTGCTGCCAAGCCTGTCACCTGAATTCAGTCCCTGGAACCCACATACTGCAAAGAGAGAACTGAACTCCCACAAGTTGTCTTCTGACCCCAAGTGCACAAATGCATAATCCATAAATAAATATAAGAAAAGTAAACAAATCTTACAGTGTGCATTGACCTGTCTACCATGCACCTTTTGTGTTATGGGGTTCAAATGAGTAAGACCAAGCCAGGCCTTCCAGTAGCGAGTAATCTGAGCAGCAGGTAAGCCTTCCTCATGGCGGACAGTTGGAGAGGGTTAAGACAGTTAAGATTGACTCAGCCACAGCTCCCAGCACAGCAGGTCCTCGCTTCCCTCCTGCTCTTTCCGGCTCTTGTGACTGGAGCCTGCCTGTTTGACAGTCTGAGATAAAGAACTTGAAAATAAGCAGATCTGGTTTAGGACGTTTGGGACGTGAGGAAACTCTTAGCTTATCTGCCTCTGTTCCTGAGGATTTGTGGAGTTCATTTATACATCGAATACCATAGATGGTAGATTCAAAAATACTATTTTATTCTATATGTATATTGCTAAGTATATTTCATATATATAAAATATACAATAGAAGTGTCTTTATATCTTACAGTAAATAGAAATTTTTGTTATCTTCATCATTTTTTTCATATATTTTGATAGAAAGAATTTTTTAGCTGGTTGCAGATACTGTGATTGGTAGAATACAGAATCTAAAACCTGACACCAAGAAATGACATCACTTTAGAAAGGGCCTTTTGCTACCGTCATGTACATAAGCCTGTGTCATGCATGTGACTCACTGGGTCTGTGTCAGTTCAAGCTTTGGTAGTGTGTGGTGTGTTTTTAGAGCAGGAGTTTCAGTTGTTGTTTCAGTGGTTGTTTATTTTTAGGGAGTGACATGAATCATGGGCTTTAGTTGTATCTTCATCTCTAATTATTCAGACCGAGAATCATATAGCATATTCAGTAATTAGCATTGGTCTCCTTGTTCATTTGTGGTGCTAGGAATCAAGTGCAGTGCCTTGTGTGCTAGGCCCTGAGACTTCAGCCCAATGTGTTCTTGACTTTCAGTGGCTAGAGCGTTTGTGTAGGACCAGACTTCTGGATTTAATGGTAGTTTAAAAGTAAAGGTGATTTACAACATGTGGAGCGTGCTTTGTAGGCACTGTTAGTTGATAGGGCTTACGAGAATACAGTTCTAGCTTATTAACCTGTAACTTCAGTTTTAAGTTAATTACGCTTTATATTATATATGCTTATTTTCTTATACAAATATGTATTGCAATATCAGTATTAGAAGCAACTCTAGAGCCATGTGTGTGATTGGTGTTGGCTATGGGTTTTTGTTTGTAGGTTTGTTTGGGATTTTTTCTGATGCAAACTATTTTGAGATTCTTTTACACTGATGTATAGGAACAAATCCATCACTTGAGATCCCTGGGGTTCACATGGTAGAGGTGGAAACTGAATCCCACAAGTTGTCCTCTGACTTCCACTCACATACCATGGCATATGTGCCTGGATACATACGTACGTACATACATACATAACAAAAAATGAAAAAGCTTGTCTTCTGCATGTTAGCATTATAGGAGCATGCCAGCACACGTAGCCCAAGCGTAATTTCTTTGTGTGTAAAAAGCATGGCTAAAGGTATCAGGGGGAATGAAGCTCTTGCTCCAGTCTTAGTCAGCTAGAGTCTGGTGCTTAACAGCCATGGTAGGTCAAACAGTGCAGTGAGTGAGCGCAGCTCATGTTTATGAGTGCTGCAGCACCCTGAGGAAAAGCATGTGAGCATTCTTTGTGTACCTACAGGAGGGCTGCATGGAGGGAGTGCCTGGAAACAGACAGTAGACCTGCAGGAAGATCGCAGACAGCGTCTCAAGCAGAGAGAGTCACGGAATCAAGCTACAGAAGAGATACACGTAGCGTAACAGTACACATAGCAGTAAACCTAGAAGGGTGGGCCAGAGAAGTCATGCAAGAACTCTGTTTCTTTAAGCAAAAATGAGCCACAGAAAATTATTTAGATGTCAAGTCAAATGCATGTGTTGAAGGAGATTGTGGAAGGGTGGCTGGTATCATTTCAGGGTTTTCTCCTTTCCTGGGGCTCCTTTTAGTAGAAGTGCTTGTGTTTCTTGGGATTTTGTATTTTGTTTTGAGTCAATGAGAGTTCCTCTAAGGGGGACTCTCTGGGAGAGAACAAGAAAAACTGTAAAACAGCACTTCCTGTCCAGGGGAGAGAGATTTCTCAGGTTTGGTAAGTAGCCAGATAGAACATGTAGCAGAAGCCCTCAGCCTCTCGTCTCGTCAGACAGCCCCGATTTGGTGTGAGGCTGGATCCTCTCTTCCTGCAGACTCACTGTCACAGGAGAGTAACGCCAGGGCTGTATCTTTGGGAGTGATCTGAACTGCAGGCTTAAGTAATAGACTCAGTTCTCTAAATAGATGGAGTACAAGTTACACAGTGTTGTTCCAAAGGCAGAGGCCTGGGCTGGTGACCTGCCTCTGGCTCTCTCTCTCTCTCTCCCTGGTGGCAGGGGCCTGCTACTGAGGCCCAGGTCTCTCTCTCCCCAGGGGCTGACCTGTTTGCTGCATGGCGCATTAATTAAAAGGAAGGCAATGTATAAATGAGTTATTTTATTGTAGGAGGAAGAAATATGCTGGTTGAGTAGAGGGAAGGAAAGGAGGAGGAGGAGAGAGAGAGAGAAAGGAAGGAGAGGGAGAGGGAGGAAAGAGAGGAAGAAAGCCAGAGAAGAGGACAAAGAGCAGACAGGAGAGAGAGAGCAAGAGTGCAAGAGTAAGATGGGAGAAAAGTAAGAGAACAAGAGAGTGAGGAGGGGGCAAACCACCCCTTTTACTGTATGGGGCGTGGCATGCCTGGCTTGTGGTCAGATGACTGGATGTAGGGTCCAGCTAGAATGCTGGGAGCTTGAGGCATTGTCTGCCTGATAGAGCACACATCTCCTGCAGGGGCAGCTGTGATGAGTCTGGGCTGAAATCTGAGCCATTGGTCTCAGGAGCTATCACCGAACTCTTACCATCCCTTGTGAACAAATTTACTCCGCTCAGTGGGTCTCCGGGGTTCCCAGGTGGCCGCTCTACTGGACCCCAGCTGTCAGAACTGTCCCACAACACAGCAGCTGAGAAATGTGGTTAGTAATTAAGCCTCATAATTTTCACTTCATCGGGTATACTAACACCACAAAACGCAGCTGAGCTGCTGTCGTTTCTTCAGGTCAAGACAGATTCAGTGATGGCCAATGTAGTCACAGTGCTGCATTGTCGAAATGAAGAGTACCCGATGTTTGTCTTTGCTTCTTAATCCAAATTACATCTCCATAGCTGAGATTCACCTGTGGAGGACTTCACTCAGCCGTGGGAGGCCTTTGTAGTATTAGGGAAAGACCCACATTCAGCTCCTCCAGGAAGAAGTTGATCCTAGCATTTGGACTAGTTTTCTGTTCTCATTTGTCCTTTGACCAGGGCCTTTGTAGCAGGTAGACCAGTTGTACCTACTGGTTCTATCAAGGCTGTAACTCTTTGACTGCAGTTCTATCTTATTTCAGTCATTTGATGAAAGATGAAGGGGTAAGGCTACTGCGGAAGGGCCCCTCCCCATTCCTGTGTCGCCTGCTTTGTATTGGCAGCTGTACTTCCCAGTTAGGAATCACAGTTGTCTGTTCTGCCATCGTGATGTGTGTTTTGATAAATAGGGGAAAGCAGACACAAATGTTCCAGCAGTCTGCTTGGTATGGTGCCACCATGCCAAGGTGCTTCTGCACATGTGCCATGGTCTCTGTAAGTAAAGCTGTAGCAGTCAGAACACATCCAGAACTGATCGGCCCTTTGGACCATTGGATCTCAGTGCTTCCCTTAGCTTAGCAGGACAGAGGCCCGTTGAAGGGTTAATCAAAAAAAGTATTTCAAAATTTAGTCTTTCCCTTCCAAGATTGTTTTTGATTTATAAGTTTTGTGTTGTTCTTTCTTTCAAACTATACATTTTAGTATCCTAAAACCTGGGGCAGGGAGGAGGGTGCAGAGTTACAATATGGATAACAGATTGTCACACAAAAAGGGATGAGTGTCATGACAGAGGCTAGCCAGGGCTACATAGTAAGACCCTGTCTCAAGACAAACAACAAATCCTCACACACACACACAAAACCTTCAAAAAATAGCCACAGTAGTTTTCTAGACTTGATAATTTGAACAGCTTACGAGTATAGAGCACTTGGTGGCAGCTGGAACTTACTCATCTTCAATAAAGAAAGCACAGGGTTTCAGATTGTAGTTAAGATGTGAAAATGCATGTAGATACAGCCAGCAGTAGTCAGGTGACAGTGAGACGGGCTTCCTTTTCTAACTGGTGTCCTAGAGCCTACGTGGACAGCGTGGGGGTTATAAAAGAAGAGAGGCATCCCTGGAATCTCCACTGGCGTCTGCAGAGACTAAAATAGACCCAGTGCCTTCTCAGTAACAGAAATAGAATGTGCCTAGGGACAGCAGAGCTGAGACACAGAAAACTTTAGCCTGATCTTAGGAAATCAAGCCAGGCCCAAGGGCCAGCGGCAAGGCCAGAAGGGCAGCTAACTTTCTTTCCCTTTCCCTCCTTAAAAGCAAAACAAACAACAACAACAACAAAAAACGCAGATCCTTTCTTGGGAAAACCTTAAGTAAAGTGAATAACAAGACTGAAGGGAAGAGGCTGGAGTGTAGTCAGACTTTGGCCACTGCATTAACTGAGCTGATCCTAACCCTCGACGTGCCGGAACTCTTCCAGAGAAGAGCAGTGTCAGGGTCTCTGCGAGAGTCTTGTAGACTGCCAGGTGTCGAAGAAAGGCAGACAACTTTTAAGAGAGGGTTAGATTTCCTTATGATTTTAAAAGATTACCAATCAACTAACCCAACAAAAGCTCCTGCACTGAGGCCAGGGGGGCAGCTGATCACTGTAGAACTTCATCAATGTGTACTCATCATTTGTGGGAGCCTTAAGGACTTCTGTGGTCCTTTTCAATCATTAAAGGGGAAAAACTGTGTTTCAGGTTCATAAATTAGTTTCTCATGATCAACTTAGGTCTCAGTATTAGAAACATCAAAAGGTAAAGGGCTCTGAAAACATGTTAATGCCTTGTTATAGACAAAATGATCCAAAGGAGATTAGTCTTAGGCCCTTTAGCTGTGCTTCTCATACCTGGGAATTGCTAGTTACAACAACAAATACAAAACATTAGTTTACATGAACCAACATTGAAGTGCTTTTCATGTCCTCAGTGCTCTCAGGACGTGTATAAATTATTGGGGGTACAAAAGAAAACATGCCCTGCGAAAGTTAATTCTTCCAGCCCACAGATTGGTTTATCCTCTGTGTTAGCTGCTCAGGCAGCTGAAAAAAACTAGTTTACTTAATAGTATGCAATCATAAATTGCTAACTTTAGATGTTTGCATACATTAACACTTAACTCTTATAATATAGATTTTATTCCTGTGTTACGTGAGCTCACTAGGAAGCAGAGAAGATAAAACTCTTCCAAGATTACAACGGCTCATGAGTAATGGAGTCCTGACTTTAATGCAAGCTATTTGGCTTTGAACTCATGGTTTTAACCATCAACAGTACCTAGTAGATGAGACGATTTGGTGGGGATGAGGCTTGAGTGGATCAACAAGAATGTGGTTTTTAGGTGTTGACAGGGGAGCTTGAGAGCAGTGCAGATTAGAAAACTGGAAGAAGCCAGAGGCCTGTGGAAGAATGCATGTGCCTGTGTGGAAGACAGCAATGGCAGTGCATTCTGTGCTCATGAACACTGAGCACGGCCCCTTTACAAACCTCCTTCATCCTGACTGTAAAGCTGGTGGCTGCAGAGCTGCTCCTTGCACACTCTCTGCATCCTAGAGCAGCAGCTTGAGGACTGCACAGTTGAAGCCTCCCCATGACTGGGGACTGCTTAAAGCAGTGTCAGCCATGCTGACGAGATTTTACGTTTGTAGTAACTAGTGGAGAATAACATCAGATAGTCAGGGGAGACAGTGATTATGCAAAGTTTTGGGAAAGTGAAATTTGATTAGACATGACTCTTTTGTTCTAGTTACAAGAAGAGAAGGATTTATTAGACATAATAGGCCAGTCCTATAATAGTTACCGGTGTCAGAATAAACGGTTTGTGATAGCCCTTAGCATAGTACTTGGGCATGTTGGAGCATAGGAGTTCAGTCAGAATTCTCTAAAGAACTTGCAGTCTCTTTGTAGTGCCAAGAAGACACAGAAACATCTGGGCGTGGCACGGTGACCCACACTGTAACCCCAGTTCTTCAAAGACTGAGGCAAGGGAGTGCTGCAGGTATGAAGCCAGCTTTGTCTCCTGAGTGGATTTTAGGTCAGCCTGAACTGCAGAGTAACACCTTGATTCAGAAGAAGGAAGGAAGGGACGAAGGAAGAACTACAAAAAGAAGTGCGGTTACATTTCTGTCCAATAGAAGTGTACCTCCCCCTGCTCCCGGCCCATTAAATCTCTGTGAGGCTAGGTGCATCCTCTCCCACGGAGGCCAGACAAGGCAGCCCAGCTAAAAATATCCCACATGCAGCCAACAGCTTTTGGGATAGCCCCCACTCCAGTTGTTTAGGAGCTGCTTGAAGACCAAGCTGCACATCTGCTACTTATGTGTGGGGAGGCCTAGGTCCAGCCCAATCTTTGCTTGGTGTTTTAGTCTCTGAGAGCCCCAAGGGTCCAGGTTGGTTGACTATTGGTCTTCCTGTGGAGTCCCTATCCCTTTTGGGGCTCACAATCCTTCCTCCTGTTCTTTCATAAGGGTCCCCAAGCTTCATCCCTGTTTGGCTGTCAGTGTCTGCATCTGCCTGAGTCAGCTGCTGGGTGAAGCCTCTCGGGACAACCCTGCTAGGCTCCTGTCTGCAAACATAACAGAGTGTCATTGATAGTATCAGCGATTGGCGCTTGTCCATGGGATGGGTCAGTCACTAGAAGCAGATGGAGGGAGGGAATGGGGTGGGGGAGGGGTTGGGGAGTGAAACTGCCTGAAGTTTCATGAACTAGGTTTTCTCAGGAGAAGGACCAAAGGACCTGAAATAGAGGGTTCAAAATGCAAAGAGAAATCACAGAGTCAAGTTGAAATAGCCCAATCAAGACTTCACTTTACTTAGAATAAGCCAGGATTTTTATAGTCACAGGAGAAACCGAAACCAAATCTCTAGATTACATGACATTTGCATACTGCAAAAAA
>NW_022196898.1:99691116-99697418 GCF_008632895.1 Mastomys coucha | reverse complement strand
CTGCAAAAAAGGTTCAGGTGCCAAAGTCCCCAGGTTCGGAAGATCTTCAGGTGGTGGGCGTGCTCAGGTGGTGGGCGTGCTCAGGTGGTGGGCGTGCTCAGGAGGTGGGCGTGCTCAGGAGGTGGGCTAGCTCAGGCGGCTTCTTCAAAGACGAACTGACAGTCTGCAGAGAGCATCTGTCTTAGCTCTCCAGGTGTTAGCCTCCAAGCAGAGACTGCCAGAAGTCCGATGGCTGGGGGGAAGTGGGAGGTAGCAGTTCCTCCCTTTTTATTTAGAAAATAGCAGGACTAAGGCATAAGCATACATCACAGTCCTGTATGAGAATTTTCACAGAGCTTTGGTGAATCTCCCCTGCAGTATAATAGCTACTGGCAACATATCTGACCCGTCCTTGAGATCACGTGCATCTAGTTTGAATTCCACAAACCGGGCTCATTTCATGATTTTTTCAAAAACACAGCCACTCGGCACGTGCCTCTGTCTTAGGTTGATTTCTTTGCCAGAGACCTAACTCTCTGAACACAGGTTCTCAAAATGCACCTGGTTGCCATGCATTTAATGTCAAGACATGCCTTTACTGCCTGCAATGTCCACAAGCTGTCACAGTCTCTCTGGAAGACATCTTATCTGAAGTCCTCATGAAGCTGCATACCAGTGTGCTGGAGATGAGTGTAGGCACCTGATTGAGCTGCAAATTACCAGCTCAGACTCTGGGAACCTTTGCTGAGAACAAGCCTCAATTCCATTGCAGATTAGTAACTTCAGGCTAGCAACTGGGATTTCACTAGCCTTTAGAATAAAAGGGCTGAAAACTGCAGGTATAAACAAACCTTAGCTCTGTGAGTGAGCAAGTGAATTTGAATTGTGTATTTAGCTTCAGGAGAAAGCAAATTTTTGAATTAAGCAGGCAGAAGCATTTCTAGAGTGACAGAAAAAGCTGTCAAAGAAAAAGGAAAAAAGACTTTTCAGCAGCGCGTTTAAGCTTACTTACTAAGACCTACATCCACTTGATGGACCAATCTTTCAGGCAGCTACCGTGCTCCATCTTCCTTCTGAGAAAAAATACACACGGACCCCCTACCCCAAACCAAAACAGAATCTGGGCCATTCCAGGTATTAGTGAGTGGATCTCTCCATCTTACCATGGCATACGAACTTGAAGTGTTAGGATGCCAGTGTCGGTCTGCAGCGGACTGACCTTTAATGTCTGTCTGCAAGAAGTTCAAAACAAATAACACAAAAGCAAGGTGTGCTTTTGAAGATCTAGGAGGATACAATTTCCCTCCTTTAGTTTTCAAAAGCCAATTTTTAAGAGTGCGGTGTGCACGTTCAACAATCCCTTGTCCCATTGGGCTATAGGGAATTCCAGTTTTATGTTTGATGCCAAAATCTTTACAAAAATGACATAAAATTTTTGCCAGAATAAGCTGGCCCATTGTCCGTCTTAATGACTTTAGGTAAGCCCATAACATTAAGGCTTGTAAACACCTCCTTGCAGTATAACCTTACATAGAGTTCTCCAATCTTGAGGTGTTAAATTTGACTCTATTACATTGTCCAACAGTGCCTGCGTAAATGGGGCGTTTGGACCATATTGAGCCACTGTTCCTTTTAGATCTTTTATAACCTTAAATTCTAAAGGCTGATATTGTCTAATTCTCTCGTTTTGCTGATCAAGCCTTTCCACTACAGGAAACAGTAGCACCCCTGAAGTGTCTTGCCCATTTTCTCTAGCCTGATTAATTGCTCTCTAAAGGCGATTGACCTGTCTCAAGATTGCTGTCCTTTTCTTTGCCTTTAGTTCATTCAACTCATTAGTCAATTTCTGCAACTTGATTTCAAACTCCAATTTACTTAATTGTAAATCTCTCTGAGCCTTCTCTCATATGCAGATGGTGCATATGAAAGCCACTCCTCTCCACGAGACCTAGTAGGTCAGTTTTCTGAGGAAGTATTTTGATTCACTTCTTTTTCTGTATCTGAACTCTCTGATTCCTGTGAACTCAATTCACTTTCTGATACTCCATAATCTCCTTCATGAGTGCCCAAAGGCGGAGAGTGAATCTCTCTGCCTAATTATTCCTCAGAGCTCTTCCAATTTTTCCCATGTTCTTTTATTTAAATTACTTACTTCTTGAATCCATGGGCAACAAGATTCTATCTCATCTAAGAGATCTTTCAATGCATTTTTTTTCCACCCTGATTCCTCTTGCCTGAAGCAACTTATCTGCACTCTGTATCGCTGCTTTTGACTTATTCGAACCCCTTTTCACTGTCACACTCCCTAGCTGGGTCAGCGCCAACCCAACCTAGCCCCGTACCCTTCTTACACGGTAATACTTCTGCAATATGAAAATAAGGCTACTAGCGCTAGCATCAAAATTGCCTACCATGCAGAATGGTATACAACCTTTTATCCTTACCTTCTGAGGCATAGCTCTGCTTTTGACAGTGTGTCCTTTATAAATCCTCCATGTCTGAGTCCACGAATTCAGGCGCCATCTGAAACTGCCCGAAGTTTCATAAACTGGGTTCTCTCAGGAGAAGGACCAAAGGACCTGAAATAGAGGGTTCAAAATGCAAAGAGAAATCACGAAGTCAAGTTGAAATAGCCCAATCAAGACTTCACTTTACTTAGAATAAGCCAGGGTTTTTATAGTCACAGGAGAACCGAAACCAAATCTCTAGATTACATGACATTTGCATACTGCAAAAAAGGTTCAGGTGCCAAAGTCCCCAGGTTCGGAAGATCTTCAGGCGGTGGGCGTGCTCAGGTGGTGGGCGTGCTCAGGTGGTGGGCGTGCTCAGGCAGCGGCTTCAAAGACTGACAGTCTGCAGAGAGCATGTGTCCCAGCTCTCCAGGTGTCAACCTCCAAGTAGAGACTGCCAGAAGTCCGATGGCTGAGGAGATGGTGAGGAGAAGGGGGAGTTAACAGGAGAGGAGATGGGGGGTTTCAGTATCAGGGACAGGGACAGGAGGGATGGCTGGATGGCCATGAGAATGAATGGAAATCTGCAACTGACAGGGTTGAGGAGGTGAAGGGGCATCTCCAGGAAGAGACAGAGACCTTGGATAGGGGAAGCACCCAAGAATCAGCAAGGTTGTACTTAACTTTGACACATAGCACTGGGGATACGGAAACTGAAGAGGCCACCGCCTGTAGCTAGGCAGGAACCCCAGTGGAGCAAATGCAAGGTTGAGGAATGGAGCAGAGCCTGAGGGAACAGCCAACTTTTATCTGTTTTTAACCTTTTTTTTCTATTGTTTGGTGGTAGTGTTAAGACAGGTTTTTGTGTAGATCAGGCTGGCTGCAAATGTACTGTGTAGCTGAGGATCATGCTGACTCCTAGTCCTGGTGTCTCTGCTTCCCAGCGCTGTCTCGACGGGCGTGCACTGTCATATCCGGAAGTTGGGTGCTTTGTATGAATGAGGTTGTGCATTCAATTCTTCCCTTTAACGTATTATGATATTTATCTGATTCCTTGCATAAAGGAACAATTCATATTTGTATAATTTTTCATTGTGTAAATATTCTAGTTGCTATATTTTTGATAGACAACTTTCCTCACAATTTCTGTTAGGAACAGTACTACTATAAGCATCCTATGCCTTTATATAAACATGCATTTATACAAAACACATCTGCCATAGAACTGCTAGATCACAGAGGAGGCAGTTTTAAACTTTTTTCTTTTGTTTGGTTTTTCAAGATAGTCTCTCTATGTAGCTCTGGCTCCCTGGAACTTGCTCTGTAGACCAGGTTAGGCTCAAACCCACAGAGCTCCACCTGCCTCTGCCTCCTAAGTGCTGGGATTAAAAGCATGCACCACCACCTCAGCTTAAACTTTTTCTTAATATTTATTTTTATTTCATGTATATGGATGATGTATGCATGTCTGTGTACCACATGTGTACAGTACCCTCAGAGAGGGCATCAGATCTTGTGCTGGATAGTTTTATGTCAACTCAACACAAGCCAAAATCATCTAAGAGGAGGGAACTTAAATTACAGAAACGTCTTCATAAGATCAGGCTATAGGCAAGCCTGTACAGTATTTTCTTAATTAGTGATTGATGGGGAAGGGCCCAGCCCATTATGGGTGGGGCCAACCCTGGGCTCATAGTCCTGGGTGCTGTAAGAAAGCTGGCAGAGCGAGCCATAGAGAACAAGCCAATAGGTAGCATGAGGCCCTCCATGGCCTCAGCATCAACTCTTCCTCCAAGTTCCTGTTCTGTAGAGTTCTGTCCTGACTTCCTTTGGTAGTGTGGAAGTGAGCCATATAGACCCTCTCCTTCCCAAGTTGCCTTGGTTATGGTTTTCGTCTTAGCCCTAAGACATCTGCTGCAGAAAATGTAGTAGGCAGTTTCTGAACTACTAAGATGGAAGAAGGCTTGAGCTTCCAACTGTAGCTCTCCTGTGCTCTATAGTACAATTCAGAGTTGAAACTCTTTTGAAAGAATGTTGTGAATTTTAATGGGGTGTATAAAAACAGTGAGTTTGGGGTATTGCCCAAGCTTTCTTCTCTATACTTCTTAATGGCTCACCCAAGAAGCAGATGTGTTATTTCTTTTCATCATCATTAAACTGCCATTCAGGAATTATAACCGTTACTGAAACAAGAGGCATGGTCTGTGGTCTTCCCAATATGGAGAAACCCATTACTGATTACCTCAGAGTCACCAATGATTTTCTAGTATTGCATGAAGGATAGAAATGAAAGCATTTCCCTTTAGTGTCATGTCTTCTGTCCTGTGCCTGTCCAAGTACTGACTTGAGTCAGTCATGGTGTCTGTCTATGTGTGTATATGTCTCAGTGTGGATGTTGCTAAAAGGGGAGCTCTGCTCTATATTTATTGAACAGCAGAGAAAACACCACATGGGAAGGAATGGGATACTTGACAGAGAGCTTTAACAGAGTTTTACGAGGGATGAAGTCGCTGACTCCAGCTGACCCGATATGTCATGGGTATTCATTTATAAGACTGCTTTCATGTGTGTGCATGCATGCACGTGTGTACACTTGTGTTTTTGTGTACATTTTGAAATGTACTATATATACTGAAATGAAAATTATGGGAATTTCCTCCATAATTGAGTGGCCAGAGATACCAACCTGCCAGTTATGAAACTGTTTCTCAAAGTGCAAAGCAGCTGCCCTGGGCCAGCATTAAACGTGCTTCCTGCTCTCACTTGGTGCGATTCCATGCACATGCTCGAGGCTCAAAGCCCTGGAAGCTTCACTTCCTGGAAATACCATCTTCTAACCTTTATGGGCATCTCATGTATATGGTCCAAGAAATTCATTCAGGCACACACAGAAAGGAAAGTAAGTGATACCATAAAATGTTAATTATAGGACAGTTGTTTTATCTTCTAGTTTGGTAGAATACTATAAATTTCTGAGGTTTTGCTTTTCCTTTTGGGGTGGTTTGTTTGTTTATTGGGTGTGCTAGCCAGAGAACCAAGGGCTCTGGGCCCTGTGATTGCTACTCAAGTACCTTACCACTGTGCTTCATCTCTACACTAATACCTTTTAAATAGAATAATTTAATCTTGGTTTATAGTGACCATTTAGTGGAAGTATTTTATTTATTTGTTTTGTTTTTGTTTTTGTTTTTGTTTTTGAGATGGGGCTGGCTATGTTGACAGTATTAACTTTGAACTGCTGGGTTAAACTAGCTTTCTGTCTCCTGAATAACTGGAATTATACCCATATGCCTCCACACCTGGCTTGGTGGAATTTTAAGCTAAGATGTTAAATGTTTTCAAAGGATTGATATCAGCCCAACATGAAACAATTATAATTTAAATTTTAGAAGGTAAACCATTGAAAGGTAAAGTTTGGTCCCTGCAAACCTGAAATGGGCTAGTGTGCGTTGTTCCCTGCACCTGCCCGAGCACTGCGCGAGCCGAGCGCTGCGCTAGCCGAGTGCTGTTTGTAGCCACCCCCTGTTCTACACAGGACTTAGACTATGATTGCGTGCACACAGGACTTAGGCCGTGATTGCGTGCACACAGGACTTAGACCGTGATTGCGTGCACACAGGACTTAGACCGTGATTGCGTGCACACAGGACTTAGACCGTGATTGCGTGCACACAGGACTCAGACCGTGATTGCGTGCACGCAGGACTCAGACCGTGATTGCGTGCACACAGGACTTAGGCCGTGATTGCGTGCACACAGGACTTAGACCGTGATTGTGTGCACACAGGACTCAGACCGTGATTGTGTGCACACAGGACTCAGACCGTGATTGCGTGCACACAGGACTCAGACTGTGATTGCGTGCACACAGGA
>NW_022196898.1:99688916-99690607 GCF_008632895.1 Mastomys coucha | reverse complement strand
ACAGGACTCAGACCGTGATTGCGTGCACACAGGACTCAGACTGTGATTGCGTGCACACAGGACTCAGATTGTGATTGCGTGCACACAGGACTTAGACTGTGATTGTGTGCACACAGCTTTTGAATTCAGTGGCCTTGGATTTTTTTTTACATCCCAGTGGAGTCACAAAAATGTTTTTTAGATGTGTAGGAGTCCTCAAGAAAATTTGAAAAATTTCTGGTGAATTTGGTAAACATTTTTGAAAGGCTTAAAAAATAGAGAATAAATGAAAACCAAGAAATCTCTTGCTTTTCTTAAAGGGGATAAAGCATTGGAGAAGGTTGGCAGATTGGGAATCTTTTCTTATCCTTTGCTTTTTATCATGATACATTTGTTACAATCTAATTACACAGGAAAAAATTAGTTTTTACCTGAAAATTCAGTGTCAAGAAGGCATTTCTGCTGATGGCATGAGAGGTCTTTCAAACCTGCTTTCAGAGTTCTGCATTACTAACAGATGGCCACCTTAATATGGCCAGGTAGATAGCTGCCAAAGTATTTGAGCTTCGTCACCAAGGCAGTTAGTTGTATTTGGTTTTTAAATAAGAAGAACAAACATGAGAAACTGGTGTCTGATCTTGATGGCTCTTCTGTTTGTTAAAGTTAGCTTTAAGGTTTGAAGAAAACACAAATAACTACTGAGCTTCATTGATCACCTTACAGTGATTAGATAGAGGTTTTGTGTTAATAATTCAAATAAATCCAAGCATGGCACATGCCTTTTTGGTATTTTGAAGTAGTCTCACTATGTAGCTGCCTGGCTTTGAACTGATGATTCTCCTGCCTCTGGCTCTTAAGCATCTCTTACTGGCACAGGCCACCACAACCTGCATGGTACATTTAATCCTAGCTCAAGAGATAGAGGCAAGTGGATCTCTGTGAATAGAAATCCTGGTCGATATAGTGAGTTCCAGGATAACCCAGGCTATGTAATGAGACCCTGTCCCAATTTTTTTTCAGTTTATTTGAATTAACCTTACAAATTTTCAAATTTAGGCAAGCCACTTGCAAATAAAGTATTTTAAACTAGTTCTGGTATTTACAGACTTTACCAAGTGTAGTAAATTTACTGTAGTTATTAAAGTCAAAAGCTCTTTTAATAAAAAAGATTAAGTTTGATTTCTTTAAATTAAAAATCTGTAACTCCAACTCCAGGGCTCTAGCACCCCCACAAGTATAACCATTGCATGTAAAATTAAAAAATTGAATCATTTTAAAAAATGAAGTCTGCTTTTTGTAGCCCTTCCTTGTGTGTCACACCAGTGTGTTAGCAGGGGGAACTTTGCAAGAGTTTGTTAGATTGCAGCCCACTGCAGTTGTTACTGGTCTCCCTAGGCCCTGGCTGTCTGGATAAAGAGTAGAGGTAAAATCCCACCACATCAGGTGAACATGGCAGAGACAAAGAATAACAGTTTGACTTTCACCCTTGTTACTTTCAAGATAAAGACACAGATATGAGCGTGAGGGAGACTGTGGATGAGTTTGGCCTGCCAGACACCATGAACATTGACTCAGCAGATCTCTTTGCTTCAGCAACAGAGGTAAGACAAGTTGTGTTCATGGTGAGGAAGTTCTGCCATTGCACTACAGTTTAGTTCAGTTGCCGTGTGTGTGTGTGTGTGTGTGTGTGTGTGTGTGTGTGTGTGTGTGTG
>NW_022196898.1:99667427-99688838 GCF_008632895.1 Mastomys coucha | reverse complement strand
GTGTGTGTGTGTGTGTGTGTGTCTGTCCATGTGTCTGTATGCCTGTTGCCTGCATGAATGTGTGCATCATGTATGTTTCTGATGCCCACAGAGTCCAGAAGAGGACATGAGGTCCCAAGCCCTAGGCATGAGTAGCCAATGCTGGAAAACCAAGCAGCTCTCTGGCCCTGCCTGTGTAATTTTATTTTTCACCTTTGCTTGAGACAGGGTTTTGCTCTATGTCCCATGCTGGCCTCAAATTCAAGTTCTCTTACCTTAACCCTCCTCAAGACCAGAATTAGAGACATATAACCTAACAGCCATTTCTTTCTAGTGTCTGGAAAGATTACTCAGCGATTAAGAGCACTGGCTGCTCTCCCTGGAGACTTATGTTCTGTTCTCAGTACTTACATGGACCCACATCCTTGGTGAGTTTGAGGTCAGCCTGGAATAGGGAAATTCTGTCTCATAACCAAACAAACAAATGTATCTTTATGGAGACACTATGAAATATACTCTCGAACACGTGCAGTTTGGTGTTTTCTAGTACTTTCATAATACTGTATAGTGTAGGCTGGCCTCCACTGAGGGTCTTCCCATGTCAGTCTCTGAAGGGCTGATAGGATGGGGTTGTGAGCGTGTGACCCACAGCATTCGAAGCGTGCCTTGTTTCTCATTGTGAGGTATTAAACCCAGAAGCTTGTGGAGCCTGCTTCTTGCGCACAGGATCTGTGTGTGAGGAGTGTGAGAGACCTCCACACAGCTGTGTCACTGAGGCGCCTTACCTAAGCATGGATGTTGACCTTCTTATAGCCGCCCAGATGGAATGCCCTTTTTGGTTGACCTCTGTCTTATAAGCCCTAGCACCTCCTGAGACCACATATAGCTGGTGCAGACAGACATGCAGGAGGGAGAGGAGTCCATGGCGGAGTGCCCATGTCTCCAGGAGGTTCTCAGGGCCTCCCTCTGTCTTCCTTTGAGGGAGCATCAACAGGTGCCATTCTGCTGAGGATCTGTGGTGTGCAATCGTACGGTCCATGGTTTCTTTTTTTTTTCTTTTAATAATTTATTTTTGGTGTTTTGCTTGCATGCATGTCTGTGTGAGGGTGTCAGATCCCCTGGAGCTGGAGTTACAGACAGTTGTGAGCTGCCATGTGAGTGCTGGGAATGGAGCCAGAGTCTCTTGGGAGAGCAGCCAGTGCTCTCAACTGCTGAGCCATGTCTCCAGCCCATACTCTCTGTGGTTAAGATGGCAATGGCTGTTATACTCGCAGGCAGCATTCATTCATCCTGTGTCTAGTATAAAGAGTGTGCACTACAGGCTCATCACCATCTCTGCCATCAAATGATTGAGACCAGTGATGTCATAGACCGTGTGTGTGTGTGTGTGTGTGTGTGTGTGTGTGTGTGTGTGTGTGTATACTTGTATATACATACATATTTGGAGTATTTGCATGAAAATGACATCTCGGGGAATACAACACAAGTGTAGACACACAGTCCATTTACAGGGTCTGGAGATGGCCCAGCACTAGTTGTTCTGGAAGAAGATCTGGGTTTGCTTTCTAGAACCCATGTGGTCATTCACAGCCATCTATAGGCACATGTTGTACACACACACAAGTGTAGGCAAAACACTAATGTAAAAATAAATAAATTTCTTTTTTATATAGCCTGAAGATAATTTTAGGTTATATTTATTATCTTGTACTTTGAGTGTAACACAGACAGACAAGGTAAGGTATGGAATTTTGTACTTGTAATAACACATCTGGACATAGGTTTCAAATTATTCATCATTCTGGGATGGATTTTCAGGCTAAGGATGCTCTACCCAAATAATAAATGCCACATTTTGCTAGTGACAGTAGATACTAACATGCTGCTGTCTCCTAGCCAGTAAGTGCTATATAGTATTGAGCTCAAAACGAATCTGATTTTTCTCTGTGGTCAGATTTAATGTCCTAAGTAATGTTATCGTGAAACCCTAGTCAGTCTTTGCAACACTGTAGTTTCCAAAAGGCTTCCACTACTTGTAGACCGTCTTTCAGTCTTCCACAGTTTATAATGTTTGACATTTTGTTTCTTCTTTTGCTCTTTTTCTCTTGCTTTAAGCATCTTGGCCAGTTTCCAGGATTGCACAACCTTTGTTGGGGACCCTAAGATGAGGGCGAGAGCTCTGCAGTACAGCAGCCATGTGCTCCCCTGCAGTGCAGCCGTGTGCTCCCCTGCAGTGCAGCAGCCGCCTGTCCCTGTGTAGCTGTCCCTCAGCACTAGAGTTCACCCTTACTTCCAGACAGCTGTGACTGATCTGTCTGAGCTGTGACCACTTGTTCTTTCTCTAGGTTTGTCACAGTTGCAGGTGACCCTTGCTGCTCATCTTTTTTTAGTTCTACCATAAACTGTTGAGAGATTTAAACTCCACAATTCCCAGCACCTCAAGAAAACTGACTAGTTTAAATTACATGCAAGCCGGGCGGTGGTGGCACACGCCTTTAATCCTGGCACTTGGGAGGCAGAGGCAGGCGGATTTCTGAGTTCCAGGCCAGCCTGGTCTACAGAGTGAGTTCCAGGACAGCCAGGGCTACACAGAGAAACCCTATCTCAGAAAAACCCAAAACAAAACAAAACAAAACCCAGAAAAACAAAGAGAAACAAAAAAGCTACATGCAAAAGTGATCTCAGAGGATGCCCTGAGGAAGTTGGTTCTCCCCTAAAGTGGGTGGTCCTGAGGCCTGACCTCATGTTATCAGACCTTTACCCACTAGCCATCTCTCTGGCCCTAAGCCACATGTTTATATTAGCCCAAATGATACTGTTGCATGTTGGCTAAGGCAGAGAGATAGCATAGTCCAATTGAGAGCAGAAGGTCTGAGTGTGGAGCAGTGATTCAGTTAAGCCTGCTGCGCCAGGATGAGGATTTGAGCCCCAGCATCTATGTCAGAAGCCAAGTGTGTGGGCTAGCACTTGAAATCCCAGATTTTGGGTATTGGAAACTAGAGGATTTCTGAGGCTTGCTGATCAGTTTTGCTAGGCCACCAATTCCACATTTAGTAAAAGACCTTGTCTTTAAAAATAGGGGAAAATGACGAAGAGCAACACCAGACATCAGCCTTCAGCCACCACATTCAAACACAGTGAGAAGAGCCTATGCTCTGGAATGCAATGTCTGGATTTAAACTTAAGGGTTTCCTGGTAGAACCTAAAGCACATCCCTGTTATATTCATCTCTGCTCCTTGGCCTGTGTGTTGCCACTAGTAGTCTTACTGAACTTACAGTCTGATATAAGGAATAAATGAGAGTATTTACTTAAAGGCCTTTAACACAGCACCAGCTGTGTGTCCAGTGCAAACACCACAGCCTACAGCGGTGCTTCTGGAGTTCTGGAGTGCAGATGTCCAAGGGCTGGCACTGCAGCCCACAGCGGTGCTTCTGGAGTTCTGGAGTGCAGATGTCCAAGGGCTGGCACTGCAGCCTACAGCGGTACTTCTGGAGTTCTGGAGTGCAGATGTCCAAGGGCTGGCACGGCAGCCCCTTAGTGTAGTCCTCTTCCCTTCTGCACAAGATCCAAGAATTGATCCCAAGCCTGAAGACGGCTAAAAAGCTCCTCCAGAAAACAGTGAGACTATTTTGGCATAAATTGTCAGAAACGAAAACTCAAGAACTCTGAGCAGACTTTGAAAAGTCCAGATGGCATTTATTCAGATGATAGCAGAGTCCCCAGAGGAGCACTGAGCCGTGTGGTTGTCATGGTTCAGCTCTGTCTCCACAGCAGACTGAAAAGCCCTGTCCCTCGATAACGGTCAGAATTTGACCCGTGTGGCGGCTTTCAAAGCCGAATGCTTGGCGTTTGTCTGTCTTTGTATTTGATTAGTTTGGTTTGATTTTGTTTTTTTGAGGTAGGCTCTCATTATACAGCTCTGGCTGGCCTGGAACTCCTTATGTAGACCATGCTGGTCTTGAACTCACCAATATCTGCTATGTTCAAAGACAACAAAAACATTAAAATAGTAAAACAGGAAAAAATGTTTACAGATTCTGTATCTGATTTTTAAAAGACTTACAACATACAATTAAATACTAAATAGGTAAGCAGCCTGGTGTGAGTACTTAATAGGTAAGCAGCCTGGTGTAAACACTAAATAGGTAAGCAGCCTGGTGTGAATACTCAATAGGTAAGCAGCCTGGTGTGAATACTAAATAGGTAAGTAGCCTGGTGTAAAAATGAGCAAAGAAATTGAGTAGACATTTCTCCAAAGAAAATATTCAAGGGGCTAATAAGATGAAAGCTTGCTTTCTATTATCAGCCACCTTAGAATGCAGGTCATTCCCACCTGCTATAGCTGTTAGAATGAAGGTAGAAAGCAGCAGCTGGTACAGAGGGGTGCAGCATTGCTAGTGGCACTGGAAGGTGGGCAGCCACTCTGCAAGAATGGCCCAGCCTTTCCTCAAACAGTAAACACAGACTTACCCTCTGACCCTTCTATTTCTACATGCCAGGAAAGTGAAAAAACATGTATCTATACAAAACTTGTACAGAAATATTCATAGCAGCCTGTTCATGGTGGCTAAAAAGTGGAAAAATCAGTGTCCATCACTGAAGAATGGATAAAAATAATGTGGTATGTCTGAGCTCTGGATATCTTTTTTATGTTTTTAAATTTACCAACGAATTTTTATTTTATGAATATGTGTGTGTGTGTGTGTGTGTGTATGTGTGTGTGTGTGTATGTGTGTGTGTGTGTGTATGTGTGTGTGTATGTGTGTGTGTGTGTATGTGTGTGTGTGTGTATGTGTGTGTGTGTGTGTATGTGTGTGTGTGTGTGTGTGTATGTGTGTGTGTGTATGTGTGTGTGTGTGCGCGTGTGTGCGCGTGCGTGTGTGTGTGTGTGTGTGTGTGCGCGCGTGTGTGCGCGTGTGTGCGTGTGTGTGTGTGTGTGTGTCCATCGCATGCTGCACGGTGCCCGTGGAGGCCACAAGAAGGGTAATAGGTTCTCTGGACCTGGAAGCAAAGGTGTTTGTTCGCAGGCTGATGTGGGAACTGAGAACCAAGCCCAGGTCCTCCATTAGAGCAGCAAGTGCTCTTAAGCACAGGGGCATCTTTCCAGTCCCCACGCACTTGAGTTTTATCTATCCATAAAAAATGAGTGAACTGCTGATGTGTGGTCTATTGTGGTTCACCCTGGAAAGCATTCTGAATGATAGCAGCCAAACACCAGCGGCCACATACTAGTCAATTCCACATATATGCTGTCTTCTCAGTAGGAAACTGTGCCTTCCAAGTAATTGTTTCTGGAAGCCAGGACAGGGGTTAGAAGACGGCTAACACACTGGCGGTGGTGGCGCATCCCTTTAGTCCCAGCACTTTGGAGGCAGAGGTAGGCAGATTTCTGAGTTCAAGGCCAACCTGGTCTACAGAGTTCCAGGACAGCCAGGGCTACACAGAGAAACCCTATCTCAAAAAAAAAAAAAAGACTGCTAACAGAAAGGGGCCTCTTGGTGGACTAGTAATGGGTGTCTGAAAGGACTATTGCTGCATAACTCTGATGCTCCAAACACCAACAACTTGTATACTTTTTTAGGGTCAGTTTTATGGTGTGTGAAATAAATCTTAGAAATACTATTTGTAGAAGTTTGGAGCTGGGGATATAACTGAAGAGGTAGAGCGCTCGCTCACCCTGTGCAGACCCTAGGTTTTCTCCCCATAGTACCTTAAAAAGAAAATACAGTGTTCCAGTAAGTGGATTATTTGGTATTGAAAATAAAATTACCCCAGGGGATTTTTTGTTAAGCTGGCCACCCAATAATATTTGCAGTTGTCTTTTAATGAACTGTCAGACTGGAATTGTATTTATAGAGTTGTTAGACTCTATTCAGAGTCAAAGAGGATTATCTTTCAGTTACATAAAAGCTAACCAAAGGCACAGAGAAGACAACAAGCAAGCGGTATTTGTTCCATGTTTTTACAGTTTGCCTCGTGAGTTGGAAGTGTCCTGTGGATGGTAAACGCCCTCATCAGTTACTGTACCTCTTTGCACACCCGGTAGATTTAAGCAGTTCGATTTGAAATGAACTGAGCTTACTAACTTTTGCTCTTTGGGTTCCTTTGGATTCTTTGAGGCGAGGTCTCGCTAATGATAGCAAGGCCAGCCTCCTTGCTGGGATTAAAGGCATGTGCCACTAAGCCCAACTAACTTTCCTCTTTTTAACGATGTTCCGGGAATGCACATTTGAATGCCCGGAGCCAGAACTGCCTGGTTCCCCCGGAGACTGAAAATGGTGCCATTAGTGTTAGCCTCAGCCTGCTCTCCAGCCCAACCCTGGGTTTGTCTGTTCGTTCCTTCCTTCATTCGTTCATTTGTTTATGTTTCTTTATTGAGACAGACTGGTGCCCATGTTCATTCAAGCTGCTCTTGAACTTTAGCAACTGAATGTTGAAGTAAAGTGAATTTAGGTTTTTGTTACATAAAATGTTAGTGATTTCCGTGGGTTAGTCACACGTACCATATGCTCATAGTATTGAATCCTGGGTTTTTATAGTTCTTCTTACTTCAGTCTTGTGTATTCTTAGCTTTCAGAGCACAGAGAAACACAGCACACCTACAGCCTGGAGTCTTTTTGTCGCTGCCCTTTCTACGAAGAAGCTATGCATTTAGTTGAAGAAGGAAAAATCTACTCCAGGGTGCTGAGGTATCAGTCCAGCTTAGCTTATAGCTAATATTTTATTTTAGTGGCTAATATATTATTTTATAATAATATAGTAGGGTTCTGTTGCTCTTTTTGTGTGACAATTATTAAGTCGTGCTTAATGACTGTGGAGAGATCCATTTGGTCCCAGTAAACTGCACAGCCTGCCGGGGTGCAGATGTGTGTCTCCTGTTAAGGGCCTGCTGAGGTCGCGCTCTGTGGAGGCTTGCTCTTGGAGGAAACCTAACAGTTGCTCTCTGCTCTTCACGATGCAGAACGGACATGCTGGAGTGCCTGGGAGACAGTGACTTCCTTGCCAAGCTTCACTGTATCCGGCAGGCTTTTCAGGTACTGACGGCACAGCACTGAGGCAGCCTGCACTCGCTGGCCTCTGGGGTAGCCCCCTGCGCCCAGGGCAGCCTGCACTCGCTGGCCTCTGGGGTAGCCCCCTGCGCCCAGGGCAGCCTGCACTCGCTGGCCTCTGGGGTAGCCCCTGCGCCCAGGGCAGCTCTCCTCACTGTTCTCCTGCAAGGCAGATGGGCAGCCTGCAGAGAGCCTGCAGCACTTATTCTCCCTCCCACGCTCTGTCTCACTTCACTGTCCTAACCACACCTTTCCAGACTCTGTCTACCACACTCCGTCTAAATGGAATATTGTAATGCTGCAAGTCTGTGGACAGAGCTGCGTGAAATGAGTCTTTAAGATTGGGTCTGTGGTAAAAAGTATTCATTTCCTAAAATGCTAATAGTAAAACCAGAAGTGCTGGCTCACGCCTTCAGTTCCAGCACTCTGTGAGCTCAAGGCCAGCCTAGTCTATCCAGGGAGCTCTAAGCCAGAGCTACAAAACCAAAAGCAAAATAATAAAGAAAAGAATTACTTTCTTATGTTTGAAAGCTACATAAAATTTACCTTAGATTTTTTTTAAAAAAATTGTTTAAGATTATGTGTGTGTATGTACATGAGTTCAGGTGTCCATAAGCCTGGAAGAAGATAGCAGATCCTGGGTTGTGAGCCACCCAGCATGGGTGCTGGGAACCAAACTTAGGTCCTCTTTGAGCACAGAGCATGCTCTTAACCACCGAGCCGTTCTTGCAACTCCTAACTGCGGATATTTAATTATCTGAAACAGAATTTAAGTTCAAAATTACCCCTCCCCCTGAATCTTTTTCGATCATTGGGTGTAAGTCTATCCATTTCTGTCTGTCGGGACTTCCTCTGTCCTCAGTACTGACTTAGCATCAAGGCACCCACTGGCCTGACTGCGCTCGCTTACTGTGTGTCACTCATCACAGCACCTACTGCCCCGACTGCGCTCGCTCACCGTGTGTCACTCATCACAGCACCTACTGCCCCGACTGCGCTCGCTCCCCGTGTGTCACTCATCACAGCACCCACTTCCCCGACTGCGCTCGCTCCCCGTGTGTCACTCATCACAGCACCCACTTCCCCGACTGCGCTCGCTCACCGTGTGTCACTCATCACAGCACCCACTTCCCCGACTGCGCTCGCTCCCCGTGTGTCACTCATCTCACCCGTGGCCTGGTGTTTTCCAGCTGATCCTCGCAGAAGCAGACAACAGGTCATTCCTTGCTGAAAGTGGAAGGAAAATCTTGTCAGCTTTAATTGTGAAAGCCCGAAAGGTAAATAGATTCTCCAAGCAAGTTTGGTTCTTACTAATTTCTCTAACTGAAGACTAAATACAGGGGTCTGGTGGGATAGGTGAGCTGGCAAAGTCCTTGGCACCAAGCCTGACATCCTGAGCAGGACCCCTGGAGCCCACATGACCCAGAACCAGTGCCAACTCTGTTCCCTTCCACAGACAGAGGCTTGTGCCCCGTGTCCTGCCACATGGTGAAAGGGTTTAGCAGGTTTTAGAGTAAATTGTATATTTAAATTTTAATAGTGAATGAAATCTTTATAAGTAATTGGAAAGGTCCACCAAACACTCTTGATTTCCTGTTGTTGAGACAGAGTCTGTATGCTGCTCTGGTTGGCCTGGAACTCACTTTGTAGATCAGGCTAGACTCAAATGTGTGCTGATTCTTTTACTTCTGCCTTGTGGATGTTGGAATCCCAGATGTACACTACCCTGGCTAGCTCAAAGAGCATTAATTTCTGTTTGAGTTCCTTTCTGTGTGCAAAACTCATGACCAGGCTGTTTTAAATAACTTAGAACTGCCTGTGGCCTCTGGCGATGTCTGGTGAGTTCTGTCGGTAGATCTGCTGCTGTAACCAGGTGTAGCTACTACCTCCTCAAGCCTGTTCAGGAAGAGGCCGGAGGGCAGAGCACTGAGGAACTTGGAGCACACACTGTGCTGCCTGGGCTGAGTGAGGCAAAGCCTTAAGGAACCACGGTACTTCATGCAGGCTTACCCAAAGGAACAGGCCTGCCCTCAGCCTTTGCCCACTAGTATTCAGCTCCAGTTCATATTACTCTCAAGTCTCTTTCCGCACAGAGGAACTGTATTTATCTTACCTATTTCAGAAGACTCTTAGGACTAGAGAAGTGGTTAGTGGGAAGTAACCTAAGCATACAGTGCTAAGTGAATCTCAAGTGATTCTGTGTCCTTGCAGTTTACAGGACAAATCTTGGGTTGCTTTCTTGGCCTTCCCATTGTAGACAGGCACAGGGCTTTGAGCCAGTATGCCTGCAGGAGGAGCTCATCTGCACAGAAGGACCCCAGCCTCCACAACTCTGCTCTCCTCTGACGGCCTGAGCAGTAGTTGCTGATGCTTGACTGGCATCCCTGTTCTTGGCTTCTGTGAACAGGATAACAGCCAGTAATGCAGGGTTGAGCGATAGACCACTTGACTAACCCGTCATGGAAAGGGGCCTCAGTTGTGTAACCAGGCGAGGGGCACATGTGTAACCCCAGCCTTGTAAGGACGGTAGAAACTTGAGGCCATCCTCCACTATACAGGTCACTTGAGGCTAATCTGGAATGCTAGAGATGCTTAAAAAATGAAATAACTTGGCATGCTTTGACAATATTTTCTAGAATAATTAGATTCAACTTTCTTGAAAAGTAACTTATTTTATAGGCATAAGTTTTGTTATAAAGTTAGTTAGACTACACTATGTTTTCTTTGCAGAATCCAAAGAAATTTCAAGATGTTTTTGATGAAATGATCTATTTTTTAGAGCAGACTGATCACTGGGATAGCACTGAGATGGAACTCGCTGCCAGAGGGGTAAACAAATTATATAATCCTTATTCCTGCTATCTGCGCATTTCCACCACTGAGGCTTCGGCTCTCTGTCTTCTCTTCAGCTGATAGGAAAGCCAGCCATGTGCTGGTGGCGCTGTCACAGCTAACTGTGGAGTGGTACAGTACTGTCCTATCTAGCTGTATGCTGGTAGGTAGTCATATTCCTGACACTCATAAGCAATGGAAACTATATTCTTTATGCTTGAATTGGTTATAAGGAAATGCTTTCTAAAAGCCTTTTGTCCTCATTCATATAAGGTAGCCCTTGTTACGGGGCACTTACAGTAGACTGTGCGAGAGTGGTTTGACATGAATAAGGACAGGATACTAGAAAGCCAAGGAAGTAGACGTCTCCTAGAACTGCAGAAGTTCATGTACCGAGAAGACTAGAGGCAGCCTTACTTTAGAGAAGGTATACAAATGAGAACTTACACTGCAGGTTTGCGTGTGGATTCATAGAGCATACCATATACAAGACAGTAGAATGTGATATAGACATGATCACTTGGGTCTATACATACTTCTTAGTTCTGGTTATGTTGGTATCCAGGAGCAGCAACAGTACAGAAATAATATTTCCAGCACACAGTTCTTGGCCCCTAACCAGCATCCACTAGAGCATAGTAGGGATCCTTGGGGAAGTGGCATCTATACTGCACTCAGAGCAGCTCGCTGTAGTAAGTTCACAGAATGCATTTCCAGGGAGCTGGGGACACAGTAGGTCCACACAGGACCCTTCCTTCACCCTTTCTAATCTTTACTTACTTTTCCATATTCATCTCTAAATTGGGTGAATCTGAACCCCAGGTCTATTTTAGTTTTCTCAGCTTTTCTCTATTCACATTGTCTTTATCTTGGCCTGCATCTCTAATTCCTTTTGCCTAATCTCCATCTTTGTAGCCTGTGACTCACTGCCGACTGCATCCCTAATCTACTCCGTCTCTGTTGCCTGTGATTCACTGTCCACTGAATCCCTAATCTACTCCATCTCTAGCCTGTGACTCACTGCCCACTGCATCCCTAATCTACTCCATCTCTAGCCTGTGACTCACTGTCCACTGCATCCCTAATCTACTCCGTCTCTGTAGCTTGTGATTCACTGCCCACTGCATCCCTAATCTACTCCGTCTCTGTAGCCTGTGACTCACTGCCCACTGCATCCCTAATCTACTCCATCTCTAGCCTGTGACTCACTGCCCACTGCATCCCTAATCTACTCCGTCTCCGTAGCCTGTGATTCACTGCCCACTGCATCCCTAATCTACTCCATCTCTAGCCTGTGACTCACTGCCCACTGCATCTCTCCCCTACATTACTCTCCTCTCTTCTGTTCACCTACACTTCTGCTAAAATTATCTTGTTGTTTTGAGATAAAGACTCATTGTAACCCAGCAATGGACTCTGTGGAGCTGGTGATGGTCCTGATCCTCCTGCGTCTCCCAGCAGGTGCTGACATTATAGTTACATGCACTATGCCTGACTTAAAACCATCTTTAAATATGTGATGTAATGATCTCCCTCCTCAGCATCTGCACCCTCTTTGAGAGTGGAGTAAAATCCTTCACATGTGTGTAGGTCCTGACAGGATCTTGTCCTCATTTCCTGCCAGGTTTACCTGCCTTGCCATAGTGCACTTTCAGTGTGTCTTTCCATTCAACACATTGTGTTCCTTCTGACCTCAAGTCTCTGAGAGGAGTTCCCTGTAACTGGGAAGGTTCGCTACCCAAGGCAGCCAGCTCCAGCTTGCAGTCAGTCTCTGCTGCAAGCGCTGTGAGCTGTGTTGTGTTTATTGGGATTGGTTTTTTTGCTGTTTTCCCCCAGAAGACTCCAGGTTTCTGAGTTGCCTATCGTAGATACCTGAGTACCTGGTACAACAAATAATACGACATAGTGTTTTAGTGATGGAGCAGGATGGATGCGCTCCTGGGTCAGGCAGGCAGATGTGATTTCTCATGGCCAGGAGGGAACAGCTTCCTGGACTGCAGTCAGGTACTCACCTCTTCTCTGTGGATAAACACTCTGAACAACTCAAAACCTGGCATTGCAAAGCACAGACTTTACTCCAGAACTTTGTAATACTCATTGCTATCTTGCCATTTAATACAGGTGAAAAATTTAAATTTTTATGATGTGGTTCTGGATTTTATATTAATGGATTCCTTTGAAGATTTAGAAAACCCACCGACATCCATTCAGAGTGTAGTGAACAATCGCTGGCTCAACTCTTCCTTCAAAGAAACCGTAAGTGGCATTTCCTTTTTTTGCCGTTCAGGTCTGATAGAAAATGATCAGAGATGGACAACTGATTAGAAATTACAGAGGTCAGGAGTGGTGCCACATTCCTTGAATCCTAGCACCCAGGAAGCAGAAACAGACAGATCTCTGTGAGTTCAAGGCCAGTCAGAACTACATAGAGAGACCCTGTCTTAAAAAAAAAAAAAAGAAAGAAAGAAAGAAAAAAGAAAACTGAGCTCATCCTTGTCATTGGGATCATGTGTGCAGTCGTAACACTTCAGATGAGATTCTCCTTTGAAAGCCACGAGTACCAGCAGCTGGCTTGGGGTATCATGTCTCATGGTAAGGTCTGAATGCTGGAAATGCTTTAGAGTTCCATTCGCAGTTTCATGTTATGTTACAACTTCCAGATACTGCGTCTTAAAGCATTTTAAGTGCAGCTCTTCCTTCACTAAGGTATGCTGTAAGCACAGAAAATGCATTCTCTTCATTTCAACCCCTGCCTTGGTAAAGTTGGGTCACCCAGAAGAGAGGCTTCACCAGGATCCACTAAGGCGAGTCTTTTGCCTCCTCATGGTTGGTTTCTTGGTTCTTGAATAAAACTTAACTTTTACCCTCAGACATCCCAGCATCACTGTCCTTGAAGGAAAGACAATAATCTATCTTCATTATTCAGAGGAGAACATTTATTTATGTGTATATATCAACAAATTATTTTCATTGCATTTCTATAGGAAGAGAGTTTAGGACCTCTGTTTTTGTTCATTTTTAAGACAGGATCTCACTCTGTAACCCAGGCTGGCTGGCACTCTAGGGATCTGTTGCTTCAGCCTCTTCTATACCAGGATCATAGGCATGAGTTTCCATGTATACCATTAGAATTTATGAGCCTTGAGAATTGTGTTGTAATTGCTTAAGTGCCTTGGTTCTAGAGTTCAGCCTTTTTCTCTTATGGGCTGTTGGGTGGGTTGGTTGGTTTGGTTTGGTTTTTCAAGACAGGGTTTCTCCATGTAGCCTTGGCTACCCTGGAACTCAGTCTGTAGACCAGGCTGGCTTTGAACTCAGAGGTCTACCTCCCAAGAGGTGGGATAAAAGGGTTGTGCCACCACTGCCCAGCCTTTGTATGTAAATTTTAACTTCATAAAAATGAAGACTCTCCCTCGAAGTCTGTAAACAATACAAGGAACCTGGAGGGTCCTGACTGTTACTATCTGGGAGGTTGGAACTCTAGTAAAAATCACCATTTTTAAATGGAAATGTTGATAATAAATATGTATTTAAACCTTGCTTTGTTTCCTCTGTCTATATTTAGGCTGTGGCTTCAAGTTGTTGGTCAGTGCTGAAACAGAAAAGGCAGCAGATGAAGGTAAACCTCAGCATGCCCCAGACTCCTCCTTAGTTCATTCTCTGTGGCTTTAAAAAACAGCTGAGACTGGATAATGCATAAGGGAAAAGGCTGGTTCAGTCTACACAGTGAAGACTGCAAAGCCCCAAATCTACCTGCCTACAGTATCTAATAAGGCTTTGAGCTGTCCCAACACCTGCAGAACAAACAGGGCTGTGTCTGAAGAGGGTCAGCAAGGGCACCTTGCCTTATAGCAGTACATCCTCACAGACCAGAGTGACAGCTTGCTCAGGCAACAAAGGCCCACAGGGTTGAAATGCCACTTACTAACAGTATGCCTTGCTCAACCCTTCCATCCTTAATGTTTTCATCTTTGAGAAAGGATAGTGACAATATTTACTTTATACAGTTTTTAAAAGATTTAGTATAAAGTGCTTCGGGCTCACATGTAGCAGTGGTCTTTAGTTCAATTCTAGCTACAAAAAAATTTAAACAGCCAACACAATAACACAGAGTTCAATGGAAAGTACTTAGCATAATACATTGTGCAACTACTGACTATATGCCATTATCTGACCTGGATTGGTTTACCATATATGTATTTTTGATCTAACATCTGTAACACTGAGCCTGCAAGGCCGACAATAGATGTTCTGCAGCACAGCCCTTTCCAGAGTCCTCAGTAGGTGCTTAGGAATAATTCTAGAAAGTCTATTTTAATAATTCTGGTATAAAATTATTCCAGAAACCATACTGTATCTGCCTTTCCCTCTATAGGTATTTCTGTCTTTGTCATTTTCTCTCCCTGGGAGTAGGTGTGAGTTTGTGTGTTTGTAAGAAGTGAGTGTGGATGACTGAGTGTGTCTGCTTCTTCATGTAGTGGGCCTGTGGACATTAGAGGGCAGCATCTGAGTATCCGTCCACACTGTTGCATCTTCTTTGAGACAGGGTCTTTTCCTTGCTCCGTCAGCCAGGCTAGCTGAATAGTTTCCCGTCTCTTCCTCTTACCCCCGTAGGAACATGCTGGCATTACAGATCTTTGGGCCATGTGTCTGACTTGTGTGTGGGTTCTAAAGATCTGTATTCAGCTTATCAGTCTTCCATGACAAATTCTTGACCCACATAGCAAACAAAACAAAAAAATCCTCAGCTTTGTCAATGGAATGTATCAAGGATCAAGTAGGAGAATATAAAGACAAGATAGAGGAACTGGACCAGAATAATGAACAAAATCAACTTCAGGGACGAGGGTTTCTTTGGCTTACACTTCCACACTGCAGTGTACCATTAAGGAAATTCAAGGCAGGAACTTAGAAAAAGGGACTGAAGCAGATGGTGCAATGTTGTTCATTACTTTCTCAGCCTGCTTTCTTACGTCATCCAGGACTACCTGCCCAGAGATGCCCTGCCCACAGTGCCCAGGGCCTTCTCAAGGCTGTCACTGAGAAGAGACTCAGAGAAAGCCCCTGAGACCCACAAGCAAGCTGGTGGAGGAGGACCTCTTCCCAAAGGGCTCTAGTTGGTGTCAAGTTGACAGAGAGCCAGCCAGCACATTAAAGGACAGAACAGACATGAATTTTAAGATACTATAAAAAGACTAAACTTTTGAAACTTGGAAGAAAAGAAATCCAGGTTGAAGTCACAGAAAATATGTTCAACAAAATCATAGAAGAAAATTTCCCAAATTTAAGGCAAGAAATGCCTATCAAGATGCAAGAGGCCAGGCGGTGGTGGTGCACACCTTTAATCCCAGCACTTGGGAGGCAGAGGCAGGCGGATTTCTGAGTTCGAGGCCAACCTGGTCTACAGAGTGAGTTCCAGGACAGCCAGGGCTACACAGAGAAACCCTGTCTTGGAAAAAAAAAAAAAAAAAAAGATGTAAGAGGCACACATTGAACATCAGGTTGATAGGACCAGAAGAAGTGCCTGTGTCAAATAATGAAAACCCTGGCTGCAGAGCAGAGCAACGACAATGGAAGCTACAGGGAAGAAAAGGCCACGGTACATAAAAAGGCAGGCCTATCAGAATAACAGCTACATCCACTTTTCTAGTGGAGATTTAAAAAGCCACAATGGTTCAAATGGATGTTCTCTAAGTTCTGAAAGACCACAATGACATCCTAGACTACTGTGCTCAAAAAAAAACCTATTGGTCACACTCAAAGGAAAAAGAAAAAAAATTGTATGACACCAAGAGATTAAAGAAATTTATGACACCAAGCCAGCACTATAGAGGGTACTGGAAGAATACTTTGATTTTAACAATAAATATACCGAAGAAAAAACATTTTCAAAACAACTAATCAAAAGAGTGCTAAAAAGACACAATAAAAACCCAAAATGACAAGGACAGGAAATAATATATACTGCTCAGTAGTAACTTGTAATATTAATAGTTGTAATTACCCAACAAAGAGATACAAACTAACAAGTTTGATTTGAAAACATAGTTCCCACCCTCCCCTCCCCCTAGCTTTTTGCTGCTTCCAAAAAAACCATGCCTTGTCATCAGTGATAGATAATGCCTTAGGATAAAGAATGTAAAATAGAGCTAAGAGACAGAATTCTCTATTGAATGTCTGACAACATCGACTTCAAACTATAGCTAGTCAGAGGAGAAAAGGCCATGGCACTAAGAGAGTCTCCCAGGAGGCCTTGCACTTGTAAGGAACTGTTGGGATTGGAAAGATGGCTCAGTAGCTAAGAGCACAACGGCCCTCTAGGGAAGCCGAGCTGAGATTGAAGTACCCAGTCAGACAGCTTCAGCCATCTGTAATCCAGGTGATCTGAAGCCCTCTGGCCTCTGAGATCACGTGTGTGTGTGCACAGACATATACACATAGATACTTGATTAAGATAAATCCCTAAAAATACATGCTTTTAGGGCTGGTGAGATGGCTCAGCAGGTAAGAGCACCGGCTGCTCTTCCGAAGGTCCTGAGTTCAAATCCTGGCAACCACATGGTGGCTCACAACCACCTGTAATGAGATCTGATGCCCTCGTCTGGTGCGTCTGAAGACAGCTATAGTGTACTTATAATAATAAAAAAATCTTTGGGCTGGAGTGATAAAAATATATATATATGTATATACATATATATATATATGCTTTTGATCTAAAACCACAGATTCACCTCAACACTATTAGCTACTTTGATTCACCAATCTCACCAATCGACAGAATACACTATTTAGCTTTTGTCTGGATAGCCTGGGTGTGCAATGACTCAATCGCAATCATAACAGACCCCAGACATTAGAGAAGACACTTGCTCAGGAGCCGTTGGAACTTTCTCCAGAATTGAAAACATAGAGCAAATATCAACAAATGTAGGAAAATTGAAGTGCAATTCTATATCCTATCTGACTACAATGGAATAAAACTGGAAACGAGCAATAGACAGCATACAAATTCATGGAAACTGAACAACAGGCTACTGAATGACAGGTCAAGGAAGATATTGAAAAGGAAATATTTTTTAACTAAAAAAAGTCTTAATTAGATTTATATTATATGAGTGTTTTATCTGTGTGAGTGTGTGTGAGTACTAATGTATGCTTGGTGCCCACAGGAGAGAGAAGAGGCATCAGGTCTTCCTGAAACCTGAGTCCTGAGGAGTTAGAGATGCTTGTGAACTGCCATGTGGGTGCTAAAAGTCAAACCTGAACCCGCTGCAAGACCAACCAGTGCTCTTAACCACTGAGCTGTCTCTCCAGACTGAAAAGAAAAATGTTAAGTTCCTAGAATTGAGTAAAAATGAAAATATATTATATCATCAGAAATCTTAGCTCTGAGAGAGAGATCTTAGAAATTACTTAATCATGCATCTGAAGACTTCAGAAAAATAGGACAAACGATGCTCAATATTGGTAGATGAGAAAAGATGATCAAAATAAAATGGAAATAAAACCAATTCAGAAGTTGGGATTTTTTTAAGATTGTCAGACCTCCTTTAGACTAATTAATCAAAAGAAAGATAAGACCCAAATTAATAAAAATTAGATATCAAAAAGGGAAACAAACACTACAGTAGACACTGAGGCAATTCAGAGAATCCTGAGGAGATAGTTTAAAAATCTATAACCTACTAAAGTAGAAATTCGGTAATCTTAGAGATTTTCTTCAAATGCACATATATGTGCCAGTATTTCAGAAGAAGAGTCAGTCACATGACAACGTTTAATAACATTGACTTTCTTAACTAAAGGTTAAGAATTCTAGGAAGAATAATTCAGTGCTTTATGTACTTAGGTGTTTGTTTATAGGCAGGCTGGGCTGGAACTTCTGTGTTGCCAGAAATGACCTTGCAATCCTAATCCTCCTCCTACCCATGTGCTAAAACTGCAGCTGCATCCCACCACACCTGCTGAAACTGCAGCTGCATCCCACCACACCTGCTGAAACTGCAGCTGCATCCCACCACACCTGCTGAAACTGCAGCTGCATCCCACCACACCTGGCTTGTAGGGTGCTGGTTATCAATCCCAGGGTACTGTGTGTGCTAGGCAAGCAGTCTACCTGCTGAGCTCCACGTCAAGCCTTGATGCTTAGTCATTTAGTGCTTAATCCTTTAAAATCTATTTCGGGGGGTGGTGTCTTTGGTCATTACAGTTGCGTAAAACTTTCAAATCATAAAAACTAGTCAAAATATCCCTAAAAATTACATAGAATACTATAGCATTGTTAGAACTTGGTACAACCTTATAATTGCTTTTAGGAAGTAGAACTTAAGTGCAAAGTCCAGGATGCTCTGTGGTAGTCTGACTCAAGCTGGCCCCTCTGGGCTTCCATATTTGCATGCTCAGTCCCCAGCTGATGAACTGTTTGGGAAGGGTCAGGAGGTGTGGCCTGTTGGAGTCGGTTGTCCTTGTTGGAAGAGGTGTTCCACAGTTTTAAAAACTGAAAATTGTCTGGCTGGAGCCCTTGGATAAGGAAGGTTTGCCTTGTATTCCTATGAGGTGAATTTGCTTCTCTGAAACTGCTGGCTAGAGTATGAAACCTACATAACCCTCTGGCTCTTGCTTACGTTTACGTTTGTTAGTGTTCCCAGTGGCTGTCTCATGATGGAACCTTCATCTGCTCCAAAGGCTTCTGACCACATAATGGCTAGCAGTTTATGTTTCACTACTAGAGAAAGTACATTTAAGAAGGTAAAAATATGCTGATCGCCTTTTGTTTCCCAACAGATCTCAGATGGATTTTTTGCCCATTTTTATGCCATTTGTGAGCATATAAGCCCTGTCTTAGCCTGGGGCTTCTTGGGTCCTAGAAATTCTCTCTATGACTTATGTTGCTTCTTTAAGGTATGTCCAACCATTGCATCCTTGTTTTAAAGAATAAAATAAAGTTGTTTACTTTTGTATAACATGTAAAGTTATAAAAATCACCTAATTCTATATTTAAATACCAGAAATAAATTGGTGACATTAACACCAGTGTTACTATTACAGAACAGTGCCTTAGAGAACTGGTGCCCTACAATTAGAATAGACTCCCAGGTCCACTGACAGTGTCTACTTTTTCCTGTCTTAGATACTACCATATTACAGTGACACAAGAAACACTGCAGAAATGACCTGTGTGGTGTTGAGATACAGAAGAAAAGTTCTGTACAAGGTGATAGGAATGGTGAAATCCCAGCTATAAGAATCCCAGATCTAAGGATTCAAATGAGAATTTAAAGTTGTATCCTCATGTCTGAAGTTTGCTTGCCAAAATGTTTGTTAGAGTTCCCTGCAGAATGTTCTAGCTGGCAGAGTACCAGGGAAACCTCATGTTTGGCAGTATTGAGGTAGTTAGTGAATTTCAGGGACCCGCCATCCATAGGAGTGTGACTCTGAGTGCTTGGACAGATGCCCTGCTGCACTGTGACCTTTCTAAAAGTTTGCTTTATTAACACAATGGTTTTATAATGATTTAGGACGTTTTCGTCCTATTGTCACTTAGAATTCATTAATTTGTTGCTAGTCTATTTAACCTTCCCGTTGTAAATTGTGTGCTTCAGTGGAATAGAGCTGATGGCCAAGCTGTCCTGAGTTTTCCAACTCCCATCTTTCTTGTCAGAGTGGGGCACTAGACAGTGCTAGCTCAGGGACTCTGTGATGGCCTTGCTAGTACTTGTTAACATACCGTCTCTGAGGATTGAAACTGGATATTGCTGGCTTTCTCTTTGCAGTTCATTCTCTTCCATCATTTCATTGTAGCTAAGGATAATGTTTAAATAAGCTTTCGTGTATTAATTCCCTGAAGTGACACTCCTCAAGACCTGCCACTCACTGTAGACATGAAACTACCATTTTTCATTCATGTCTTTTTTAACAGAAAAATATACATTTAAACGTATTATGATTATTGCAAGTGGTTCGTTTTCTATGCCTATATGGTCAAGTACTTGAGGTGACCTGAGAGGAAAGGCTGGGAGCAGCTCACAGTTATGCCGTGCCTTGGATACGTCTCATAGATTACCTACTTTGATTTCTGCCAGCCCTGTGTAGTAAACATGCATGCATGGTGGCACACGCTTTTAATCCCGGCATCTGAGAGGCAAAAAGGCAAAGCAGGCTTTGTGGTCTAAAGAGCAAATTCCAGAACAGCCAGAGCTACACAGAGAAACCATGGCTCAAAGAACACACACACGCACACACACACACATACACACAAAAGGCAAGTAATATTTGCACAAATTTTACAACATAGAAAACAACAATCCAAAAGGCTAATTTGTTCAAAGTCCTTTGCCCATGAGCTATGAAACCCGCGCAAGAACTAAGATGTCCGACTTCTAGAACTAAGAAGTCTGGCTAGTATTAACAATTCATAGCTTTAACAAATTGTAGCCTAAGAAATGCCATGTCTTGTGTATTCCTTTTCCAGAATCAAGTTCTTTTCTTTCTCAAAGACATCTTTGACTTTGAGAAGGTGCGCTATTCAAGCATCGACACGCTGGCAGAGGACCTCACGCACTTACTCATCCGCCGCACAGAGCTGCTGGTCACCTGTCTTGGTGCAGATGCCCTGAGGCATGCCACTACGTGTACCAGTGGACACTCCCACACCGTGCCCACTGCGCTATTAGAAGCCAAAGTACAATAAGTACCAGAAGTAGTTCAGGAATGCTGTCTGACTGTGTGTGTGCCTCAGAAACCACAGGATTGATAACGTGGCCTCAGGGAGAAGGGGAGTCTCAAGGATGGGTGATTGTCCTGCATGATGCAGGAGGTTTGTATTGAAGCCATGCAGTGGATGTCCTGCATGATGCAGGAGGTTTGTATTGAAGCCATGCAATGGATCCAGAGTGACTTTTTAGTAATCTTTAGGTAATAATTTAAGTTGTGAAATGTTGCATATTGTTGTGACTGTTGCTTGCATTGAAGCCAATGCTATAGGAGTTGATTGTCTTCACACAATCTGCACTGTCCAGTATCGTCTTCAAAACGCGTCTTGATGCTTTGCTTCTTGAAAATACTCTAGCCCAAGGTGATGTATCTGTGTAATAATCTATGACTTCTAGTGTCAACATATTTAACTTTGGCTGAAATGTATTCTTAACCATAGTTATTTCTTCATTTAATAGAGTTTAGACAATTAGAGGTGTTTACCTGTGTTTCGGTTACCTATGGCTTATATATTTGCTAATGTATTTGAATCACAAAGGACTGGTGTGCCTAACTAAAAGGACCCGGATGAAGTGAATGGTTTACAGTGCACACTTTGTGGAGGATGGCCTGCAATGCCAGAGTATATATTACTATTGTCCTGTAAGCTATAATGCACTGAGTATTTTTATCTCATTTTCCCTCAGATGAATATTAAGTTTGAAAATATAATTTATTTACCAAAAAAAGAATTAAAAATTTATTCTCTTTTAAATGTAACTTTGAGACTGACTTAAAGTATTAAACTTTAGAATAAGATAATTTCCTCTTTCCTTTCACAAAACAAACTTTTAATCACT
>NW_022196898.1:99643785-99666337 GCF_008632895.1 Mastomys coucha | reverse complement strand
GGGAGCAATAAATGTAGGAGAAAAATCTTTGGTGGGGGTTTTGGAAAGCTTAACTTTTTAAAGGAAAATAAGTTTTTAAAAAGAACATCTCTGGCTCTGACTGTTGAAAAATACTTAAGATAGTGGTGCATGCCTTTAATCCCAGAGGCAGGTGGATTTCTGAGTTCGAGGCCAGCCTGGTCTACAGAGTGAATTCCAGAACAGCCAGGGCTACACAGAGAAACCCTGTCTCGGGGAGAAAAAAAAAGAAAGAAAGAAAGAAAAATACTTAAGATATACTCACCAGGTTTTATTTGCCTTAAAATTAAACAAAGAAGCAATGCTTTAACAGATAAAAACAAAAGACCTAACTAGGCTAGAACCTGTTGGGGGGAACAGAAAAGACCAGCCTAATGAACTCATGGTGGGAACTGGAGATGGCTGCCGCGGGCAAGATGTTCAGGGTGGAGAGGTGAACCTCAAAAAAATAGCCGGTTCCTCTTTTCTGGAAGAAAAACTGATAATTCAGTTGATTTATTTTCCTTTGTTTGTTTGTTTTTCTATGTTCTTGTTCAACTAAAAAGGTAGTTATTTCTTCCCGAAGGTTAACAATATATGTTCATGGAATGACGAAACAGAATTCTCTCTCTCTTTTTTTTTGTTTTTTTTTACAAGAAGCCAAGTTTTCTATTCTGTAAAATTAAGCTCCAAAGAGCTGTATCTGTCTCCTGACATGATTTCACCATGATTCTGGTGATTCGTTGAGCTAACTGACTATTGAAGGATTTTCAGATGTTTCTTGGCTTTGGGATGCAGCGTTTGCTGCCTCCTTTACTTTCCAGCAGTTAGCCTAGAAATGAGGAAGGCCAGAGGGAGGGGGGAAAGTGGTGACAAGCTTCTCCACAGCCTGTCGTGACCAGACTGGAAGCAATGTTTATAACGCTGGTTTTTATTTTTAATATGAACATTATTAATAATTAACATAGTTAATTGAGTTATAATTTTAAACTATGAGAATTAGCCTGAATTAAAATATGTGAAATTTTAAATTAAGAAATCTGTATGTAAGAGTAAGTGTTTATGTGCTGTAATAAATGGAAATATGGACTGCTTTGTTCTTAATGCCTGTGTCACGTCATGGTCTTCTTGACTGACCTTAGCCTATCTGTCTCTTCACTGTGAGGCCGGAACTCAGTAGTCTGTATATGAGTAAATCACCGCAGTGCAGACAACAGCCCCGCCCCCACAGGCACAGGAGTGAGCCAGATAACCCAGCGATGGCGCCTTAGTGCTGGATGGATGTGCTGGCTGTGTGTGTCAGTCATGCTTTCTGTGATCTGGCTCAGACACCTCCGCAGGCCTGCCCTTTCATGTGAGGCCACGGAGGTAGGCAGAGAGAAGGAAGACTGAAATCAAACGTAGAATACTACCAAATATCGTTTATGCTGCTGTGGAAATAAAGATAGCATTGTGATTAATAAAATTTTGGTATTCTTTTTTTGATTGAAATATTTCAGTGAATAAGGTCATCAAACAGAGAAAGTGGATGAAGTGATAAGTGTGCATGATTCCTCTTCATCAGTGACTTTCAACCCGGCTCCTATTTCTTAAATTCTTTGTTTCTTTTGGGGGTGTGTGTGTGTGTGTCCTCACACGAGCACGCGCGTGCATGTAAGAAAGTCCGATCCAGCCCTGGATTCTCTTGCCTCTGCTTCCCAAGTGCCAGGATTGTAGGCGCACACTACCAGTCCTTTTTTATTTTTAAACTTGTTAAATATATGAACTGACCTCTCTGATCAGGTCAGACAGGAGCTGACTCTCTACTCTCAGAGATGCAGGGGAAGAATGATGGAGTCCTGTGTCATCCAGATCCAAATTTCTGGTCTAAGTATCATCTCTGTCCTCTATGATTCTCCACTTCAGCATCACAAAGACATTTCTTTCTTTCTTTCTTTTTTTTTTCAAGTCAGGGTTTCTCTGGGTAGCTCTGGCTATCCTGGCATTCTGTGGACCAGGCTGGCCTCAAACTCAAGAGTCCCACCTCTCTCTGCCTCCTGGGTGCTGGAATTAAAGGTGTGCACACACACCTCACAGAATCCTGGCATGTTTAAGAAGCCCTCCATAGTTGGTCATGTCTGTCATTACACCCATCCTTGGCTACAGCCTTTGTGAACACTCTGTCTGCGCTTGTCCCCGCTGCTCCTCACTCTTCATAAACATTAGTCTCTGGGCCATCCTCCCTGTAGCTCTGACACAGCTTTTGACATCATTTTTTTTCATGTTTTCTGTATTCTTTTCATATTTTACCATGGCATTTATTCCCATTTGGTCCCTTGCTCTTCTCTGCTGTCTTTGATCTAATGTACAGATCTTGGGTCGTCTCAGATTACTGGCTTTCTGTACATCAAAACAACAAAAACCCTCCCGTAACCTTCATCGCTTGGGCAAGGCAGAGCTGGATTCCAGTACAGCAAAGTTGAGCACACCTTCCTGATGGGCCTTTCATCCTTTCCTTAAAAGCCATAGCAAAGCCACAGCCACATCAGACATCACTCAGATCCTACTTCTGACTGTCCATGTGTCAAAAGCTCTCCTGGCACATTTATATATAGGAGGTTTCAGAACTCGGAACTTGCGGTTTGAAATAACACCACAGTACTTGGATTCTGAGAGCCACCTTGCCATTTGTACACTAGGAAAGTACACGTCCCACAGTGTCGCTGCTGAACCCCCAAGGTCTGTGTGCTGGAAGCTTCTCTCCTGTGGTACCATGAGGTGATCCATGGAACCTTCAGGTGGTGGGACCTCATGGGAAGCAATTAGGTTTTGTGGCTCTGCCTTCTAGAGGGTTTCGGTTTGCCTGCGGGCATGGTCTCCCAAGGCAGGGTGCTCTAAGGGAGCACGCACAACTCCCTGTTTGCCAACCATCCTGTCATACAAGCAGGGATCTTTACTTGCATGCCAGTGCCATCCAAGCTCCCAGAATTACGAGCCAAGTAAATCTTTAAAATATTGTTACCCTGTATCAAGTGTCTGTGGTGGAAACAGCATAGTAAGGAGATTTGCCCCTAAGATTTGCTCAGCAGGCCTGTTGTCAGCAGGCCTCTGCCCTTGCTGGCTGTAGACCGGAGCCCAGAATTCCTTACATACTGGGCTCTGAACAGAGCTTCCTGGTGCCTTAGAACACTCAAGTGACTTCTTCCCCCATGTAAAGGAAGGAAAGCAAGCGGAGAGGCAGTGCTGGTGTGGAAGGTAGTGTTTGGGGAGGAGGGTGGGCTGCACACAGCTTAGGAAGCACTCCTGAGTCCCTGGTGCACATCTGGTCAGAGGTCAGAGGTCAGGGAACAGCACTGGGTACGAGTCTTCACTTTGAGACATCTTACAGGTTAGCTGGCCCGTAGCTTCCAGCAAATCTTTCATCTTCCAGTGGAAGGGCACCTGGGATTCCAGGCCCATCCCCTATTGAGTCTGGCTTTCCCGTGGGTTCTGTGGATTAGAAGTCAGGTGGTCAGGACAGCGGGGAAAGTTCATCAGCCACAGAGCACCTTCCCAGCATTGGCAATGCCTAGATTTGGACTGCAACTGCTGTTACATGCTGTGCTGGTTGAATGACACCAACCATGACACGGTGTGGTAGAACTCAACGTAGTCTAATTGCAGGAGGCAAAATCGTTCAGGGTCTTGCTGCGGAGGACCACAGTTCAAATCCTAAGTTGAGCCTGAAAAATGGCTTGCTGGTAAAAGCACTTCCAACTCGTTTGACAAACTGATTACTAATGATAAATAGTCTTATACAAAAACAATGTAGCAACTCTAGCTTAATGTCAGTTTAGTTTAATTTTGGATTTTTTGAGCGAGGGTCTCAGTGTGTAGGCTAGAGCTCACTATGCAGACTTGTCTAGTGTCAAACTCATAGTGATTCATCTGCCTCCTAGGTGTTGGGCTTAATGTGGTATGCCACCACACTTGAACTTCTTAAATTTTAAATGAGTACATGTACGTTCCCAGCCAGTCTTTTGTTATGGCTTGAAGCTGTGAGTTGGAGCATTGGTCCATGCTGTGCCAATGTACATTTGCTGCTCAAGCCACACTCCCTTCCAGTTGTCATGTGGCGTGCCAGAACGTTCAAACAAAGTCATGGCCAGGGTCTCACACTTGTGAGCGTGGCCAGTGCACACCCTGCAGTTCTCTAGCTTCTTGCTTTTTGCCTTTGATAGGCCTCACTATGAAGCCCAGCCTGCCCTGGAACTCATGATGTAGACAAAGCTTTAGATGCCAGGCTGCCTCTATCTCTCCAGTTCATGTGCCCCATACCCAGCATCCCTTCGTGCCTGTTTGATGTTGGTTTTGAAATTATATTTTAATTGTGATATCCTCCCTGTTCTTCCCAGCAAACGCGATACCTGTCTCCACTCTTTCAGATTTATGGCCTTGTTTTTAATCAATTGTTATTGCATACATATATGTGTTTGTATATTCACGTGTATGTTCCTAAATATAACCTGTTGAGCCCATATGTTACTTGTATGTATGCTTTCAGGGTTAACCATACACTGTTGCTCTCTTTAGACACACCAGAAGAGGGCATCGGATCCACATGAGCCACCACGTGGTTTCTGGGAATTGAACTCAGGACCTCTGGAAGAGCAATCAGTCAGTGCTCAGTCAGTCAGTGCTGTTAACCTCTGAGCCATTTCTCCAGCCACGGCAACCCCTAGGAACAATGGCTGGAGAGCCTTCACTAGCTCCATGTTTGTACCTGTTAGATTACAACTGCACTCTTGATCTTGGTGGCTAAGTGTTATAAGCTATTTGCCTGGGTTTTTTTTTGTTTGTTTGGTCTTTTTTTTTTTTTTTTGGTTTTTTGAGACAAGGTTTCTCTGTGTAGTCCTGGCTGTCCTGGAACTCACTCTGTAGACCAGGCTGGCCTCGAACTCAGAAACCACCTGCCTCTGCCTCCCAAGTGCTGGGATTAAAGGTGTGTGCCACTACCACCCAGCAGCTATTTGTCTTTATCGGTTCATTTCAAAGCCTTAACATTGCTTCTTTGTTAATTGTTGTAATGTTTGTCTAATTTGAAAGAAGGCTGAAGGTATAGTTCAGTGGTTGAGCACTCCCTGAGCACGTGTAAGGTCCAGGTTTGAATCCCAGGACCACAAAATACAACTAAACAGGTTGGGAACAGGCCCAGTTGATTCAGGATAAATACAGCAGGAGTTCATATACATACTTGTAAATCTTGAGTTTCTAGTAATCCCAGATTTAGATGTCAAAACTTAACCTATCTTGACCTCCACCAACTGTTGGCTGCCACAGTGTTCCCCACCAGAACAGTTTTCCTAGGTTTGAAGGCCAGAAACCTGCCTTCCGAGCTGGCAGAGAGTCTGTTCACCAAAGCCAACTAGTTCTGTCTGGAACAAGCCAAGCGGTCCCACTCTTTTCCATCCAGCAAACGCCATTGCCTTTCATCTTAGTTCTACAGACCCCTCGCTCTGTCTCCCACCTCCTCCCTCACCACGTTTGTCTATCTGCTAAATCAAATGTGCCACAGACAGGATATAGCATGCCACTACTCTGTCCAAGATCCCCCTCGGCTCCCTATCTTAGAGTGAAGTCAAAATCCATACGGTGCCCACAAGAGCTTCCGTACCTCAGCTCCCGCCCACCTTGCTGCTGTTATTTTACCAGTCCTGTTTTATGCTTCAACCACACGAGCCTCCTCATCGTTCCTAGCACTTGTTAGATGAGATCTTTGTGTGCACTGACTCTTTCCCAGATGTTCAGGTCTTAAATTCTTTACAGACTTCTCTGCCTCCTGTGGTGGAGATGTGGCTCTTTTCATTCATGTAAACTGTGTGTGGGCGCTGGGTTTTGAGGTGACAAACCATAGTAGAGCCTTTAAGGCCTTTCAGGGAGGGGCTGCTAGGGCTGAGGAGAGAATTCAGTCAGAAAAGTGACTGCCTTGCAATCCTGAGGACCCAAGATCAGTCCTCATTGCCTACGTGTACAAATGTCAGACACGGTGGTGCTCACCGGGGCGGAGGAAACAGGACAGGCTGCAGCTGCTGCTCAGCCAGTCTCGCTCGGTGAGCTCCAGTCAGAGACTCAAGAAGGCAGATGGCCTTCCTAAGCAAACAGCACCTCCACATGCACACGTGTCCATCCACATATCAACACATACATACATGCACACCACACCTGTGCAAAAGAAGAACTGGGCTCTACAGTCCTCATTACCAGCCCCTCCTACACTAAGCTTTCCCGTCTCTATATGTGATCTCTCCCACAAATTCTGTGCTAATGTGTGCCACCTGAACCGATGTCCACATCAAACTCAAGCTGATCCTACTGCCATGTTCTAGAATGATGAGCAAAACAAACCGCAAGTAACTTTGAAGTCAATCTGGCCTCGGATGATTTGTTACAGTAAGAGAAGCACCAATATGTTGCCTCCTGTTCCTCAGCGTCTCACTGGAGGCTGGCCATGCTGGGCATCAGGAAGCACGGCCGTAACTCCCACGTGTACTTCTGTTCTTCTGAGAGAGTCTGTGCTCCCTGAGAGCAGGAGTGTCCTCACTGCTATGGGATGTCTGAGACTGGAGTCTGTGCTCCCTGAGAGCAGGAGTGTCCTCACTGCTGTGGGATGTCTGAGACTGGTCATGTTGAATGGATGATGGAATGCTGGGGACAGGCAACTTTTCTGTGCTCTGTGTCAAAATCATCCTTTCTACCGCTGGAAGCCTCTCACAGTGGAAGGGACAACAGCCTTACTAAGCTCAGTTCCAGGTCACCGTCGGCCATTTTGGACTAGTGGTCATCACATTCAAGGTCAAAAGCAGAGACAGACAGGGGGCCAGGCGTGGTGACTCAGCGTTAATCGCAGCAGAGGCCTGGACTACATACCCAGTTCCAGGCCAGCTCAGGTGCCATATGGAGACCCTGTCTTTAAAGACAAGGAGGAGTGAGGGAATGCACGTGTGAGAGCTCCTCTTCCACACAGGCCAGGACGTGGAGTCAAGGCAGAAGGCAGAACCACCTGAAGGTGCTTCTCGCCGTCTAAAGCCCACCTGAAGGTGCTTCTAGCCGTCTAAAGGAGCCCGATTGAGAAACAGGTGGACTGCAGCTACGCAGTCCCTCTCGGAGACTCTCCCGTGGTTCCGGAGCAGCCATTCTCAACCTTCCCAGTGCCCAGTGCCGTGGGCGACCCTTTAATGCGGTCCCTCATGTTATGACTCCCCGAAGTAAAACTTTTTGTTGCTGTTTCACAACTGTAATTTTGCTACTGTTATGAATTATAATGTAAACGTCTGTGTTTTCTGATGGTCTTATGTGACCCCAAAGGGGTCATGACCCACAGATTGAGAACATTCTATTCCATTGACAATTACACTACCTGAGGCACAGCCGGATATTCTCGGTGTTTATGGAGAGAATGGACAGTTTTGCATAATCTGATGAGGCTATTGGGTAGAAATACAAAATCTCATCCTTTAAAAGTCAGAATGAAGGGCTTGAGAGATGGCTCAGCGTTAAGAGCACTGATTGCTCTTCCAGAGGTCCTGAGTTTAATTCCCAGCAACCACACCACATGGTGGCTCACAACCATCATAAAAGATCCGATGCTCTCTTCTGGTGTGTCAGAAGGCAGCTACAATGTACTTATAAATAAAATAAATAAATAAATCTTTTTTTTTTTTTAAAGTGGGCCTAGTGAGGAGCTTCCCTCAGAAGGGATCACTTTAGCTCTCATGGGTTTCCAGTTAGTTTTTTTTTTTTTTTTTTTTTTTTTTTTTTTTTTTTTTTTTTTTTTTTGGTTTTTCGAGACAGGGTTTCTCTGTGTAGCCCTGTCCTGGAATTCACTCTGTAGACCAGGCTGGCCTCGAACTCAGAAATCCACCTGCCTCTGCCTCCCAAGTGCTGGGATTAAAGGCGTGCGCCACCATCGCCCGGCACCAGTTAGTTTTTTTAAAAATTCAGAATAAAGATACAATTATAAGTGCACAGAGAAGAAAAGACACCACCAGTATTGCCTTGAACCTGGAGAGCGCTGGGAGGAGCTTCCAGGAGAGGCAAGGCTCAAATGGAGGGCCAAAGGGCGTGCTCACATTAGGCTGGGAGCCGGGAAAGGGTCTTACAGGAAGGGAGTATGAAGCTGTGGACATTCCGGTGACAGAACAGGTGAAGTACTGAAGGGTGGAGTGAGGGGTGGGACGGCAAACCGCTATTCAAGAGCAAAAAACCACCTAAGCTTTGGTCTGTCTGCTAATGAAATCAGAAGTGGTTCCCTTTGTCCCTGGGTCACCTACCTCGATGCCTCTGACTTTGTTTCCCGCTTGGGGATTTCTGAGAGATGGCCTATTGAAGCCCAGGCTGTCCTCAAACTCTCTCTAGTGAAGGCTAGCTTTGGAATTCTGCTCTTGCCTTGGCCTCCTAAGTGCTGGGATGCCCCCTCCCCACCAACCCCCACCCCTTCTCCCTCCCACCCCCGCAATGGCTAACTTGTTTCCCTAATGCTGTTTTTGTTGTGTGGTCCTGGGAGGTGACCGTGGGGCCTTGTTTCGTGACACAAACATGCTACTCATAGAGCTATATGCCCCTCGGTTTGTTGTTTTTGATAGAGTGAAGAAGTGGGGCCTCTCCTTATCCAAACAGGCCTCAGCTGGGCTTGCCTCTCACACTCAAGTGTAGTTTTCGTGGAAGCGCAGAATTGTAGCCTTCAGCTAGGGAAAGGTGAGCAGTTATCCCGCTAGGTAGGCGTCTTTTCCAGTTCCCTCTCCTCGAGGTTAGAGAGGAGCGACAGACAGACAGTCAGCGTTTTCACACTGCCCCATCCCTTCCGTAGAAAAGGGGAAGCTGGCCAGAAGTCAGTTTTATGGGCTACTAGGGCAGGTAAAGAGTCTGAGGGCAGCGGGCGGGTTGCCAGCAGGCAGCCTGCGGTGGCAGCCAGCGCCCCTCTTCTTTCTGGGTGACTCTCCACCCCGTGCTGCGCGGCGGTGGGGGTGGGGACTGGCCTGGGCCGGGAACAGCTGCGGCGGGCGCAGGGCCCGTCTGGAATGCGGGAGCCGCTGCGCACCAGGACTTTTATGGAAACTTGCTGCTGGCGCGCGGCGGCCAGCGGGCTCGGCGGCGGGAGCGGCGGGGGCAGCGCGCAGAGCCGGACGCGCAGCGCGGAGCGGGAGGAGCGGCGCCCCGGCGGCGGCAGGCGGGTAGGAGGGCTGGGCTGGGCGGGCGGGCGCGGCGGGGCTCCGGGCCAGCGGGGTAGCCTGCGCTCGGCCAGACCGGCCTCGGCTGCGGGGTTTGAGGGGGTCCCTAGCCAGGCCCGGGCGCTTCTGCTCCAACCTGCATCTGGGCGGCTGAGTTTGGGACAGAGTGTTTCCAGGGAGCCGGGGACCCCTAGGGTCCGAGCGAGCGAGTTCACTGTGGCACCCAACACGTGCCCACTGCGGGCTTCGCCGGCAGTGGCTGCGATTTTAAAGAAATTGCGGATGGGTCCCCGTGGGAGCTGGGAAATGAGGGACTTATTAGCCTGCCATGCCTGGTCTCCAAATTGCTCCCCAAGGCCAAGATGCTTTAAGGTTGAGCAGCTAGCTCTAAAAGTCAGAGTAAAGGCATCGTATGAATATATTGAGATGTTCAAATGCAACATATGCATATGTTTATATACACATATAGACAAGCGCCTCTGTGTGTGTGTGTGTGTGTCAATGAAGAACGAGCAAATTGAGAGATTAGGTGATTGCTCAGTGGCTTGAGATAAGCATTTTATTTTTAAGGCCGCAATGTGGACTAGGAGTTGAGCGTAGATAACATGGTAAAAATAGCATATGATATGCCCTCACAAAGTGACTACCCTTGGAAAAAGACAGACAGAGAAAAGAAGCCCCATGAAGAAATCACCTTTCTGACCAAAGCGACCGGAGTGTCATTCTTTGAGGAGCAGCGGCCCACTGCACGAGGATCAGAAGTATGTCTCCGGAATTGTGAAACAAAGTTTTTAGACCGTCTTGGCCACACGCTATTGCGTGAACTACATAAAATTTTCCCCAATATCATTCATTTTTATGTTGAACTGCCGCTGTAAGAAAATCCAAATTGCATGTCTCTGTTTTTTTTGTTTTGTTTTGTTTTGCGTTTGGGTGTGTTTGTATGGGGAAAGTGCATAATTAACTGAAGGAACGTCTTTTGTTTGTGCGTGGGGGCGGAGGTTGTAGTATAAACATTTCATTCTGTGGAGTGGTGCCTGCTAGGCAAGCTCTTTCGCCTCTAAGTTGTTTCTTGTGCGTCTTATTAGGTTTTCAGGCTAGCCTTGAACTCACTCCGTAGTTCAGGCAGGAATGACTGTGACCCTCCAGTCCCAGCCTCCAGAGCAGCTGCAATTACAGGCCAGCACCCTCAGGCCCAGCTCAGGCTTTTGCCTCATGTTTTTGAGGAATGGTTTAAGGAGAGCCGTGGACAATTTTGTATTTTACCTGCAGCATTTGACTTGGAGTGCACAATGCAAAACTTCTACAAAATTATTTTAAATCTAGTTTTCCTTCTTGCAGTTTTTGATGCGGTTCAGTTTTAATACATTTCCAGTGATGCAAAGGAGCAGTTTTTCCTGCTTACCTTAAAATGGAATCTGTGCTATTTTAGAAATTTTGACATGTAAGGCTGATCGTTGTCAAAATGTATGTCATCGTGAGAAGACTATATTTAGCATCAGCCGAGGAATGTATTATCTGGTTTGAAGAGGACTTTGCCCTGAAGTCTCACTTGAAGCTTTAGACTGGGAAAGGCACAGCAGCTGTGTGTGTACATTGTAGAGATTAACTACACGCAGAGAGTTCAAGGCCAGCCTGGTCTACGGAGCTAGTTTAACGGTAGCCAGTGCACATAATAGAGACACGATAGAGAGATTTAGTTTGCTTAGAAGGCAAGTGCCTGAACTGACAGGCTCCATTTGTGGGGACAAAGCTCTATTATCTTGAAAACCCCAAAAGAATAAAAGATATTTAAAAATTCTATCAGTTATACGTGCCTATGAGATTGAAGACAGTGACTGTCAAATCGTGGACATGTGGGTTCAAAGCACGTGACTACAGAAGTCTCTGGTTGTCTTTTCATTATGGAGCCGAAACATCTTGGTTTCCTTTATTCGTCAGAGGAAAATGACGTCACCTACTAACAATCGCATGTTTCTGTTCTGTTCTTGACCAGTCTGGTCCACATCGCTTGTATACTTTCTGTCCTGGTCTTTCTTCTGTTTTAATAATTAATTATATTTGAAATTGTTAATTTTTAATTTAAATACTGTGTAGTGTGGCTTATTTTGTGGTAGTGTATTTTTATTTTTGTGTACATTTTGACTCCATGTATATGTGTGCACTATGTGCGTACAGTGTCCACACAGGCCAGGAGAGGGAGTCAAAACCCCTGGAACTGATCCTCTGCAAAGCAGTAAGTGCTCTTGACTGCTGAGCCATAGCTTTACCCCCTTGAGTATACATTTTGGTAATAGTGTTATTGTAGGTATGGAAATCAGTGCATTGGCTTGCTTTTTTGATGGCTTGTGGAGTATGACCGTTCCCACTTTATTTCCTGCTATGGCAGCTGAGCAATTAGCGCAAGGCTGCCCTTGAAATAGTGCCCAGTTTTCATTTAGGCTGAGAGCGGATTCCCACAGCAGTACTGTTCTCTGCCTCTTTCCCTGTGCTCAGGCATGCCGTGAGCTCGCCCTGTGTCCTGCTGGTGTGTGAAACTCACACAGCATTGACAAACACGGCAGTTTTACTTACCAAGGCTCCAGTGTGATAGATATACTTTGGAAAGTATTACAGTCATGTAAAGGAATAATGGTATAACAGGAGAATGTCGGAGTAGGCTGCAAAGTTTGTTGGGGGTTTGGCCATCTATTTTACAATATGCCCTAGTTTGCATTAGCTATAAACTCAAAGGCCTGGAGTCGCATGGAAGAATTTCAGGCAATCTTTATTAGGTTAGTCTGTGGCTATTCAGTGTGAGATTGTTTTAATTGGCCTAGGGGGCCCAGGTGGTCCTGGGCTATATAAGGAAGCTGGCAATGAGCAAATGAGAGGCAGAGACGGACAGCATGCAGCATTTCTGTACAGCTCCCACCTCCCGTTCTGCTCCTGCTCCTGCTCCTGCTCCTGCTCCTGCTCCAGTTTCCTTCAGTGGCCATAAGGAGATGTGAGCCAAATCAAATCTTTTCCTGCCCTCCTTGCTTTTGGTCAGTGATTTATTGCAGCAACAAAAGGATACCAGAACGGTGAGATCCAGCATCCTGCTCTTGAGCTGTGGTGAAGTATCTGACAGATTTTAGAGTGTAGTTTTGTTTCCCTCTCTCACTGCCCTGACCTGTAGCCCCTGCCTCATGCTTCTGAGTGCTGAGCTAGGCATGCACCGTCCTACCTGTTAGTAATTTTCATGAATTAAGTTCAAGATGGTTATATGTAAGGGTTTTTTGTTTGTTTGTTTGTTTTGCTTTGTTTTGTTTGAGACAGGGTTTCTCTGTGTAGCCCTGGCTGTCCTGGAACTCACTCTGTAGACCAGGCTGGCCTCGAACTCAGAAATCTGCCTGCCTCTGCCTCCCAAGTGCTGGGATTAAAGGAGTGTACCACCACTGCCCAGTGGTTTTTTTTTTTCTTTTAATCCATGGTCTTGTTGTGTGGCCTGGAGCTCACAGCAGTCCTCTGCCTTGGCATCCCAAGTCCTGCAATGACAGCTTTGCACTACCTATAGCTGACTCTGTTTTTATATAAGTGAAAAATGATAAACATTTAGCCTTAAACTTTATGTAGTTCAAAACAAATTTGTTGTTTCTTTTAAATACTTAGTTTTAACATTTAACATTTATTTAACATTTATTTACATGCTTAAATTTTCCATTTAAAAGTTCCTTTAAAAGTTCCAACAAGCTGGGCAATGGTGGTACATGTCTTTAATCCCAGCACTTGGGAGGCAGAGGCAGCTGGATTTCTGAGTTGGAGGCCAGCCTGGTCTACAGAGTGAGTTCCAGGACAGCCAGGGCCAGGGCTATACAGAGAAACCCTGTCTCGAAGAAAAAAAAAAAAGTTCCAACAAAACCATGGCAGTGGACACTTGTGATCTCACTGGGGAGGATGAAGCAGGAGGATTGTAAATTACAAACTAGGCCAGGCCTAATCTACAAAGAGAGTTCTAGGCCAGCCAGTGCTACAAAGTGAGACTTGAAAAAAAAAAAAAACAAAGTGGGGTGGGGTGGGGTGGGGGTGGGGGGAGAAGTCAGATGCCAGCCTGGGTTATACAGTGAAACCCTCATCCCTACATGTACGCATCAAAGGGAGGCAGGGAGGCAGGGCCTAAGACAAAGAATTTGTTTGAATTGAGGGAAGGGAAACTTAAAGCTGCCCCTGCCTGGACAGTTCTGCTCTCCTGAGATTATATAACAATGTGATGACCATATTTGAAGGACAACTATGATTTCAAATTTGTCTTGCACATTGTTTGCTGCTGAGATGTTTTGGCTGCGTATGTAAATGTGAAGAAAACTAGGGCAAAGGAGGGGTTAACCCTAGATCTGAGGACAAGTAATTCCAGGGAGGGGGCGAGGAAAGCCTGGTGGCTGAGTTCATACATGTGAAACCCTGAGTTCACACAGCCTAGGAAACAATGAGCTGGGAGTGGGAAGCCAGGTCAGTTAGTGAACCACTGGCTGTGCAAGCATGAAGACACGTGTTCAAATCTCCAAATAAAGCTATGCTAGATCTTGACATCAGTATCCCCAACATTCCTAAAGGGACATGGGAAGCAGACAAGGCAGGTCCATCCTTGAAGCTCATGGGCCAGGTAGTATGGCACACGCAGCCGCCAACAAAGCCCATCTCAGCCAGGCAGTGGTGGGCACGCCTTGAATCCCAGCACTCAGGAGGCAGAGGCAGGGGGAGTGGTGGGCACGTCTTTAATCCCAGCACTTGGGAGGCAGAGGCAGGCGGATTTCTGACTTCCAGGCCAGCCTGGTCTACACACAGAGAAATCCTGTCTCGAAAAAACAAAAAAGAAAAAAAGAAAAAGAGAAAACCAATCTTAATCAAAGTAGAAGGTGAGGGCTGCCCCTGAACCTGCCCTCTGACACACACATGCATGGCACACATAAGACTGAATTCAACGACACAAATATAGACACAAGCAGAATAAGATATATAAAAAGTGTTAACACCTAGTGTACTGACCAGTTCTTTTTTGAAGCTTTATTTTCTTGTTTGTGTGTATGAATATATGTGTGTGAGTACAAGTGCCAGCAAAGACCAGAAGAGCAAGTTCAATACCTGGGAAGAGGAGTTATAGAGATGCTTGGGACCTGCCACATGTCTGCAGGGACTTGTACCTGGGGTCCTCTGGAAGAGCAGTTGAGCCATTTCTCTAGCTCACGTTCTTCACGCTTTAAGGGGTTTGCCCTGGATTTCATTAGACCGGCATAGGATGGCGTTGTTATGCTGCTGCCCCCAGGTGGTAGCTACAGATATTGCATCTGACTGTTTAGACAACAAAAGTCACTCTAACACTAGAGTCAGAAAGATGTCTATGCTCCTAGAAAGAAAATCCTCTGGTATTCAGTTACTGGGTTAAAAAAATGAGTTTAAACAAATTTTACTTTAGCATTCTAAATACAGTGAGATCTTACCCTAAATTTTTACTTTCTAGAATGGGAATTGACTTGATTTGATAGCACGCTTTTTTTCTATACGTTCAGTGACTCTCAGAAGGTGGGCTCAGAACCTGTCCTGTAAAGTTAAGGACATCCATCACCCTTCTGAAGTTACACAACCTGTGTGAGGGCATGTTTTCTCTATACATTTCGATTAAGATGACATGTTGTAGTAATTTGAGTGTAGAAGCAGATATAATGTATTTCTCCTCATTATAATGCAATAAAAGTTTTAAAAAAATGTATTTCTTGACCGGCTATGGTGGCGCACACCTTTTATCCCAACACTTGGGAGGCAGAGGCAAGTGGATTTCTGAGTTCGAGGTCAGCCTGGTCTACAGAGTGAGTTCCAGGGTAGCCAGGGCTACACAGAGAAACCCTGTTTCGAGAAAAACAAAAACAATCAAACGAAAGAATGTATTTCTCTTGTTAGGCTAGATAGAAAAGAGATTTTCAAACCTATAAAACAACTCTGTGTTTTCTTTATTTTGGAAGATAGTTGTTTTCAGATGATAAAAGTGTTTTCAATTTTATTTAGGTGAACTAGTAAGTATTTATTTAATCATATCTGTAGATAAATGTATAAAACAAAAGTTATCAATATCTTCAAAAGTAGGCCTGTACTGAGCCCTAAACTCCTAGTGTTCAAAAGTCCTCCTTCATGGAGAGCTCCATTTTTTACATCCTTGTATTACTAATGCACTTTCTTATCTGTAAACAGAAGCTTTGCCTAGAGAGTAGGCTCTGCCGTGCCTGGGCACCCGAGTTCCATCCCTGAGCTCCACATGGTAGAAGGAGAGAACCCAACTGCTGAAAGTTGTTCTTTAACCTCTGTGTCCTGTGGCACAGGAATGACCACACTTCTCCACAAATAAGTAAATAAGTACTTTTTTTTCTTTTCTTTCTTTTTTTTCGAGACAGGGTTTCTCTGTGTAGCCCTGGCTGTCCTGGAACTCACTCTGGAGACCAAGCTGGCCTCGAACTCAGAAATCCGCCTGCCTCTGCCTCCCAAGTGCTGGGATTAAAGGCGTGCGCCACCACCGCCTGACTTAAATAAGTACTTTTAATGAGACCCTTATATTATTTATGGTTCTATTGTATCCTATCTAGACTTTCAGTTCTTTGAGAGCTTATCCTGTTTGTCATTGTATAAATATGACTGTGGAAATACCCTAACAGACTACAGAAAGATACTCAGCAAACATTTCTGAATTTATACATATATTAGTTTAAAGCTTTATTTATTTCATGTGTCTGTGTACCACAAACATGCTTGGTGTCTGCAGAACTGGAAAAGGGCGTTGAAGTCTCTCGAACTACAGTTAAGAGATGAGTCAATCTGCCATGAGTGTGGGAAGTAAACCCAGGTCCTCTGTAGCCACAATGTGTGCAAGTGCTGAGCCAGTGCTCCAGGATCCATGGTTATCTATTCTATATTACTTTTAAAGATCATCATCAGTGGGAGTAGGGGGTGCTTTAGTGTGTGCGTGTGAAGGTCAGAAGATGACTTTCCCAAGGGGCACTATGCTGCCAGTACCCTCAGGGACAGACCCAAGGAGGAAAGTCCAGAGAGGAAGGGGCTGTTAGACCCTGGGTGAGAGCACACTGCTGACTCTCGAGACTCAGCTCAAAAGAATCATTGCTAAGCATGACTGTGGAACTTTAAGATTCTACCGTTACCAAGAATGTATACGTAAAGTTATTATTCTGGTCATTTGCGGTAGTTAAACATTTCACAGAAACTACATTAGAATATTTGCCATATAGCAGTGATGGTAACTATGTTTTCATTGAACCTTGGCACCTATTGAAAAGGAGTTGGTAATTTGAAAATAGTTGCCAAGGTTGTGGAGAAAAGTGAACTGTTGAATGGATAGTATCAATGTTATAGGCCGTATATGAATACTGTGAGCTAGAAAGCATGTGATCTGGTAAGCATGGTCATGCTGAAATATGTTCCTCTGCAATAGAAAACAAGTTCCTGCCTGTGGACTTAATTGTTGGCTGGTAATATACAGAAGCCCAAATTGGAAGATAGTAAAAATGAGTCAAAGATTGTCACAATTACTTCACTGTTGACATGTGAATATTGTACCAAAATGTTGTACATGATTGATGCATGATATTTGGAATTTGAGGTCTCCAAAAGATTGATTTAAAAGTCCTGTCTAAGCCGGGCTGTGGTGGTGCATGCCTTTAATCCCAGCACTTGGGAGGCAGAGGCAGGTGGATTTCTGTGTTTGAAGCCAGCCTGGTCTACAGAGAGAGTTCCAGGACAGCCAATGCTACACAGAGAAACCCTGTCTCGAAAAAACAAACAAACAAAAACAAACAAACAAACAAAAATCCTGTCCAAGTAGTGTATAGTGAGAATGGAAACAGAGACAGTGAAGCATTTGCTGCACAAATGTGAAGGTCGACTTTCCATCCCTAGCACCACATTAGAGGTTGAGCACAGAGATACCTGCAATCCCAGCACTGGAGAGAAGCAGGTGGGTCCCTGCAGCTCGCTGGCTGGCCAGCCTTGCAGAGTCAGTGAGCTCTGAGTTCAATAAAAGACTGTCTCTACCTCTAAACACAGAAATGCATGCACACACAAGCATGTGCGCTTACACATGCCCCGGAGCTCCCACGAACACACTAGAAGTTGAATCAAGAAAAGAAGATCTTTCAGGCTTGTCAGTTTTTGCATGAATGCTGTAAAGCTTTCTCTGATGGAATTTATTTTAATTATAGTGGGAAGGAAGCTCCAGAAAGCACCTGATCCCCTGTAACCTTGGCAGGGAGCAGAAAATGTGCTGGGTCTAGAAGAGCAGTAAAGACTACGAGTGCAGAATGAAGCCACTAGCTAAATAAGCTGCTCTCCAGTTCTGTCAGAGCTGGTTCAAATCTTACTAAACTGTTCAGAAAGAAAGTAGACTATTAAAAACCTGGTTTCAAGGCATTGGCTAAGAACAGGAGATAGGGACAGTGCCTGTGTACTCGGGGCTCCATTCTTTAGCATCTACCAGAGAGAGATGTAATGAATGCAATCGTGGTTTCTGTACTATCAGTGACTGATGACTATATTATGGGTATGGTGGCCATGCCTTTAGTCCCAGCATTCAGGAGGTAGGCTGGAAGGCATCAAAAGTTTCAGGCCAACCTTTGCTACCTTATCTCGAACACAGAACAACAACAACAACAACAATCTCCCCCAAAGCAACAAAGACTACAGGCACTTCACTAAAGAAGATATACACATGGAAAGTGAGCATGTGGAAAATGCAGCATATGTTATCAGAGAAATGCCAACTAAGATGAGAGAGCAGTCAGCACTATAACCCTAACCCAGAACAGTGGCCTCAAGGGAGGGGCATGGGCAGGACGCCCAAGTTCTCCGCCATTGTTAGTGGGGATGCAACAACTTGCACCACTTTGTCAGTTTGTCCTCTGACTATGCTAAACACGTCCTCCTGGTTATTGCTGTATTTTTGTTTTTCGAGACAGGGTTTCTCTGTACAGCCCTGGCTGTCCTGGAACTCACTCTGTAGACCAGTCTGAAATCCACCTGCCCCTGCCTCCCAAGTGCTGGGATTAAAGGCGTGCGCCACCACTGCCCTGCTAAGTTTCGCTATTTAAAGGCCTGCATGTTGATGTTTAACATCGGTTTTTTTCTTTAATTGCCAAAAGAGATGTAACCAAAATATTTTTCATTGGGTGGATGGATCCACATTCAATGGGCTATTATTCAGTGAAATTAAAGATGTATACCAGCACCACCATCACTACGATTGGCTTGAAAGGGACATTTTTAAAGGCTCTATTATGATCAAAGTATGTTCATATTTAAAAGAGTCAGATTATAAGAAACAAAAAGGATAAATTTAAAGGAAGTATGGCCAAACTATCCTCAAGCTATCTGGTGCTTATAGTATAGTCAACTGAGTAAGTATACAGTACACACTTGTCAGGTGCCTTTGAGGGCTCCTCAAGCTCTTCAGGACCCTACACTTCCTTGGGCTTTTTAAACCATGCACCTTTTATTTTCTGTATCACGAGTCATAAAGGAGCTGAAGATTATCACAACTACTTGTTTGAACTTTTGAAGTGAAATATAAAATTTCTATATTTCTATATAAATATATTAAAATTTAAAATATAAGTTATATATTTCTATATCTGTATACAAATTGTATATTTAAAAGCTTATATTGATAAAATGTATTAAAGGTAAGGTCATTAAAATTCATATACAATACTGTCTTTTGATTGTTTGAGACAAGGTTTCACTATGTAGCTCTGGCTGGCCTGGAACTTACCATGTAGACCTGCTCTGCCTCCCAAGTGGTAGGAATAAAGGTGTTTGTGCTACCACGCCTAGCAATATTATTATTATTATTATTATTATTATTATTATTATTATTATTATTATATTATTATTATTATTTTGCAGGTACAAAAATATACAAGGCTTCAGCCCAAAACCACTTATAGCAAACATGAATGACGTTTCACAAAAGGCAGAGGTAAGTAAATTTCAAAATCTGTGCATGTGTGTGTGTGTGTGTGTGTGTGTGTATGTGTGTGCGTGCGTGCACGTACGTGTGTGCATGTGTGCGTGTAAGTGGGGTGGAGAGAGGCAGGAGGAGACTTGGAAAGGCCAGGAGGAAGAGCTGAGCAATAATACACGTTTGACTGAAGGATTGTGGGAAAGGTCATGGTTAGGAGTTTGTAGTTGCTAATATCAGGATGTACAAAGACAGAAGGTTCAGTGTATGCACTGTTTTGGGTCACTACTTTATCTGGGTTCTGGGAAACAAGCATATTGAACTTCTGCAAGGCAGTGAATTTTAAATACAGTGGTCTTAGAAATGATTATTTCATTGTTTTAATGAGGCTTGGACCTTTGGAGGTGATAATTCAGTTTTAGGAGGAGGACACTTAGCATCTTCTAAAAACTGCAGTAAAAGTCCTTTTAAATTTTTTTCCCTTTCAGTTTCTTGGCTGTGGTTACTGAGAATTGAGAGATCCCAGATGCTGACACTCAAAAGTGACAAACTAAGAAATCATGAGGGGCAGATCAGCCACGTGATCTGTGCCACGTGATCTGTGGCAGATCTTTAGGAGAGATTTGGCATTCTGACACTCAATTTTATTTACAGAAACTTCTTTCAGAAACAAACTTCTAAAAAAGATGAAAAGAATCTTCATTCTTAGTTTTAGAATAGGGAAACCATTTCTCTAGTCTCCTATCAGACTTCTTTCTTTATGGTTTTCCTTTTAGAGCCTAGTCTATGCAGTTGGTGTAGCCACCCTGTGCACTTTAATGGGTTTTTGGAAGTTACAAGGGGTGGTGTGAAGGGAGAGATGAATTCCCTCTTGTGGGGCCGACTGGCCTTCAGCTTTGCCCAGACTGTGTGACAGCAATAGGGCTATCTGCAATATGCACTTTACCTCAACAGCCTAATCTTAGGCTTTGTTTCCAAATTCATACACTTTACTGAGACTAACTTTTTTAATTTGTAAGGGACTGGTGTTAGAGTCTTTAATAACATGGTGGGAAAATAACATGGGCTCTTTTTAATTAGAGTTCAATATTTGATTTTTATATTTTACTGGTCTTCAACCTCAGTAAAAGGCTACCACTAATTAGGGTTTCATTTCTGAAAATTTTTGATTTAACAAAATTTCTGCTCTCATATTTTCTGTAAATTCAACTTAAGTTCTAGAGAACATCTACTCATGCTGTGATGATCCAAATAAAGATTTGAAACTCATTTCTATGTTTTGATAAATATTGTATCTTGTTCTTATCTTTGCCTAATTTCATTTTTTTTAAAACTTTCTTCTCTTTCTTCTCTTCTAACAAAGATTCTGCTTTCTTCATCTAAACCTGTCCCTAAATCCTATGTGCCAAAACTTGGCAAGGGAGATGTAAAGGATAAATTTGAAGCCATGCAGAGGGCCAGGGAAGAAAGAAACCAAAGGCGATCTAGAGACGAAAAGCAAAGAAGAAAAGAACAATATATTAGAGAGAGAGAGTGGAACAGGAGAAAGCAGGAGGTCATTTTATTTTATTTTATTCTTGTGAAAATTTTCATGTTCTTCATATTTATGCATTATTTCCACTAACATTTCATACCGACTATGGTTAACATTGCTTTCGATGTCTGTGAGCTGACTTCTGTGTGCTCATCTGTCCCTATCTGCAGCCTCCCACTCTTTTTTTGTTTGGTTGTTTTTTTGGTGTTTTCAAGACATGGTTTCTTTGTATAGCCTTGGCTGTCCTGAAACTCACTCTGTAGACCAGGCTGGCCTTGAACTCAGAAATCTGCCTGCCTCTGCCTCCCAAGTGCTGGGATTAAAGGCTTGCGCCACTGCCGCCCAGCCAGTCTCCCACTCTTTACACTGCCTGCAGTCAAACATGGTCCAAAACATTCAGCCAAGAAGCAAACAGAAGCTTTAAATAAATCCCATTACACTATTTTTATAATCTTCCCTTTATAATTATTTGTTCTTAGTCTCTTCCTTGCCTAAAATATATTTTTCTTATATGAATATAATTTTCATACAAGAAAAAGCAGCATGCACAGGGCGCAGCATTACCTGTGGTTTCAGGAATCCATGGGATATCCTAGAGGGTTTTTTCTGCAGTGTGGGGCAGAGGGACTATTCTAATATAATCTAGTCTAATTTTGAAACGTGTTCATATTTATTTATTCAACCACCTAGATTAAAGAAATGCTTGCTTCTGATGATGAGGAAGAGAGTTCTCCTAAAATAGAAAAGGCTTATGTCCCAAAGCTAACAGGTAAGAAGCCTTGAGGGCTATAAATATAAATGGGATTGTAAGAGAAAGAAACATGACAAACTATCCAAGAGTTTTGCTGTTGTTGTTGTTGTTGTTTTTGTGTGTGTGTGTGTGTGTTTAGGGACAGTTAAAGGTAAATTCGATGAAATGGAGAAACACAGACAGGAAGAACAAAGGAAGAGAACAGAAGAAGAAAGAAAACGCAGAATTGAGCAGGATCTGTTAGAAAAGAGGAAAATACAGCGTGAATTAGCAAAAAGAGCAGAGCAGGTAGGTGCTAAATGCTACATTGGGGGTTATTTCTGTAACTAACAGAACAAATGAGAACTAATCGGGATGTTGCTGAATTAAAATACTTAATACAGTATAAACCTATTAATAGTGGCTAGCCTGAAAACATCATCTTAAAGGAGACTATTCATGTCACTTGCCCAGTTGTGTGGGCAGAGCAGGCCTATCTTAGACTGATGGCACAGCTTTCATTCTGTATAATCTTACTAATTATTTCTACATTCCTTAAACTGACTATACTCCCAACTTTTCTTGGTGTCTTTGAGAATTTTATAAAGTTTATGACATTTTCACAAATAAACTATTCATAATTACAAAGCACAATTATAGCTTTTTGTTTTGTTTTTTGTTTTTCTTTTTTGTTTGTTTGTTTGTTTGTTTTTTCGAGACAGAGTTTCTCTGTGTAACCGTGGCTGTCCTGGAACTCACTGTGTAGATCAGGCTGGCCTCAAACTCAGAAATCCACCTGCCTCTGCCTCCCAAGTGCTGGGATTAAAGGCATGCACCACCACTGCCCGGGCAATTATAGCTTTTTAATAGCAGTATTTGTAAGTGCTATCCTATATGCATGTGCATCATGTGCATGCAGTGTCTACAGAGGTCAAACAGCACTGAATACCTTGGACTTGATGTTAGAGACAGCTCTGAGTCATCATGTATGTGCTAGGAACCAAGCCAGGTCTGCTGCAAGCACAGAGGCGCAGAGATGTCTTAACCAATGAGCCGCCTCTCCACTCCCTTAAATTGATGTGCTATGCTCTGTTCGTCTTCTACTATTTTTTTTTTCTTTTCTTTTTTTTTTT
>NW_022196898.1:99599939-99642352 GCF_008632895.1 Mastomys coucha | reverse complement strand
TAAGGGGCTGCAAACCCCTCAGCTCCATTGGTCCTTTCTCTAACTCCTTCACTGGAGACCCTGTACTCCGTTCAATGGATGGCTGTGAGCGTCTACATCTGTGTTAGTCAGGTACTGTCAGAGCCTCTTAGGAGATAGCTATATTTAGGCTGGTTTGCCCTTCCTTCAGTCCCTACTCCGTAGTTAATCTCTGCAACTCCTTCCTTGGGTATTTGGTTCCCCCTTTTAAGAAGGAATGAAATGTCCACCTTTTGGTCTTCCTTCTTCTTGAGTTCCTTGACAGGGTTTCTTGAGTTCGAGACAGGGTTTCTCTGTGTAGCCCTGGCTGTCCTGGAACTCACTCTGTAGACCAGGCTGGCCTTGAACTCAGAAATCCACCTGCCTCTGCCTCCCAAGTGCTGGGATTAAAGGCGTGCACCACCACCGCCTGGCTAAGTACTCATATTTTCTAGACTTACTGACCCATTTGAAACCCAAGAATTCAATGCTAGACGATGATTTCTCAAAAAAGAAAACCAAAAAAACAAAAACAAAAACCAACAACAACAAAAAAACCCCAACCTGTCAGTGAGCCTGAGTGTAATAAAGACTGGATGTTCAAAAGTAAATTAAAAGATTATATATGATCATGAAAAAAGTCATCGTCTTTACACCCAGCACTTGCTGTATGTGCAGTGCCATAGAACCCTGGGCTAATGATCTGTCGGCCCTAGGAAATTAAGGGTACCACACAATGTAGTCATAGTAACTCCTTCTTATAAATATGCAAAATCTAATTCTAAAATATAAGGACCTTTTCCACTCAAATGTAACATGAGTTAATGCAGTTGGTGTAATGCTTGTGTAGTCTTCTAGTGCAAACCATCATGCAAGAGGTGTTCCTGAGCTCAGAATGGTTAAAGTGATCACCAGGGTAGTTGCCAATTCTAAGATTGCAGGACCTTATAAAGACTTAAAAAGGAATATACCTTGTGTATTAGATATTGGAATAAAAAAATAAGTTTCGTGGGAAAACCCTGTGGGTAAATTATCTAGTTAACTTTGAAGATACCTGATGGACAAAATTAAGTCTATCCTTTTAGACCCAGAGGTAGTGTTGGTGGGAGATGGGATCTTGAGAAGAGGCAAGGAAAGAAATCTGAGGAAGAAACAAATTTGCTTTATGTAGAGAAAAAAAAAGTTGAAAAACAGTTCTTTAATGTTAACTTGTGAAAGTCAGCAATAACTGAATCTGAATGTCTGTTCTTGACTATACTGTAGCATAGCACCTCTCAAATAAATTCATTTTCCATGTTTGTTGAAAAAAAAAAATACACAACTGCATCTTTCGTTGCCCTGTGGTGGTTTAAACAAAAGTAAAAGAAAGCAACGGCAACAGAAATGTAAGTGTCAGGGCTGGAGAGACGGCTCAGCAGTTGAGAGCGCTGACTTCTCTTCCAGAGGTCCTGAGTTCAAATCCCAGCAACCACATGGTGGCTCACAACCATCTGTAATGGGATCTGACACCCTCTTCTGGTGAGTCTGAAGACAGCTACAGTGTACTTACATATAATCAATAAATAAATCTTTAAAGGTTAAAAAAAAAAAAAAGAAATGTAAGCATCAAAAAACAAAAGGCCCATAGGGTTCTGTCCACTGACCGGGAAAAGCTGTAGGAGATAGAATCCTAGGTTTAAAGAACTCTTTCTCTTTCCTATATTCTCACTGTCTGGTGTCTCATAGTCCCTGGATCTTTTTATTGAATTACTTTGATTGTTCATTAGAAAAAAGTTTATTTTGTAATTATTTTATTAGAGAGCCATTAAAATTTGACTTAGTATGATACAGCATTGAAAAAAACTTTACCATTTATATATAGCAAGTCAGTATAATGAGTAATTTTGTAATAAAACATTATTCACAAAAATTAAATTTTATAGTATAAAAATTGTTCTCATAAAAGTATTCATTATTAAAATACAAGGTACTTTAAATTGTACTCTTCTATTTTTGAGACATGGTATCACCAGGTAGCCCTGGGTGGCCTGGAACTTGACACATAGGTGAGGCTGACTTTAGACTCACAGAAGTCATCCTGATTAACTTTACTTTTTCTATTTTTAAGATTTATTTATTATATGTAAATACACTGTCGCTGTCTTCAGACACACCATAAGAGGGCATTAGATCTCATTATGGGTGGTTGTGAGCCACCATGTGGTTGCTGGGATTTGAACTCATGACCTTCCAAAGAACTGTCAGTGTCCTTCCCTGCTGAGCCATCTCACTAGCCCCTGATTAACTTTAACTTCATAATACCTCTTGCCGGGTGGTGGTGGCACACGCCTTTAATCCTAGCACTTCGGAGGCAGAGGCAGGTGGATTTCTGAGTTCGAGGCCAGCCTTGTCTACAGAGTGAGTTCCAGGACAGGCAGGGCTACACAGAGAAACCTTGTCTCAGAAAAAAAGAAAAAAGAAAAAAGCTCTAACTTGTCTGTTGCTTATGTTTCCTTTTCCTGAGATTTCAGACACTGCGTTCTTGGAATTACCTATTTTCTCTCAGCAGTTTGCTCAGGTATCAGCCTGCCTATTAAGCTAACCCAATGTTTCTTTGACTTCAAAGAAATGTACTTTAAATGATGGCCTTTTCCTAATTCAATGTGAGAAAATATTATAAGTACCAGAACTATCCTCCCTTGTAAGATCTACCTGATATTTCTACCAGACTTTATTATTGTATCAGTTACTAAGAAATAGGGTCACAGGCTGGGCGTGGTTGCACATGCCTTTAATCCCAGCATTCAAGAGGTAGAGGCAGACAGATCTCTGTAAGTTTGAGGCCAGCTGGTCTACAAGGAGAGTTCTAGGACAGCCAGGGCTACACAGAGAAACCTCGTTTCAATAAAAGATAAAAGAAAGAAATAGGGTCACCATTATTTGATTGCTTGTGATGAATCTTCCTTTTACTATCTCAGGGGCAAGAGGATGGAGGGGCGTTTTTGTATATCTCACTTTAAATTACTGCTAAGTTAAAAATCATTCCTTGTAAGTTCAGTCAAGTTGAAATTTTACCAGAAGCCATGGATAAATTACTTTTCAGATGTATGTTTAAAAGCATCAAGCAGAAATTCAATGTAATGTAACGATATGAAATTCTCATTCAATAGATTGAGGACATAAACAATACGGGAACCGAATCCGCATCAGAGGTAACAGACGTTTCCTTTAATGAAACATTCACTGACAATTATCTGATTCACAAAAAAAGATATGCAGAGACTTTTATTTCACTAGTGATTACAAATATCACAATAACAAAAGTCAAGAATGTTTTGTAAAGGCAAGAGTATACTTTGACTCCTGCAAACCCTGGAATGTGTTTAAAGAAAAGTATGCTTCTGCCTGCCCAGCTGGGTCATGAAGACAGCGTCCATGAGTTTTTTAGGGACACATGTTTTCTGAACTAACATCTAAAGCTGTTGAAAGCTGACATTTTAAAAGGAATTTTACTTTCCATCATTTGTCCTCTTTCCTCATAGTCCCTAGGAGCTCGCGTTCTGGTTTTCACACACTAGTGTAGAGAGGAGTGTGTATTACAATGAAGGAATGTCCAATAGCCATAAAAACGTAGCCCAGTTAACTAGCAAAGCTAAAAATCCAGCCAACCAATTTGATGGTGTGCCTAAAATTATGGTACAAAAATGGGAACTATTTTAATTTAGGGGCATGTATTATACTTTATAACCTTTACTTTAAAAAAAGGTTAGAGATAACGATAAATTTGTAGTAAAACCAATTAAAATCGATTTTGAGAATGCATTCTAGCCATGTATAGTGAGTGGTACAAGGCTTTAATTCTAGCATTAAGGAGGCAGAGGCAGAGGCAGGTGGATCTCTGTGTGTTTACGGCCAGCCTGGTCTACATAGCAAGTTCCAGGATAGTCAGAACTACACAGAGCGACCCTGTCTCAACAAAGAAACCCAAGGGATTGGTTTTAAACTTTAATAGGATAAATGCTTTACAGCTTTATCTATATTCTGAATGTCAGTACATCACTTGGGTGAATATCCAATGGCTTTTTTCATTAAATACTACTTTATTAAGTACTGAAAAACTTGGATGGAGAAGCAGATTATGGAGAAAGCTTTGTTGTGTATTTGACCTTAAACTATCCACCATCAAATTGGTTTGAAGTATGCTCACATAATATCACCTTTTGGGGAATTAATGTAGACTGTCTAAAATCAGGCAATGTCACTACAATCTTGTTACTTAAGCAGGTAAATCAATTTTATCTTTCAAATCATAGACTGCTTCTTGAAACTGCCATCAATGGATCTCAGTAAAACTGATTAATGCACAGTGAGTTTAGAGGAAAATGTATTTAATAGTAACTAGTTTAAAAGTAAGTTTTTTTTTGTCCTTTATAGCCTTGACAGCAATGTAATTCACCACTTATGGAGGTGAAGTACCCTACCACCTACATTTCTATTGAGGATATGGATGCTAATTATGTATCTTATACATAGGAAGGAGATGACTCACTTCTTATAACAGTGGTACCTGCCAAATCATACAAAACATCTGGCAAATCAAAGGATCCTGAGGACCTGGACAGAGAAGGAGATGAAAGAATTAACCATGAAGACAAGACGAGAAGTGAAGAAGAGGGTCGAGCTCTCAAAGAAGCAAAATGTCTTTCATTAGTCATGGTAATTTTTTTTACAAGAACAAATCAAAAGTTTAGCTTAAGAACAACTGCCCTTTGAGTAACAAGTTTGTTTTCATAGGATGATGAAACAGAAGTCAAAAAAGAATCACATTTTCCTGGAAAATTGAAATCAACTTTTGAAGAACTGGAACGGCAAAGACAAGAAAATCGCAAGAAGCAAGCGGAAGAGGAAGCAAGACGTCGTTTAGAAGAAGAGAGACGCTCCTTTGAGGAGGCCAGGAGGCACATGGCAAGTGTATATTTGCTAACCTTTCCTTTCACAAAAGGCAGCCAGCTCTGCATGATGCTGCCTGCAGATCCAAGGTCTCCTCTCTGAATGGGGATACCTCATTTCATTGTTTTATTTACTATGGATTGGATTGGATTGGACCTAGTGCACACTAAACAAGTGCTCTACTACTGACACCATTCAAGTCCCAAAAGGCATGTTTTGAAACTGTATGTATATTTATATACAATATACATGCATACAATTCACTTGTATATATATTTTTGAGCTTTCACTTTGGGGTATATTGTATACTATGCTAATATAAAACTATTTCTCAATGGATGCTTTTTTCTTTTTGTATAAGTTAAACATATATTTAATGATATGGTTGTAGGACATTTTCAAATCAACTTATGAATTTCACTTGAGGAGCACAGGTCTTTATTTCAGTTATTTAGGAGGGTGAGGAAGGAAGAACACACATTCAAAGCTAACCTGTACTACAGAATCAGTCAGAGTTAAAGGCCAATACTCACATACTCAGTGATAGAGCACTTGTCTAGCATTCGCAAGACTCGAGGTTTAATGCCCACTAATCCCCACTACTATTAAAAAAAAAAAAAAGTAGTACAGATTTCAGTCTCATTTTGAAAATTTAAAAATGAACAGCTATAATTTTCAGAGTTACCATGACCACCTTGATCAGCTTTCATTAATAATGTTATGAAGATTGCAGCTCAACATTTTGAATTTCCTAGACATTATTTAAAATGTTATTACTTCTGGCTGGGTATGGTGGTGCATGCCTTTAATCTCAGCATTTGAGAGGCAGAGGCAGGCAGGTCCCTAAATTCTAGGCCAGCCTGGTATGTATAGTAAGACTCTGTCTCAAAAGCAAATAAAATGTTATTCACTTTTAAAATAACATTTAAAAATTTAATTTTAATATAATTGGCAAGTAACTCAGTAAAATGTTAATAGGATTCAATTCATATTTAGGTGAGCAAATAAACTGTGAAATGAATTTTATGTAAATAACAGATGGCAGTCTTTTATCTGAAGATTACCATGGTTCTTAGTGAGGAAAGGTTTTTTTTGTTTTTTAAATTTGAGTCAGGGTGTTGTTGTAGATTTGTCCTTGGTCTTGGAATTTACAATGTAAACTAGGCTGGCCTTGAATTACAGAGTTCTTCCTACCTCAGTAGGTGCCTGGATTAAAGTTGTACACTACCGCACTTGGCAGGAAAATGCTTACAAATCATCAGTGTCTCACCCTCTCCAGACTCTGTGTATACACCTGAGCTCTAAGTACAAACCCTTTAGTTTATGAGAATTAATAGTGAGCATGAGCCCTTTAAAATTTGGAACAGTCTCTCTTGTCTAAAAGCTTGATTGAGTACATTTTTATTTGTAACTTCTCTACATATGGTCATTTTATATATAGGACATTAAAAAGGAAGAAAGGATTTGGCCAAGCATTGGAGGCAGAGTCAGTCAGATCTCTGTGAGTTCAAGGCCAGCCAGGTCTACAGAGTGAGTTCCAGGACAACTAGGGCTATTTTAGAGAGACTCTGAGTCAAAAAACCAAAGATAAAAATAAAAAGTAGGGGCTGGCAAGATGGCTCAGTGGGTAAGAGCACTGACTGTTCTTCTGAAGGTCCTGAATTCAAATCCCATCAACCACATGGTGGCTCACAACCACCTGTAATGAGATCTGATGCCCTCTTCTGGTGTGTCTGAAGACAGCGACAGTGTACTTATTTATAATAATAAATCTTTTAAAAAAAAAGTAAAAAGGAATTGGAGTAAGTATTCTGGGAGCTTTGAAATGATACTCTGTACAGTTGCTAACCTTTCTACCAGTAATCCATTCCTGTGCCAAAAAACCCCAATTTTTAGTAATGAATAGTTTCTTTAATAGGTAAATGAGGAGGATGAAAACCAAGATACAGAGACAGTTTTTAAAGAGTACCGCCCAGGAAAACTCAAACTCAGTTTTGAGGAAATAGAAAGGCAAAGGAGAGAAGGTGAAAAGCGTAAAGCAGAGGAGGAGGCCCGAAGGAGAATAGAGGAAGAGAAGGCGGCATTTGCTGAAGCAAGGCGAAGCATGGTAAGACAAAAGCTAACTGAACAGTGGTTTGGAATTCAGCATGTGTGTATAGTATGTGTACTTGCCCAAGCTAGGAAAAGCCAGACAACCCTGGGTGCCATTCTCAGGAATGCTGTCCTTTTTTGTGACAGGCCTGGCTAGCAGTCTGAGGAATCCTCCTGTCTCTGCCTCCACTGTGCTGAGATTACAGGTGTGCACCTAGTTTTACTTGGGCTCTGGGGACCAACACATGGATTTTACTTAATAAACTATCAAGCCCAGTTCAAGGAGTCAGTCTTTAGAGCATGTAAATGAAATGAATAACTCTGAGGAGGAACAGCCACCCTATCATCTCTGAAATTTGTAGCAAGAAGATGAATGCCAAATACCCAGGTACTTGTCAGAATTTTGCTTTAGTTGGTGTTAAAAAAGAGCTGATTACCAATGCCATGCCTAGCATACAAGGTTGGAAACTATCGTCCTTCTCTGTAAAGATAAGTTTCTTTAGGACAGATCTGAATGTCAAGAACAAAACAGGGAATTTCCCCTATCATTTCCCTCCTTTCTGTTCCTTCTCTCATTCCATTCTCTTCTCTTCTGTCCTTTTCTCCTTCATTCTTGCCATTTTAATCCCACTCAATCTATACTAGATGATCAAATCACAATTAACTAACTTTAAAATACCCATCATTCTTTCTTACATATTGATACCTAATTTGTCAAAAAGTTAAAGCTTTCCACATCACATTAATGTTTGTAAAAGTTGTCTGATCAATCAATTTTAAGCAATTTAACACATGCAAACTGTACCCCTTTTTGCATTTTATTTGCCTTCTGATAAAGTAGCCTAGTACTTGTTCCCGCCTGTCCTGGGTATTCTGCCAAGCACTTGCTTTAATCACTTGGGAGCCTACACTCAAATCAGAAACTCAGACTTGTGAAACATATGCCTTCAACTTTTCATTCATGCCTAACTGGCTATAAGCTCCCATTTATTTGACTCCCTGACTTACTTTCCCATCTTCACTATTGTAATCCATATTATTGTTGCTATTCCTTGCCTGGGACCAAATCCTAACTTGCTTGCTTTCTTGCCTGTGAGCCCAGGAGAGATGCTCTCACTCCTTGTCCATGTCTGCAGGCCACAGTTCAGATCTGAACAAAAGTGTTTATCTCCAGGAGACAGAAAAACAGAATTAAATTGCTTTTCATGGTAAAATGTATCAGCTATCAACAGCTTACAAGCAGAGGTTCTAGTTGCAATTTTGAGATTGCCTGTATTCAGGAGACAATCATATAGTAAAACTATTATTGGAGCCTGGGAAGATGGCTCAGCTAGATAAAGGTACCACTAAGCCTGGTGACCACTGGGAACCAACATGGTAGGAAGAAAGAACTGACTCCTGAAGATTTTCTTCTGACAGCTACATGCCCCACCCCAGGAAATAAGACAGAAAACCTTTTTTTTTTTTTTTAAAGTTAAAACCCTACAGTTGGGAGCCTACCTCAATATTCGACAATGTACTTAGTATTTCCAAACTTCATTTAATCCTGTGAGAACCATAATAATAAAACTGCCACAGGAAGGCTCAGAGAGGTACGTAGCTTGCCCAAGGTCACAATCAAATTTATTCATGTAATGTTACAAAATTACCAAAAGCAGTCTGTTAATTATTCACATTTCTAATTTCTTGTAGCATATAAAGTAATAGATTTCACTTTGACACTTTCCCACATGTATAACATTATTGATAATCTTATTGGAAATATTCTGAAGCTTGATTTCTGGCTTTGCTCCCTTGACTTTGGATAAGTTACTTTTCCGTCAGTTCCTCCCGTTCCTCAGGTGTAAACAAAGGATATTAATCCTATGTTATTTAAAAAAGTTACTGGGTTAGTTAAATATGTATAACTGAGCTGTCAGTGTTAAGAATATATGAACTATTGTCTTTAAAACATCTTGGCAGCAAACCTGCACAATGAAATTATGGCATTAAGGTAGGTTTTTTCTTTTTTTTTTCTTTTGGTTTCTCCAGACAGGGTTTCTCTGTGTAGCCCTGCCTGTCCTGGAACTCACTCTGTAGACCAGGCTGGCCTCGAACTCGGAAATCCACCTGTCTCTGCCTCCCGAGTGCTGGGATTAAAGGCGTGTGCATCACCACTGCCCAGCGTTGGTAGTTTTTTTTTCCGGATAAAAGCTTATGATGATACAGATGTAACTCATTAAGACTATGATTTATCTGAAATGTTCTATTTTAGTGACCAGAACTGGAGATTCACTTCAGTCCAACAAAAATATTTTTAATATCATTATAAGAACATGAATTTGTAGTTCAAATGATTCATTGTATAAAATGGAGCCTGTTTTGTTCTTTTAATGGAGAACTGATGCACATGGCTAACATCCTCCATACCACAGATACCCCAATCTTAGATTTTTGATAATGCCCCCTTGTTCATTGATTTCTGAAAGTTTAGGATCTCTGAATTTTTAGATTAATATGAAACATTTTTCTTCAATAAATCTGTTTCTACAAGAAATAACTTTTCAGTATGCACAATTCTGAAAAAAATATTTATTTTAAATAGGTATTAGATGATGATGATTCCCCAGAGATTTATAAAACAGTCTCTCAAGAATCTCTAACGCCTGGAAAACTGGAAATTAATTTTGAACAATTATTAAGACAAAAAATGGAAGAAGAAAGACGACGAACAGAGGAAGAACGCAGGCATAAACTAGAAATGGAGAAACAGGAATTTGAACAACTGAGACAAGAAATGGGAAAGGTAAAGTATAGGAAGTATTTTCCTTATATTACTTTATTGTAACCTTTATGTATTGTTAATCAAATGGATATATATATATACATACACACACATATATATATATAATACACACACACACATACACATTGTTATATATGCATTTTTTTTTTTTGAGACAGGGTTTCTCTGTGTAGCCCTGGCTGCCCTGAACTCACTCTGTAGACCAGACTGGCCTCGAACTCAGAAATCCGCCTGCCTCTGCCTCCCAAGCGCTGGGATTAAAGGCATGCACCACCACTGCCCAGCTAATCACGTGGATATCTGACATACTTTTATGACATACATATAGGCTACCATGTCTGACCTGGTAGAGTATAGCAAGGAATGTGGCCCAACACGATACTGAAAACACGTTAAAAATATTAAGATCCTCTTAGTGATTTACTTGCTATAACTAAATTATATTTCTCCTGTGTGAGACTTGTAGGTAACAGTGTCCTAATACAATGTAAAAGGATAGTAGTTAATAGAGCTGTTCTTCCAAAGAACTGAGATTCAATTCTCAGCACCCACAGCTCACTACTATCCATGAACTCCTCCTATTCTAACCTGCAAAGGGCATGCATGTGGCATACACACATCATGCAAAGCATTATATTGAAAATATAAAAAAAAAAATTAAGTAACCAATATTGTATCTAATTGTGGCTCCAAAGCACGACAGTATTGATACTAGCAATTAAATATGCCAAAACGAAGCTGTTCAAAGCTTTCTTTATGTGAAAGGTTGGAAGTTCTTAGTAAGAAAAAAATTTTGGTGGTGGTGGGAGCTGGTGAGATGGCTCAGCGGGTAAGAGCACTGACTGCTCTTCCGAACATCCTGAGTTCGGATCCCAGCAACCACATGGTGGCTCACAACCACCCGTAGTGAGATTGGATGCCCTCTTCTGGTGCGTCTGAAGACAGCTATAGTATACTTTCATAAAATAATAAATAAATAAAAAAAATTAAAAAAAATAAAGAAAAGAAAAGAAATAGCCGGGCAGTGGCGGCGCACGCCTTTAATCCCAGCGCTTGGGAGGCAGAGGCAGGTGGATTTCTGAGTTCCAGGCTAGCCTGGCTTACAGAGTGAGTTCCAGGACAGCCAGGGCTACACAGAGAAACCCTGCCTCAAAAAACCAAAAAAGAAAAAAACAGAAACAAAAACAAAACAAAAATTTTAATTTAAGACTTATTTTCTGCCTATGTATATGTCTGGCACTATGAACAAGCAGTGCGAATGTCAGATCCCCTGGAACTGGAGTTAAAGCTTGTGAGCCTAGATGTGAATGCTGGGCACTGAACTCTAATTCTCAGAAAAGATTAGCCAGTGCTCTTAACCACTAGGCCATCTTTCCAGCCCCAGATATAAAATTCTTAAAACAGTACATATACACATGACTCCAGTTGTCCTGTGAGTTCCTGGCAACTGCTTTGTTGTACTTCCTCACACATAGAGATAAGAGGGGGCGTTTATTATAATTTGCTGATACTCAACATTCGGAAATCTTATTCTTTTGAAGGAAGAAGAAGAAAATGAAAGCTTTGGATTGAGTAGAGAATATGAAGAATTAATTAAATTAAAAAGGAGTGGCTCAATTCAAGCTAAAAATCTAAAAAGCAAGTTTGAAAAAATTGGACAGTTGTCTGAAAAAGAAGTACAGAAAAAGATAGAAGAAGAGCGAGCAAAAAGGAGAGCAATTGACCTTGAAATTAAAGAGCGAGAAGCAGAAAACTTCCATGAGGTATATTACTGTTGTATTTATAACCTTGCTCTTAAAAGAAGTTCTAGTATTTACAGTTCATTGTTACCTATGTACTAACCTGGAAAACTAAATAGCAAGAGTCCAAAAGGATGGGGATGGGGTAATGGATAGGGCGCAGAATGGAGAAAAAACAAAACAAAACAAAAAAGCGGAATGGAAGCAAATAAAACACAGAAATAAGTAAATCAGGGTGACAGTTGGTCATGCAAATTGTTCTAGGAACACACAGTGAGCCAGGGCTATGACTGAAAACCACCAATTATGCTCTATGTTTCCTAATGCCATGAAGTCATATTGGGACATAATGTACCTGGAGGGAGGTTTGTAGGGCTAAGGCAGTTCAGCACAAAGTAACAAGTATAGCTCTAGATCACTGTCATCGCCTCCTCTACTACTACCAGGCCACCTTTTGAAGAAAATCCTTCCACAGTGCCTTGTGACCCAAGCCATAAATGGCCCAAGCGTACTTAGCATTCTAGACCTTTGATGCTTTGCTCCCTACCCCGTGCGTCCTCTACAGCATTCCAGACCAGGCCTTTGCTTCTGAAATGAACAGGAAGGCTTTACCTCTTATTGTCCTATGGAAATATTCAGCTTTTAGGGTCCAAGGTTAACTTCTCATTTGTAAAGCATTCTCACATTAACAAACAAACAAACAAACAAAACCAAACTGCAGTAAGAGGAACATTCCAGACTAAGCGACAATGGGAGCTGGCAAAAATTGTACTATTTTGAGGGATTAGAAAACAGATCCCAAGGACTACAAATTACATTGTGGCTAGTTGTTGAAAGGATTTCACCCCACAGAAACTATAATCACCATAATGGTGTTATACTAAACATTTTAAGGCAGAGAAATACTGTTACTAAAGAATTTTCTAATCATGATGAAGGAGATGGAAGACAGGCATAAAGGCAGGGCCAAGGGAAAAGTAACAGATTAATCCTGAAATCTCGATTCTCCTCCTTCCACCTCCTGATTGGAGGCACATACCACTATGCTTGGCAATACTTTTGTTTTTTTGAGACAGTTTTTCCTCTGTACAGCCCTGGCTGTCCTGGAATTCCATCTGTAGAGCAGGCTGGCCTCAAACTCAAGAGATCCACCTGCCTCTGTATCCTGAGTGTTGGGATTCAAGGCTTGCACCACCAACCCCTTGTAAGACCGAACTTAACAAAATTGAGTAAAAACTTTCTTCTAGATAGTTGCTGAGGACCTTACTATTGTACCATCATTAGGGCAACCAGCTGATGCTAGCTTAGTCAGTCAGGTCTGGTAAAATACTGTAAGCTGTTGTGCAAGGCAAACTAAGTCTGACACGAGTTCTGAGCTTAGTGAGATGTAAATGTGTGCATGTTGTAAAACTGATTGATGAGTAGCAGCTCAAAGTAAAATAGTCTGTGATGACTGGTCATGTTGTACAAGGTTAAGTTAAAATCTAATCTTTAAACAGTATAGAAAGTTCAAGCTGGGTGTGATGACTTAGTGCTGTAATCTCAGCACTTGGGAAAGGCAGGGTAAGTTTAAGTTCTGGGCTCTAGGAGACTCTTGTCTTGAAATTCCAATGTAATCAAGCAAACAGTTCAAGCAATACACAGTTGCTCTTCTGTTAGCCATTGTAAAATTTGTAATATAACTGGTATGTTTGATGTGTCACTTCTATGTAAATCTCATTTATCCACCATGGATTAAATGTCATTAAGAGCTTTAAAAAACTGTAGGTAAACTGTTAACCTCCAACGATGGACTTTCCCTCAGACTCTCCTAATCTTGTTCTCCCCTTTGAGAAATACCACTGTTCATATGGAAGTGATGGTGCACTCCATTATCCAGGCACTTGAGAGGCATATTTCTGATTTTAATACAAGCCTGGTGTACATATGAGTTCCAGGACAGACAGGGTAACATAGTGAGATCTTGTTTGGGGGTGGGGAATCAAGTATCTTCAAAGTTAAAATATTAGATTTTAAGGTAAGGACTAATTTAACCATGTAACCGGATCACCTATTTGGCTAAGCATTAACAGGTACATTGTGTCTGACTTTAAATCTGAGTCTTGTTTCCCAGGCAGGCACCAAGCACCACCTTCCCACCTCCACTTCTCATGAAACCTTAGCCTACCACATGCAAGCATGATGCTAAGAATCTCATTTGAGGACTAATGCATGCTATACATTCACTCTACGAATGGAGCTTAGCTCAGCCTAATTTGGTTTTCTAATGGTCCACTGTGTCTCAAGAGTCATTGTGTTGCTCTAATATCCTGGTACCAATATTAACAATGCTCTAGGACACTCATCCCATTAAAACTTTTACTTCCCCATAGCATCAGCTTAGTTTTCTAAAGGTTCTAGAAAATATAATATCAATATTTTAACAGTTGACATTCCTTTCAGTTAGGTTTTGCTTACTCAAGCCTTTTTCTTCTGTGAGACTATTGTTTTGTGAGGAAGCTATGCAAAGCAATGAGTTTGCACAAAGTGTATGCTAAATTCTAGAAGAGAGATTATATATCCTATTAGGATTCAGTTATACCATTCATGTACTGGCTTAACTATCCTCTCACATACTTGTGAAGATGTATGGTAAATCACTATTCACCCACTCACACAGCAGTGTTTCTCAGCACAGGCTGGCCTTAACTGCTGAGGTGAGCTACATCTTCAGCCCCAGAACATCTAAGCACAGCATCACAGGCAACTAATCATCACCTGACAATAAGCAGCACAAAAATACAGCACCCATCATGTATGTTATGTGTGATCTGAGAAACCGAACTGATCAAACTATGCATGTACCCATGAGTCAAGATTTTCTTATAAAGGTACTCAATCTACAGTTTGTTTTCCAATTTCCATTTAACTAGGGTATTTTATACACACAGACCCCACACCAAGTTCCCCACAGTACCAGGACAACATAAATGAAAGGTTTCCTAGAGACCAAGAACTTATGGCTGTGAATACAGCTTTGTTGGCAGCATATGCCTAGCATTCAGGAAGTCCTGGCTTCAGCCCTTGACACCATATACACCAAATGAGTTTTCTTGCAGAGGACTGAGGTTCTCTGCCAGGCACCCAGAGTTGCTCACAGCCATCTGTATCTGGTTTCCACAGACACTAGATACTCGCAGTATCATAGGCACAATAAGTCCTACATGCAAACTTTAAGACTTGTTTTTGGTTTTGTCAGACTTATCATGTTTATAGTATTCTGCCTGCATAAATGCCAACTGGCCAGAAGAGGGCACCATTATAGATGGCTATGAGCCACCATGTAGTTCCTGAGAATTGAACTCAGGACCTCTGGAAGAAAAGCCAGTTCTCTGAACTGAGTCATCTCTCCAGCCTGGTTTTTACTTTTGAAATCAATTTACCTGTCTGTTCATACCACTGTATCAAAGATTAGTAATTTATCACACATTTGGCTTTTTTCCTAGATACCTTCTGATAGGTGAGCCCAGCTTTTTATTTTCTTGGATTCCAAAACTCACCCTTAAACAGTTGACTTACCACCTCAAGTTTCCCATATTCCAGATGTTTCTCCATCTCCTTATGTATTTCTCCCTGGCATCTGACCATAATTTACACACTTCTAAAATTTCCAGAAGCACCAAAGATAATCCACTCCTTATGCAGGAGTCATTAGTTTATTTTAAAGTTGTCACTATGCACAATATTCTGTGAAAATATGTATGCGCATAAAAGTAAAAGAACCTTATTAGCACTATTAAATTAAGTACTGAGTTAGGCATACTAGGTCAGCAGTCCAATGACATGATGCCCTTTAAGGTATGACTAAAGTATTACAAACTGTCTCCAAACAATTAAGTCATTTCCCTGAAAACCTGAATAGGTAGTGTCATACAAAACAAACCAAATACGTTCAATGTTTTCTGCCTACAAATTACTGAATCGAGTTTTTTTTTTTTTTGGTTTTTTTCGAGAAAGGGTTTCTCTGTATAGCCCTGGCTGTCCTGGAGCTCACTCTGTAGACCAGGCTGGCCTCGAACTCAGAAATCCGCCTGCCTCTGCCGGGATTAAAGGCATGCGCCACCACCGCCCGGCCTGAATCAAGTTCATGACACACACTTTTACCCATTCTTTTTAAAGGACGATGATGTTGATGTAAAGCCTGCAAAAAAGAGTGAATCTCCTTTTACTCATAAAGTGGACATGAAAGCCAGATTTGAACAAATGGCAAAGGCAAGAGAAGCAGAAGAACAAAGGAGAATTGAAGAACAAAAGCTACTACGGATGCAGTTTGAACAGAAAGAGATCGATGCGGCACTACAGAAGGTATTTATAAATGGAAATGGTGCTCTGAGTGTGTCTGCAAGCAATTAAGAAATGTCATAGGTAGGCTGGAGAGATGGCTCAGTGCTTAAGAGCACGGAGAGCCCCGTAATGAAATCTTAACACCCTCTCCTGGTGCGTCTGATAATACTGATAATAAATAGATCATTTAAAAAGATATTTCAAGTCAATTGGAATGGTTTAAATAGTAAACTAGCTCTTTTTTGTGTCAATCAATGAAACCCAGGAGCATCATGCATGCTAATATTCACCTATATCCCAAACTTTTTACCTTCAAAATTTTATTACTAAAATAAATGCCAATTTGCTAATACACTTCTTCTAATACAGAAAAGAGAAGATGAGGAGGAGGAAGAAGGTAGCCTTGTTAATGGCTGCACTACTGAAGATGAAGAGCAAGCCAGATCAGGGGCTCCATGGTTCAAAAGGCCTTTGAGAAACACCTCAGTTGTACACAGTGAGCCAGTGAGATTCACTGTTAAAGTGACAGGAGAGCCCAAGCCAGAAATCACATGGTGGTTTGAAGGAGAGATACTGCAGGATGGAGAAGACTATCAGTACATCGAAAGAGGAGAAACTTACTGCCTGTATTTACCAGAAACGTTCCCAGAAGACGGAGGAGAATATATGTGTAAAGCAGTCAACAATAAAGGCTCAGCAGCAAGTTCCTGTATTCTTACCATTGAAAGTAAGAACTAATTAGCTTTTGACCCTTGTTTTATTAGGAAATAGATAGGAAAAAACATCATTCTTCTTCTTCTTCTTTTTTAGTGGACGACTGCTAGGCTTCCTTCTTTGCTTGGAACTCTCTCCAACTCTCTTGACACATCTCTGTGGAGGGGCCAAAGAGGAGACCAGAGGTGCCACTATATTGACTTAATCTTTCCCCAAATCTTCAAAATAGGAGCTCATCTAAAGAATACCATTTCCAATGCCATATCAGGTTTATTACCATGCTGTGCAAAGTAAAAAATGTAGCTGACAGAAAAGGGAAATAAATGTACTCATTCTGTCAGAACCTAAAACAAAAGCTTCGTATTTCCCATATTTATAGCAATTAATAAAGTATAGTTTGCATGAATAAACTGAAGATTTTTTACATTTAAATTAGCCACTGACCGACAATGAAAATGGAACGATCAGTAGAATTAGAAAAAAGCGATCCATTTTGACTTAAATTTCTAGCTTTAAAAATAAGTTTGTAAATGTCAAGTGTAGTGTTGCAAACCTTAATCTCAGCACATGGGAGGTAAGTGGGTCTCTTGAGTTCAAGGTCAGCCTTCTCTACACAGTGAGTTCCAGACAGCCAGAACTATATACATAGTGAGACCATGTAACCCTGGTTCTTAACACCGCCTGTAAATAAAAGTTTATTATGTTCTAATATTGGGTGGTTTTATATTTAATTTTCTGGAAAATATGTTGTAAAAGCATAATAAAGTTAATTACCTGTGCATTAAAAGGTCCTTTTCTTTATTTTAAGAACTGTGTAATTATCTGCCCTTTAAAAAATTTAATGAGAGCGGTGGTGGCGCACGCCTTTAATCCCAGCACTTGGGAGGCAGAGGCCGGCGGATTTCTGAGTTCAAGGCCAGCCTGGTCTACAGAGTGAGTTCCAGGACAGCCAGGGCTACACAGAGAAACCCCGTCTCGGAAAAAAAAAAAAAAAGAACAAAAGTTTCACGCCTTTAACTATTAAAAAGGCAAAATCAAAACCATTACTTTTTTCACAGTAAATCTTTAATGACAGAAATGAGGCAGAAAAATTTTTTTACTCACTTTACACATTAAAGACACAAAAAGACAAAAGCACTCATAATAGTAATCACTGTACATTTATTTTTTAATTAAGGAAAACCATAAAGAATACAAAATTACAACAATCATGTGCCCTTTTACATACAATGTCATTAAAGCAAAACTCTAAACCAGTTTGTAAAGTATTCAATTTACCTCAAGTCCAAGCTGCATCTCCCTAAGACACTGTTCCCATCACAGTAGCCATTTTAAGCCAATCTTCTTTTAACACACGGGTAGTTTCTGTAGAGAACACTTTTCTCAGGACGAAAATGCATCGAGCATGCATAAGAAAATATATATATATATATATATATACTTGCAAATACATTAAAGAGTTTCTTTAGGGTATCACTGAAGAAAATAAAACCCAGGGATTTACTTGCTTCTTTAAAGCACCAATTTAAAAAAAATCCCTCAATTAAATTTGTAGTAAAAGTTGATTGACTGATTAAACAGAAAAGCAGAGTTATTTTCAGTCAAATTATTTCTAAGTATTATGAATATGCATTTTAAAGCCAGGCAGAATTTGCAGAACTAAAATGAGATTATCTTCAGCGAGTTAATTCTACATCAATATTCTAGACATGTAAGTATTTTCAGGAAGAACTGGTTGTAATGGCAAAGTATTCAACTGAACAAAACTTCCTCGAGAGCACTTGCTACTCCTATCTAAACCTATGTTAATCAATTAAGTATCAAGATACTTGTTTAAGAAAACACTTTACTAGTATGAAGTCACCAGTTTTAATATCAAAATGATTCTCTAGTATATGCATTTCTGAAACATCAAAGCAAAGAATTCTAAGTATCACTACACTAACATGTATGGCATTAAAATAATCTGTAAACTTTTAATTAAATGAGTTTACTTTCCATCTAAACCATTCAATTTCTACCAACCTTAAAATCTGCCACATTCACATCAATTGGCTCACCTTTTCTACTTTCCATTTAAAGGTTAAGACTGGTGCTATTTAAAATGCTTACAGTACCAGTGAAAAGTTCCTACAACTAACCAACCAAAACTTGACAGGCTCTAAAGATCTGCTAGCAACATACTGACCTGACCAACCAACCTACCTACCTACCTTTCCCTCTCATTCTCTCTTACACACACACACACACACACACACACACACACACACACACACACACACACACACACAGTGGTGCAATAGCTATATAACTTAAACAGTTCATGGAACATTTAAGTGAATAGCACTTTAAAATGAAAGTGATCAAGGTACATTACACCCTATACCATATTATGTATGGGAATACAGTTCATATTTCTCAATTATGATTTGCCAATTTTACCTTCTACATTGAGCCCTTCTATGGTCCATGCTCATCGGCTCACCAATGGCATACACTCAAAGGATTCCTCTTTATGGGTAACTATCTCAGGACCTGATTTTATGAGCTATGATTTGGTGCTTGCAGCATCTTCAGCACTGTGTGTGAAAATGAAGGCAGCATTTTTGAATATTTTTCTTTGTTGTAAAGATAAGCAGGAGTTTTTTAATAGGATCAGCACATAGAAATAAAAACAACTGATATGGTGCTGCTTTAAGATAGTCATTTAACTCAAAATATGCACTAAACATCATTCCTAAGAACACAAACATTTTAAACTGGCAAAAAATAAATGCAGCGTCAGTTATTAAAATATTATAAATCAGAAAGTACTGGTTATGCAGATTATGAAAGGTTATTTGTTACACAATTAACATTTCACTGATGCACATGCCTTTTTTCAGAACTCACTGCCAGTATCCTTTATTCTTCCTTGTCAACAAATACAAGTCATGAAAAAGGAACTGTCTATGCAACTGAACCAAGATGTTCTTACTGAAATACTATACTTTAAAGCAGTAATAATACAGGGAAAAAAAATAAAAATAAAACCATAAAAAGATCATAGATTTGGAGGGCAAAGAAAATTTCCTGTTACTCACATAAAACAGGCTGTGAAGGCTGTTGAAATTTCTGACCAAATGATTTCCTAAGTCTTAACTATTTAATTGTTCTTACTTTAACATTTCTAGAACTCTGGGGAAGGAGGGGCGTACAAAAAGATTTGGATGTTTTTCAGTTATTGAAGCAATCTACTCATTTTATTTTAATGAAAAAACAAAAACAAAAAAAAAAAAAAAAAAAAAAAAAAAAAAAAAAAAAAAAAACTAAAACAAAACAAAACAAAAAAAACCCCATTACCCAAAATTATAAACAGTTGCTTGAACAACTTAACAGACTTTCTACTAGAATGGTACCATAAATAACAAAATACATTTGGGGAAGCAGCAGCAGATTGCTTTTGAGTACACAACCACAAAAACCTCACAGGGACAACATTAATGTACTGATATATTTATATATATGTCCTTAGGTTGTGCTTACCTGTTGCTTTTTGCAGCAGAACCTAAGGTGGAAGGTCTGGGAAGGCACTGTGAAGTATAAATAATTGCACTGTTTGCAATTAATAAAGATTTTAAATTTTAAACGAATCAAAATCAACAGCCTCCAATTTGTGAATTATGATACTGAATCCAACTATTTCCTTCAGTTTAGTTACTAAATGCACCACAACACTTTCCTAGGTCATCTATGCAACAACAACATGCAAAATACTGAAAGTGCTCATGTCAATACCCTACACTTAAGATCTTAACAGATAACTCCTTGCCCATTACTATTAAGCTCATACTAGAACTATGTATCCAGACCTAAAGGGTAAGGGAGGTCACTAAGTTACATAAGACAATCAAAAACATTTCAAAGCATCCACAATGAGCTGTACTATTTTCTGCCCTATAACCTCAACATTTTTGTCCTCATACAAATGGTGCTCCCCACAGATGATAGAACTAACAATTATGAAAATGCGTTAAGTCCTACATTGCTTAAATTTTTCAAACTGAAAACCATATTTCAAGTTTTTCATAGCACTATAAAAGATAGGCATATTTTACACTGAAAAACAGCATTTTAGGAGCACTGATAATACTATTCAACTTTGTTAATCATCAATTTTCTTTAGCTATTAGCTAAAGCATATCAAAAATACTTACCCATTAAGCTCACTTAAAAAAAATACAGAACTATGTATTATTCTATGTTAAGAAGCAGTTATGGTTTCCCATGACATCAGCACTGTATTCCAACATAATAGTGACATAAAATATAGCAATTGCATTATGTGGAACATCGACAAAAAGATACTGTTGCAGTTCATCAATTTGTCATTCTGATGTACTTACAGTGCAATGCTCCTTGAAGGAACACAATCAAGGATGATACACAGCACAGTCCTCCTCACCCCTACAGAGCTAGTTCTATACTGGCTGGATCAAACCTGCACTTCAACAGACAATGGCAAGACAGACTGTATTTGCATGTAGTCTAATATATTAATATGCAAAGAGCCAACAAATATGCAGAATAAAACAATGGTTTTCAACAAAATATAAGAACTTCAGCATGAATGTTAAAGATTAATAAAATGATTCAAGTACATAAAAAAATTAATTTGATTCAATGACTGGACTTGTGCAATTACAAGACAAAGCTTATCTATACTGCAAAAAGAAAAAAAAAAAACTTGACCGTTTTCATACCCCAAATGTTTCAATGGCAGATGCAATGTAGCTATACTTTCACATTCTATTACTTTTCTATCCTGAATTTAGAAAGAAACACACTATTATATATATATATATATACATTGAAAGAGTTGCTTTACATGAAAACACAATGTTTCTTATAAACTCCTCAAATCACTGTCTGAAAACTGTTCAAAATGAGTTATGCTGGAACAGTCTTGGGAATAAGTGAAGAACAGGAAGGTTAACTGTTGTAGCAGCGTACAGGTCTGAAATAGTGCTCATGTATAAAAGGAAATTTCACTGTTAATGCAATGGAAGTATACTAAAGATCACTGTATACACATGCAGTTTTTTAATCAAATAGAAGGAGAAACATGAAGATATCAAGATTATTTGTGCTGAAATAGCCAAATACAACAGAAAAGAACCTCCAATCTACCACTATACTCCGACAGGGGAAAAAACATGCCAGGGTTTAAAACCTCAGTAATTCATGGGGAAAGCTTAGATATTCGTGTACATGTTCTTAATTTATCACTGCTAAGAAATTATGAATCTTTTACCCACATATCCAACTTACCGACACAGGAGGTTTCATATCATTTATTGTAAAGCACAAAACAGGCATTTTAAAAGTGAAAGTATACATTGAAAAAGTACATTTATATCACAAAGCATTGACCACATAATAGTTGCAAATACATTTGCTGGAATGTGTACATCTACACTAAAGACTAAAAACAAACCAATTTTCATTTCTACACAGAAATATTAACCTCCTATCAGTAGTGATAGATATTTTGTACATTTTCAAAATAAAAAAAGAGGGGGAAAAAAACACTACTTTAAACCAAAAACAAAATTAAGATCTTCATCAAGTCGTCTGCATCCATATATTTAACAAAGGTTTTTTCCCCCACACAATGAAGCAAATACTGTATTGTCCACTTCTTATTATTGGCCCTGTGCAGAAGAGATACATAAGAGATACACAAAAAGTTAAAGAAAATCCTTTAAATGGAGCTAATTCAGGAGTGAATCCTTTAAGAAAGAAAAACTGGTTAATATAAATGATGGTGGCTTCTTGCATGATTTGCAAATCCCTGGGGGAAGAAAATTTATTTTTAAAATCAAAGGCATTATAAAAACAGTACTCAGATGCCAGAAAGCATTATAGAAAAACTGAATCCCCAAACACAACACAATATCTCATGTAGTTATACTTTTCCAAGTAAAAAGTAAAACATATTCATTCCCAAATAGACAAACATGCAGAAAACATAGTTGGAGTGGAAAACAAAAACAAAACAAAAAATTAGCAAATGCATTATACCTGAGGAGCTGGAGGGTGCTGCGGCATTCCTTGGGGACTTGTCTGGGCATAATATGCAGCTTGCTGTCTGTAGTATTCAGCCCAGGCTGCACTATAATCCGGCTGACCTCCTGGTGGGGCCCCAGTAGGAGCAGGAACTGCTTGACCTTCAGGAAAACAGAGGACTTTATTGCTGTGACTATAATTACAAATCTCATAGTATGTTTTCTCTAGTTATCTTGTTTTTTGCAATACTCCTTCCAAGCCTTTTAATAATCTTGTGCCTGCCCTTGTGACCTAAAATACCCCTAAACTTTAATACAAGAATGTATGTATGCACTGTTAAGTTCAGCTTATAAAGAAAGGCAGAGGGTCAGTAGTTCTTGTTTTTTATCCGGACACAGGGTTTCACTTATGTAGCACAGGCTAGTTCAAAACTTGTTATTCTCTTGGCAACTTACCAAGTGCTAGGATCATATGTGTCTCATTGCCCCTTCAGTATTGTTTATCTTAAATATGCCTTAGACAGACAGGGAGGGAGGATGAGAGGGAAAAAGTGCAGTAAACACAAGAAATGGGAAACAGGCTCTTTTCATTTCAGTCACAAGTTTAGTCTTGTAGTTCAGCACATGACTAGTACAAGACAACATGACCCAAACTCTTTAAACAAAGGGGAATACTCAAGACATAATCTTTGACAAGGAAAGAAGAAATGTTTTCTTCTTCTTTTTTTTTTTTTGCTGAGAAAGAGTCTCACTATCCAGGGCTGGCCTCATTCTTGGAGACCTACCTGCTTCTGCCTCCTGAGTGCTAGGACTAAATGAGTGCATGTGCCACCATGCCTAGCTCATTACTCTTTTTTTTTTTTTTAAAGATTTATTTATTATTATAATTAGGTACACTTGTAGCTGTCTTCAGATGCACCAGAAGAGGGCAGTCAGATCTCATCACGGGTGGTTGTGAGCCACCATGTGGTTGCTGGGATTTGAACTCATGACCTTCGGAAGAGCAGTCAGTGCTCTTACCTGCTGAGCCATCTCGCCAGCCCCTAGCTCATTACTCTTTTATCCATTTGGGTCACGTGTTGTATTACTAGTCTACAGAGAAGTACTGAAAGATATGACATACACACACCATGACACAAAAGACATCCTGCATTTACATCACAGTACAGCTTGACCTGTACTGTGAACCTGGCAGCTGAAATAAAGATCAATGAAAGATTTAAAACTCAGCTTTTATGAGTAATTTTGTTTTGAGTGTCCATTTTGAGTTATCAAATGAGAAATAAAAATCAAATCCTAGAAATATTGAACCGATTTTGCGAACAAGCAAGTTAACTGCAAATGACAGTTTCTTGACAGGAACATTACAATAGTTAAGAACAGAGGGTATTTATTTAGTATATTTAAAACAAATTTGTCTGCAACTTACTTTGCAATGGCCCAGGCATAAAATATAAATAAATAAAAAGCATTTGGCTGAACACATTGGCCAAGCTTGTTAACGATGCACTTTTTTTCTAACTTTTTTAACATCTTGAAATTTCCAAAGCTTTTACTTCCTCTGGGCTCTAACGTATTATATTAGTTGCCTTCAGAGTCTACTAACTCTATAAGGACTTTAAAAAATGCATTATTTTGTTGTGTATGGAATATATGTGCTCAGGCCCACACACCATGTACGTGTTTGCAGATGTCAGAAATCTGCGTTCTTCAATCACTAGCTAGGTGAACAGTCTATGCACAAGTGCTCTTACCCAATGGAGCTGTCTCACTGCCCTACAATAGCTCTTAAAAGCATTCGCCAAAATGGCTTCACTTAATTGTCCTGCAAACAAGAATTATCTTACTCTTCACAGCTTTTATTCTACCTGCAACTTTTACCACTGTATATTCTGTTCTTCCTCATGACTTAAAATGCGTTTTCCTTTGATCTAGAATCTCATCTATAAAAATCTCTGGAGTTTTTGTAGTGCTATCCCAAGAAATTCATGTTTTAGTAGAGGTTTGCTACTGTGGAAATGATGACGAATTTACAGTCTATTAAGAGCCCCCCATCCCCCCAAGAGGAAAAGCTAGAAGTAGAGTTCTAGTATGTGTCAAGAAACTGAGCATTGTGGCACAGAGAAAGAAGTATCAGGAGTTTAAAATTGCACTCAGATACATAATGGTTTCAACTGTGTAGCCTGAGTTATATGAGATACTTTCAAAAAACCCAACCACCTATCAACCAAACAAAACCCAAAACTCCTCACTCAAAAACAAAAAAAACCAAAAAACAAAAAAACAACAACAAAAAAAACCACCAAGAGGTGGCTAGAGAGATAGCTCAGCAGTTAAGAGCACTGACTGTTCTTCCAGAGGTCCTGAGTTCAAATCCCAGCAACCACATGGTGGCTCACAACCATCTGTAATGAGATCTGATGCCCTCTTCTGGTGTGTACTGATATATAATAAGTAAAAAAACACCACCAAGAGGGGAGAACTCTTAACAAAAACCCAACAAAAAGCAAAATAACTTTTTTAAAAAAAAGATTTATTTTATGTATGTGAGTTCAATGTAGCTGTACAGACGGTTGTGAGCCTTCATGTGGTTGTTGGGGGTTGAATTTTTAGGACCTCTTCTTGCTCTGGTCAACTCCACTCACTTAGTCCCTGCTTGCTCTAGCCCTAAGATTTATTTATTATTATATACAAGTACACTGTAGCCAACTTCAGACGCACCAGAAGAGGGCACCAGATCTCATTACGGGTGGTTGTGAGCCACCATGTAGTTGCTGGGATTTGAACTCAGGACCTTCTGAAAAGCAGTCCCGTGCTCTTACCCACTGAGCCATCTCACCAGCCCCCCCCCCCCAAATAACTTAACATTTCTGTTTGCTTAGTTTATAAACAGAATACTTGGGAACAGGAAGTACTCTCAAGGAATCGGGAAATCCAGCCAGGCTACTTTGAAAGGCAGCAAGAAAAGTGACCTTGGAGATAAAAATTCACATACCCACTATGTCAACCATTCTACTAACTAAATTAAACCATGGGTTTTCCAAATTTCTTCTCTTCTCTTCCATTTAAAACACACCAAGACTGAACTTTTGAACATGGATGAATATGCATATGTACGTGCATGTAATGCCACAGGAAACCGTCAGGGGTCTTCCTCTATCCCTCTGTACCTTACTCCCCCATCCTTTTACTGAATCCAAAGTTGGCTAGCAAGCTCCTGCAACTGCTTCCCAACATGCAATTGGGTTTTTAAGATACCAAAATAGTAGGGATCTGAACCCAGGGATTTTTACCCATCTACCTCCTGAGCTCCTAGTCTGAACCTTTTTGCTTTAAGGTCTCTTAACCTGTGATTATCCTAAAAAGATATCAAGGACAATACTTTCAGAAAATATTGTAGTTAAACATTTTACAGGGAAAAACAATTTTTATAATTATTATACAACTAAAAATACTTATTCAGTGATGAAACAGTATCTTTCAAGATTTATACGAAAGGTAATTGTTCAATTAGTCTTTTCTTGCTCACATTAAGATCTCCGCACATAATTACAAAAAAGCACAAATGAAGAAAATGAGTCTGCAAATAGTTATTCTGTGCCATGTTGCCTATGTATGTATGTATGTGTGTATGTATATATATATGTCTATTGATTGATTGACAGATATGACAATCAAGAACTGGAATTCACAGAATTGTGTGCTAGGGAGTACTAAAACATTAAAAACTAAAACCTAATTGAGTTAAAATATCTACTCTCAAAAGCTCCAGTCAATATACTTTTTAAGAATACAGAATGCAAAATAGCTAACTTATTGAAGTCATGTGAACAAATAATATGACATAATTGAGCACAGATACCAACCTTATTCTTTCCTAATTACCTCATTCAGTTACCAGGTTTCTACCCAATCAACACACAAATATACCTGGTTCATTACACAGTAAAAAGAAATAATGGAGTTAATGCACTTTTACCTTAATGTGCTCAACTTCTTATAAACACGTAACATTACTTCAGCACAGCTGATACATACCTTGACTACCCGCTGTCATAGAATGATTAATACATCTCCATCTATTCTCAAAAATATCCCAGTTGAAAGAAGAAATTATGTAATCATTCTAATTAACAGAATACTGTTTTAAGGTTTTAAGTTTCTTTTCTTTTTTTGAACAAAAACAAAGGATCACTTAGGGTTTCTCTGTATATCCCCGGCTGTCCTGGAACTCACTCTGCAGACCACCACCAGGCTGGCCTTGAATTCAGAAATCCACCTGCCCCTGCCTCCCAAGTGCTGGGATCAAAGGCATGTCCCACCACTGCCTGGCAGGTTTCAAGTTTCTAGTGCCAAGGTTCAACTGTTATAGTTGTTCAAATATAAAACCTCTTTAGTCTGAAAGCGGCTTTGTAGAAACTGTATCACTAACAAGAAATACACTTACACAATCACTATGGTTATGTTAAGAATTATGTTCAATAGTTGTCAAAAATCTTTTTAAAAGAAGGTCACCCTTTTTTCCTTTTCAATGCATGCAAATGTTTAGTATTAAAGCAATGTACTTCCTGACACTGTGGGCTAATTTCCTGCTTATTTTGCATTAAAACCAGTGATACAACTACTTTGCTAGTCAAAATTTAATCTCATTCCATTTAGACCACTACACAAAAGTACAGTAATAAAGCCATATATTATTTCCACGTAAAGAAATGTTAGGTTTTAATTATTAACTTGCTGACAACTGTATTTCTTTGCCAAATAAGCACAATTATAAGAATTTCTTGGATTGCCCTTAATATGCCTTAAACTCCCAGTAAATTTTAGAATGTCACCTTTCCTGTTTATTTTCCAAGATGGGGTTTTTCTAACAGTCCCAACTGTCCTGGAACTTGCTTTGTAGACAATGCTGGCCTCAAACTCAGAGATCTACCTACTTCTACCTTTCAAGTACTGGAAGCTTGTTTAATATTACCACTGCTTAGCTTGTTTAATACTAACTTTAACATTATAAAAATATACAGATGAGTTACCTAAAGTATTTTTTAAAAAACAAATATTTTGTTACCAATCTCTAACTTTGTAATGTGTATTTAATTCAGTTTAATTAATAAAATAAAAAAGGTAAGACTTAAAATATACAGCATACCCATTTTCTTGTAGTATTCTTCCCAAGCCTTTGTGTAATCAACCTGTCCAGCTGGAGCTGGATTCTGCTGATCTCCTTTTAAAAAACAAAACAAACAAAAAAAAAGGAATTAACTTTTTTAAAGGCTATTATGCATTTCTGCTTCTATACCATCAGTGCTGTAATTAGCACTATCTACCATGGAGCTATGGCAAGAGTTGGGGATACATGACAGTGGGTACTGAAGGGGTGGACATAGAAACCGAGGATAGTAAATAAATGCACATGAACATGAAGTTTCTATCCATTTTTAAGTTCAAAAAAAGCTTTGTTTTAGAAAAGCAGCTAATAGCTTTGAAGAACTAGAACAGAATTATTAAGTGTTAAATAAAAAAGCAGTATATAGTTATGTGATTTTTAGTAGGCACGTGTTGTCCTGCATGTTTATAAAGATACTCTGACCATTTAATTTTGGGTATAAGCATTTTGTCCACATGTATAATATGTGTACCCCAGGTATCTGGTGCTCTCAAAGATCAGAAGAGGGCATTGGATCCCCTGGAATCAGTTTCACAGTGAGCTACCATGTGGGTACTACCTGGGTTTTCTTCAGAAACAAGTACTATTGACTGCCAGCCCCAAACATACTTTTTAGTTCTAATTTGGATAAGAGTATAGTTAGTGACATTTAAATAGCAGTGAGTATACTTAGACTGATCTCTAAATTCTACCCTTGGGAAAAAAGAAAAAGAAAAAGAAAAAGAAAAAAAAAAAAGGAATGACTCATTGATTGGCGCTCAGAAGACCAGGTATCTTACTGTGTCAGGTACTAAGGAAGCACCTGAGCCACCTTGAAGATCATCCCAACCACCCACAATCTAGGACAATATAATCAAAGTAGTTAAAAAAGGGCAATCTATTCCTTGCAGTAAAATAGCAACTAATATACAATGATAGAAACTAACAGTTAACCGCTACTGTAATAGTAGTTTACTAAGGCAAGGTTTATTAATTCAGACTAAGGCTGAGGCAAAAGTTCAATGAATAGGATAGTGACATATTCCAGTAAAAGCACCAGAAAATACTAGGTAATTCTTTCCAGAACACGGTAGTATTATAGTGCAAAAACCAGGCTAGTAGCAATAAGACCATTTAAATGATCATGTTAGTAACTCTAAGACACCTAGGTTGGCAGCTATCTAACAGTTGGGTTATCCTCTTATTAGTTGGATGAGACTTAACAGACCTAAATGCAAATACTGGGTCAGCTGGAACTAGGCAAGGGCTGTATACAACAGTGGTCTATCAATGTGGAGTGACTTTAAAGTCCATGATGGTTATTTATTTTAGAATGAATTTCAGGTCTGTATAAGGGTAATCTGACTATATGTCTCCAAGTACAGTTTTCTCTCTTCAGAACTATTATATAGAAATATACATCAGGGTAATGGAGTAAACGGGGGGGGGGGGCGCAAAACAATTAACAGTCTCACTGTTTAAGGTATTATTCTTCCAACTATTATTAAAGTTTGTTTCTATTTCAAAGTGGCTTAGTTTGCTTACCCAAAGTAACAACTGAGTCCTTAAAACCTTAGGCCTGAGGACCTAACCTAGTGATACCATGGTGCACAAGGCCCAACAATTCTCGAGACTGAAAAAAAAATTACGTTAAATGACTTCATACATAAATCCAAACACAAGCTTTAGCTTTAAAATAGAAAAAAAAATCTTTTATTACCGTAGTTACCTTGTCCGTTAGTTTGGGTTGTAGCTGGTGCACCAGCAGGAGCTGCAGGTGGGGGTTGTGCCTGCTGTTGGTAATAGTGAGCATAATAAGCAGCCCAGGCTGCCGAGTTTGGATCTGTTCCTGCCTTAGCTAGAATTTAAAAAGAAATGTTTCAAGGTTAGTATGTAAACTCCAGAAATCAATCCTTACCTTTTTGGTGATCCCTGACAAATAGGCTCAAAGTTATCAACAGCAAAATAGAAACTTTCAAATTTTTCTATTATTACTACTACTATTATTATTATTATTATTATTATTATTATCATCATCATCATCATCACTTGGCTTTCAGTTTAGAAACTTCAGCCTCAGGTATTAAGTAATTTACTAGTGATCAGTGGAACTGGGATATAAATGGATGATCTTTTGGCTTCCAATCCATGGTTTGTCTCAGCCCAATCCTGTGTCTTTGCTTTTTTTCCCCCAACAAGTTTAGCTGCAAAGTGCTATGGAAGACAGTTATAGACTACTTTGTACAAGAAAGAAACAAAGATTAGATTCATGCACTTTATATTTCACAACAGCCACAATCTTGAATTACTGCTTTATCATTTTTCTCTAACCTTCAGGATAGTTCAAGCCTAGTTTCTCATTTGATATCTCCTGCACATTTGAGACAACGCCCCATATAGCACAGGCCGATTTCCAACACGGTACCGTTTCTTCCTTTACTTTTCCAGTGCTCAGGCGGCATGTGTGTATCCTCTGTAGTAAACATCTTTTATGATACGGACCTCCTAGCTTACCTACCCACTGTGTAGGAGCATGCTTAATCATGTGTGTACAAGTGTACGGAGGCCAGAGATTGATTCTGGATGTTCTCTTTACTCATTTTCACTTTGTTTTATATATAATTTAAAGTTCCATTTCTAGTTATGTGTGTATGTGTACTTGTGTGTATCTCTACACAAATGTGGATTACTAAAGAGAGCAGAAGGTGTTAGTTCTCTTGGAAGAGTTGTAAGTAGTTTTGAGCTGCTGATCTGAGTGACTGGAGCTCCACTTTCTTCCTCAGAAGTAGTAGTAAGCACCTTTATAATTACTGAGCTATCTATCTCTCTGGTACTTTCCTAATTTTTTTTTTTTGAAGAATTATTTATTGTATGTACCCAAGTACACTGTTACTATTCCCATACACACCAGAAGAGGGCATCAGATCCCATTGCAGATGGTTGTGAACCACCCTGTGGTTGCTGGAAACTAAACTCAGGACCTCTGGAAGAGCGGTCAGTGCTCTTCTTATCCAGTGAGCCATCTCTCCAGTCCCCTTTCCTAATTTTTTTGAGGTAGGGTTTCTCCCTGAGCCCAGAGCTCACAGATTTGGTTACTTTAGTTAACAGCTACCTGTTAATGTGCTTCTGGACCCAGACCTGGGTTCTGATGCTTCCCCCCACACTGTGCCCTATCCTTTCTGTTAACTCCATTTCTCTTTAGCATCTCCTATCACGCAAGTGTTAGCTGCTGCCCTATTCACAAGTCACCACAATCAGCACCCTCTGTACTAAGCTCATCTTAACTCAAAAATAAATAAATAAATAATTTTTTTTTTACTTGTAACTAGCAGGTACTGAAAGCTTACTTTTTTTTTTTTTTAACACAGGATGAATTCACATATTATCCATTTAAGATTTTTAAAATGCTTTGAAAGGTAAAAACTCAAAAAAAGCACAATTAACTACTTATAAGGATTATAACTTATCTACCTGATTCTGGACTAGATTCTTGACATCTATATAAATCTCACCCTGATAGTAGCAGTTTCTTCAAAATGCAGACAATCAAATACTATATACTTCTAAGTCAATTTAAGCAGCATATGATCCTGAGTCAGTAACCTGTGGATAAACCTTAGGGCAGCCAGTCTCCAGCTAGATGGGCTCCACATCTGTCAAAGGCAATGCTGAAGTCATACTCACTGACCAGACCTTACAATGCTAACAAGCACCACTCATTGCACAATCCCATGAAACCTAATTACTCATATACAACCTTCTATTTAATATGCCACTTCTAAATGCTTGTTAGAAGGAGAATCACTTTCAAAACTCTTACAAAGGAAGTCATATCTGATGGCTTCTTCTACACCCTTACAAGTCTATTCCTGTCTACCCTGGGAATGCACTCTTTTGCTAATGGACATATACTCATCTTTCATATTCAGATGCCACCACAATTCAAGTTGTTTCTTTTTTATTTTGCTTTCTTTCTTTTTTTTTGAGATAGGATTTTTCCTGTGTACCCCTCGCTATCCTTAAACACGCTCTGTAGACCAGGCTGTCCTCGAACTCAGAGATCTGCCTGCTTCTGTCTCCTGTATGCTGGGACTAAAGGTGTTCACCACCGCCAGGCTCAAGTTGTTTCTTAAATGAATAGAAATTGTGGTTATTCAGTGCCTGAGCAAAGTTCCTATGAATTCAACATACATTCAAATATTAAAACATTTAACAAATGCAACAAACCAATTATACTTAAATCAACTTCGTTGGTTTTTCAAAAACACACTATGTAGAAACCAACTTATAACTCAGAACACGTTCTTTGAAACTTTTCCAATGAATCAAACTACGGGGCTGCAAAGTAAAAAAAAAAAACAAAAAACAACAACAACAACAAAAAAGTCCTATTTCCAAGTTGACTCAAGATCATGATGGAGTAGAAACAAAACCAGCATGGGAGGATGTAATGAGAACACCATGCTATAGACAATCCAGATTATAAGAGAAAATAAATATACTTTCCTGTTTTGGTAATTAAGGGACCTAATTTTTTATAATATTTTAAGGTGCCTTATCAGCAATAATTTATACTTATCTTATTATTTGATAATGTAGTAGTGTTAGACACATTATTTTATACATATGGACTATTATGAATAAAGTCACAACATACTAGAGAGCAGTATTCTCTTACACTGCTGGGGAAGTGCCTCAAAAGATCACACACATACTAGAGATTTTCGGACTGTGACAAGCAGTATCCAATGAAGCTAGCACACTAACAGTAGACATCTTTACCTGGGTCAGGAGGAGCCTGCTGCTGCCAGTGTGGGTATGCGTTTCCCCATCCCTGGGGAGCATATGGGGCTGGAGGACCGCTGCGGTGGGAACAAACACAAATACTATTTTAAAAAAAGCGCCAGTTTTATTTATCTTATATGTTGATTTTGCTCCTGCATGTACTGCACATATGTATATGTAGCTATGTATGCCTAGTGTCACTGTCAAGATACCCTGGCACCCGTTATGAATGGTTGCAAACCACCACGTGGTGTTGGGAAGTGAACTCAGTCCCTCTGTAAGAGTTAGTGCTTTTAATCGCTGAGCAATCATCTCTCCAGCTCCCAAACCCAGGATCTTTAGGGAAAGCCCAGGACCAACCAAATGTACTTACTGAGGAGCTGGGCCAGGTGGTCCTGGATTGTAAGGTGCAGGGTTGTATGGTCCCATTGGAGTTCCAGGCCCTGGAGGTCCAGGAGGCCCATGAGGACCTGGAACCCCATGGGGCCCATGGGGTACTGGTGGCCCTAAAGGATTTACTGGGCCCTGTAAAAAAAGAAAAACAAGGAAAAGAAAAAACAAAAATAACAAAAAACACTCAAACAGTGTAATGGTTGAGCAATTCAAAGTCTAACTACTCTTTTCCATTTCTATGCTTCAGTAACAAATTTAAATTTACCTTCTTCACTTTATGGTGCAAAAAATAAAATGTCCCAATCTGACATGTAAAATTCATTGAAATTCTCAGCACTAGTAAACTCCTTTCAGCTTCTAGTCCCTTTCATGTTTCTCACTCTTTTAAACAAGATGGCCTAGTTCTTTTTACTTTCCCAATGTCAGACAATTACTGATAGTTTATTCTGCAAATTGTACATCAAGGGACAACTTCACTTAACACACGATATTCTCAATCTCAACTGTAATGTCTTGGAAATCCCATTTAGATAAATGTCATCTATTGTAACTTTCTAAATACCATGAAAATTTCCCTTACAGTCAGTAAGACCCCGAACACTTGTTTTACATTTTATATGGTGCATGTGGGTTCCCAAGGAGAAAGAGAGCAATAGATCCCCTGATGCCAGAGTTGTAAACTTTTTGGGAACTCATTTGGGTCTTCTACAAGAAGAAGTGCTCTTAACTACTGTATCATCCCTACAGCTCCTCATGTTAATATGCAAGTGCTATAGCTGTGAATTCAGAGGCTACTTTTAGTAGCTGGTCATCAACTGACCCCATGAAGATTCTGGGCATTACTCAAGTCATCAGTTCATCTGATCTAGGCTAAAAAAAAAAGAAAAGCCAGCTGGGCTTAGCAGTAAATGCTATTCATTCCAGCACTGAGAAGAAAACGCAGGTAGACAGACCTATGTGAAGTCAAGTCTAGCCTAGTCTACATAATGCTACACTGTCTCAAAAAACAACAAACAAAAAAGAAAAACCAAAAAAAGGTTTATTTGCAGCTTTCTGGTTTAATATCAACTTTGGGCTTTATTTAACTTAGAAAAACAGTTTGAAGATAATTATAATTGTGCACACTAACAAACTCATGTCTTTTCTTAAACCTCTGTGTCCACTAATAGTATCAAAGGAGAATCCTCCTAAAGAATATCTGATCGTTATCAGTAATTCTAAAATAGTTTTATTCCTTGAGAATTCCCTAGCATTTTTAAATACTCACCTCTCACTCTAACTCCCTCCTTTGTCCAGTCCCTCTTGCCCTTTGTGTCCTATTTAAATAACTCACCAAATCCAACTGTGTGCTGCCCATCCACAGGGTTTTTACTAATTTAAAAAGCCCCTCTCACTGGGCAGTGGTGGCACACGCCTTTAATCCCAGCACTTGGGAGGTTTTTAGTAATTCCCCATTGGGGAAAAAAAAAAAGCCTAGCAAAACCACAATATGTTAATGCCTCATTATAAAACCAAATCAATGTTGGGCAGAGGTGGAACACACCTTTAATATAAGTACTTGGGAGGCAGATAGATGACATAGAAGCCAGCCAGAGCTACACAGAGAAACCCAAAAATCACATGAAACATCTTTTTTTTTTTTTTTAAAAGACAAAAATTTTGGTACATGCTCAATTTTATATCATACAGATTTAGCTTGTTTTTTGTTTGTTTGTTTCTTTTTGCTTTCTTCAAGATAGGGTTTCTCTTGGGTTGCCCTGGCTGTCCACCTGCCTCTGCCTCCCAAGTGCATGTGCCACTACTGCCCCCCATAACGTCTTTGTGAAAATAAACACTGCATTTACTTTCCCTTTATTTCTATATATGGTGCCTGTATATTCAATATGTTGTCTCCATGTGACTTGTAATGTGGTATATGTGCTTGTGGAAGTCATGATCAACACTGATATCAGTCAGTGTCCTTCACCGACTGGTCCTCTATCGTCTATGTGAACACGAAGCTCATTAATTGGCTAGGATAGAGGGTCAGAGAGCTCCAGAGATAGAACCATTAAACTAAGCCTACATTTCAAACTTCTAAAGACTAGCAGTCAGTCCAAAAGCCAGAAAATATAATTTACTTCAGTAGAAGGGGAGATACACATCTTAACTACTTTGACTGATAAAGGATAGGCAGTATGGATCTTGATAGAATATTGCATTACTGCAACCTGCTAATATTTTTTCTATAGACATTCAAATATAAGGTGGTTCTTCCCAGACTTGTAACTGCATGCCTAATCATGGTGCTTGTATTTTGGATATCTTTCCTAGTAATCTATATATATATACACTATACCACAATACTGCAATTTCATTTTAGAAATTATTTACTTTCCCATGGTACATTTGATTTAGTACTTTTTAAAGTTACTAGGAACTATGTTACAAACAAGAAATCTAGAGTACACTTACCCCAATTTTCTCTTCTATGAGTTGTCGAGCATAATCTATTTGCTGTGGAGTGCCCCGGATTGTAAATAACTTCATGTTAGGATCTGCATTAGGCGGAGGATTTCTTTGAAGTTCTATTCTTGCACCAGACTGCTGGCTTATGCTTTTTATGGTTTCACCTCCTAAAACCACAAGATAATAAGTTCATAGAAAGCAAGGGTTTCTGTATAGCCCTGGCTGTCCTATAACTCATGCTGGTTTCAAACTCAGAGAAATGCCTGCTTCTGCCTCCTGAGCTGAGTACTGGGGTTCAAGGTGTATGTCACAAGGTCTGGCAGAAATACTATTTCTTTAAAAAACACCTATTTACTTTGCCCATTAAATAGTTTAATCCCATTGGACAATAATATTAGGATTTTTTCTGTTTATTCTGTTCTTCCATCTAGAACTTATACAAACACACTAAAGTCTACTTCCATCTAGAACTCATACAAAACACACTAAAACCAAGTTTATACACACCCTGTTAGAACAGAAAAATATTTCAATAAACAGCTTTTGTAAATAACAAAAAAGTTAAATACAAACAAAACAAAACCCATTTGAATTAGGACCAAGTTCTGTAACAGACAGACTTTTGGCGCCCTTTCCCTAGAAGCAGTAGACACAATCCCATTAAAGATTGTTCTTGTTTTAGTTGCCACGTTAAGACCCCATTCCTATTAAAATGGATCAAAATATAAATACAAATGGTATCATTTGTTTACAAGTACCCAGGGGGAAAAAAATCATTATGTCAAAACAAAGAGCTAAAATACATTGCCTTTTCCAATTATCAATCCAGTCTTCCCAGTTGGCACAATGAAATTAAATTCCTGGAGTCCACCAGGTGGTCCCATATTCCAGTTTCCTTGACCTCTCCCTCGTCCTCGACCACCAGGGCCAGGCCCACCAGGATTGCCAGCCTAGGGAAGGAAAAAGCAAAACAAACTCTGGAATAACACTATTTGGCTTACTACCCCAACTCTCATATTTCTAAGCGATGAAACGAAGAGATGACTTCAAACGTTACTTGACAAAAATATTCAACTAAATAATAACTTCCATTTTTAAAATATACTGTGAAGACTACACAGATGGCTCAGTGGTGAAGGGACTTCCTATACATGCAGAATGACTTGGGTTTGATTTCTAGAACCCACAAAATAAGAGAACCAACTTCAGAAAAATTTCCTTTGGTTCCCATAGGCACCAATGCTAAGGCATATATACCCCTTAGAAATAAAAATTCAAATGCACTGGGGTAAATAAGGCAAAACACTTATGCAATTTTATCCTAAAATGTTTACCTTAAAACAATTTAATGTTAGCCATTTTAACACTGACAACAGATTCTAATAAGATTGAGGGGCATTTTTTCATTCACGTATGATAAAAACTTTTCCAATGAAAGCAAACTGAAAATGTTAATTTCCTATCAAACCTGAACACTTCGTAGAAGGTCTGTGATAATTTCTGCAGCATGCTGACATCTGTCTGGAGGTCCTGTTATCTGTGCTATCCTATCAGGCGTTGTTCCATCATCTAAAACAACAACAACAAAAAAAAACCCAAAAAATTATGACAAACTAATTATGAATGTCAAGATTAAAAGCTATCCATTCTTAGAACATTAAATATACCTTAAGCTTACCTGGCTTAAACTGAATTCGAACACCAGCATCATTCTGTATTTTTTTAATCATTTCTCCATTTCTTCCTATTACAATGCCAACAGCAAATCTTGGAATTGGGACCTTAAGCAAGTAAAAATGCATTTTAAAAGACATTTCTCAAAAACTCATCTCCATAATCATAGAAGTAAATATACTAAATGATCATAAAAGTAACAAGATAAAAAGACCCCAAGGAAGAAATCAAGAAAACATAATGTTAAGATAAATCCATTTAATTCAAAGCAGGAAAAACACTACTGTACTCATGGATTAGGACACAACCATTTCTGATTCAGAATTCTTACTTACATCTATCCCTTCATTTCCTCCTATTCTTGAGCCATACTCATTCCGCACTTCTCTGAAACCACCTTGATCACGAATTAACTCTAATACCATTTCCTTGGCTTGCTATAATAGAAAGTTGTCCAATTCAGAATATTTGTCAAAACACTTTATTTTGTCCACCCCTCAGCCTTTATATATAAAAGACAAAGTGAGGTTTACCTGAACTTTGTATGGGTCACCCGTAATCCTAAGAGGTTTATCAGCACCAGTGTTTTGAGGCCCATCTTGAATCATAACCATTTTAACACCAGCCCGTTCCTATTAAAATCATAAAAATAATACAAGTTAGTATAAAAAGTGTCTTCAAAAGACTTAATATTCTTTATATAATATAATATAATAATACCTGAAGTTGTTTAATAGTCTCTCCCCCCTTTCCAATAACCAGCCCTGCTTTGCTGGCTGGAATCATGATTTCCTGAACTGCATTTCCAGGTCCATCACCATGATGAAAGCCAGGGGCTGGTCTTCCCTTTTCAACAATCTGGTCCAATAATCTTTTTGCTGATCTGTTAATAAATTAGTCTTGATATAAAAATATGTAACATAGCCAACCTTACCCTAAAACAATAGAGTCAAGCAGTTTTACCCTAGTCATGTATCAAGTATATTCTAAATGGGTCATATGGAGTTGAATTTGGACACATCTCACAGTTAGAGGCCAGAAGAACCCAAACCAAAGGAATGTAAAATGGGCAGTACTGAAGTATCTATAAACCAAGTAATTACAGTAATTTAAAAATATTCCATTTGTCATTTGACACCAACTGGCTAAATAGTGTAGTACTAGTCTGTACCTTGAAAAGAGAACTGTAAATTCAATTGTTAGAAGCAAAGCTTGATGGATACAAGAAATAGATATAAACTTTGAAGTGAAAATTTCAAGGCAACAAGCAAAAGACAATGATATAGGTGTAGAAAGTTCAAACCTTTTAAGGCACCACGTTAAAAAATAGAACAAGAGATTCAAAGATATTTTTATAGCATGAAATACCCAAACCTATCTATATGCTCTTAGAAATTACTCCTAAAATATTAAGAATAAAGTAAAAAACCAGTTTAGTCAGGAATTTCTTGAAGTAGAAAGGAATGGTCTTAGGCAAATGAACATAAAACAGTATCTCAATACTGGACAAAAGAATACAAGGAAAGGTGTTAAATTTCAGTGTAGGATGATAATACTCTCGCAGTTTCTATGTTTTCAGTAGATAAGCTTATTAAGTGGTTTGTTTTAGTGGCTTGAAACTAAACCCTATGAGCCCAATAAAATACTTTCTCTTCTAAGTAACCTTCCTTGGTCATAGTGTTTTGCCACAACAATACAAGTAAGTCAAGACAGTGAGTGGTGGCAGGCAATGGTGGTCTATGCCTTTGGTAGGCAAAAGCAGGTAGATCGTAAGTTTTAGGCCATGGTGGCCTACAGAGTGAGTTCCGAGACAGCCAGCTATGGATGTACAATGAAACCCTGTGTGTGTGTGTGTATGTGGGGGGCGGAGAGAGTGGGGAGAAGACAATTAGTGGTCAAGACTGGAGAGTTTTATCAGAGCCTTAGAGTTGAGTGAAAGAGAAAAACAGGAATATAAAATTTTCATGACTATATTGGTTATGAGTTCTAGGTCATTAACATATTTGTGTGCAAGGCAATTCAGGTTTTAATAATCTTCTGAGTCTGTAGACAAGTATGGTAGGTGTATAGTTCAAATTACAACCACCAGTGCCATTTTTGGTGTGATAGGTACCTTGAGGCAAGGTCTCTCAATGACTCTGAACCCATCAAATAGTGTTTAGTTGGCTGGCTACCAAGTCCCCCAAACCTGCTTGTTTCCAACTCCTGAGCCATAATATTACCATGCCAAATTTTTTTAGATTTAGGATTAAACTCAGTTCTTCTTTGGAAGGCAAGCATTATCTCCTCAGTCTCTGGTTCTAACAGCTTTCCTAAATGCCTGCATTATCTCCTCGGTCCCTGGTTTTAATAGTTTTCCCTGTCTTAGGTTCAAATGATGAACCCTATTTAAGAAAGGCACAATATATAAACTTTTAAAGCGAAAATTTCAAGGCAACAAGCAAAAGACAATGGTACACATGTTATGAAAATGAAGTTTATAGTCTTCACACTCTTACTGTAAGTAGAGTTAATATTTTCAAACTTACTGGACAGATTCAGGTGTTCCAGTTAGCATACAAGACCTTTCTGGAAGGCCACCACTATCTACAATTAAATAAAAAGAAAAGTTTAGGTAAAAAAAAATATAGATTAAAAATATCAGATCTTTAGAAACTTAAAATACTCAAGTCTCCTAGCCACTCTCAAAAACTGCAAGAACTGGACAAAATAACAAGTAATTCACATAAAAAATTAGAATGTTACCAGGTGCTATCTGTATTTTGCATCCAGATTCTTGCTGTATGCGTGAGATCTGTTCACCTCCTCTGCCAATTACTAGTTAAGGTAGAGAAAGAGGAAAAGTTATTTACGCTCAATTTTCAAAATATGGTTCATCTTAAAAACTTGAAATTAATGTTACTTACTAAATCCAACCATTCCATCTGGAACTTTGTATTCTTCTGTCATTACAGATCTGCTAAGAATGAACAGAAACTAATATTTTCCTCATAGAAAAATAATGTACACATATACATTAAAAGTAATGTAATAAATCCAATCTTAATGTCTCCTAATAGCCCAAATTTAGATTCTTAAATGAGGCAGCATGAGTGAGTGAACAAGACAGTGAACTGATTATCTGTCAAAGGGTTCAGAGTGAATGTTACTTATTATATAAAACATTTATTTTACCTTTTCTAAAAATGTGTCAATTTCAATCTATTTCCCCAAATTACCAATTCATCACTTAAAGAGAAAACGGTGTTTTTTTTTTGAAAGATTTATTTATTATATATAAGAACACTGTAGCTGTCTTCAGACACACCAGAAGAGGGCATCAGATCTCATTACAGATGGTTGTGAGCCACCATGTGGTTGCTGGGATTTGAACTCAGGACCTTCGGAAGAGCAGTCAGTGCCCTTAACGGCTGAACCATCTCTCCAGACCCGAAAACAATTTTCCTATACCATGTTCCCAATGGGACAGAAGTAACCCACACATACAAAATGGTCTGCAGACATTTCCAGTATAAACTAACTTGGCTGGTTATACATACAATTCCACTAAGACTTGCAAAGTAGTTTTAAAAGTTTTGACTATACCTTTGCTGCTGATGCATTGGAGGTAACTGTGATCCAAAAGCTATAAAAATTTTAAACAAAAACAAGCTTAAGTTCAAGTTTATTTATTTAAGACAAACATAACATGTATGCCAAACTCTTTCCCGTGATGGAAAAAAAATTAGGGCTATTCATATTTGAATCATCAGTGATAGTGGCAAGAAAGTCAGGAAAGGGATGCAGATTAAGGAGTAGAGTAGTTAACTTATATTCACAATTTAGCAATCAATGTTTACATATACATAGCTCCAATTAAAAGAGAATCATTATTAAAAAAGAAAGGTATACATCTGTAAGGAAATTTCAGCTAGACATTTTTAATATAAACCCCGTTGAGTATGGCAAGGCACACACATCCTTAGTCCCAGCATGGGAGAAAACAAAAGCAGGTCTTTTATAGGCTATTTGATCACACCGTGAACCCCAAGATTATGTTATTTACTGGGGGGAGGGGGTTTGCTTATAGTTGTGGCGTGGCTTAGCCCTTAGCACACACCTTTAACCCCAAACAGTGAAGATGAAGTTGGTTCGTAGAAGGAAGCACTCATGTTTGAAAGTGATGTTTAATTGAGTAGCAGACAAAATGATCAGAGCAAGAGTCAAAAGTATAGGATTATGTCCAACTCTCAGAAAAGAGGACTTAAGAGGTAACAGCACAGGGGTGGGGGGACAGTTGTAGAGATACAGGCTGCAGAGAGGGAACCAGCTAGACACGGGTAAAAACAGAACAAGCCAGAAAATGAGAAGATTAGTTTGAGGCCAAGCAGAGTAATTTAGTCAGAGGTCAAGAGAGAAGCTGGATTGAAGCAGCATGGAGAGAGAATTTGAGCCAGAAAAGCTGAGTTGATCCAGCCAGCCATAGTTCAGAAAGAACTAGAAGGTTTGAGGCAGTAAACCTCAGAGATGACAATTACATCAGGCAAATAAAAAAATACTTTTACACAGGTAGATCTCTGTTAAGTCAAGGCCAGTCAGAGTTACATAGTTGAGACCTTGGCTCAAAAGCAAATTCCCCAAACCCAAACCCCACAAGCCACCCAAAAGTACAAACAACAGTCTGGAGAAAAGGCTTCGATGATAGAGGACACATGCTCTCATAGAGAACCAAGTTTCAGCTCTCACCACCCACGTGTAGTCCACTTTCGGGGAATTCCCATGTCATCTTTACAGACACACATAAATTATTTTAAAAGAAGCAACAAAACCTCAGCTTAAAGTACTTACACTCATTTTGGGGAGGTACTTTCTTAGCATCTGGTTGATCTGCAAAATTGAGTGTCTTTTACTTTTTGTCAATTAAAAACAAAGTTCCCCCCCCACCCCGCCAAGCAAGAACAGCAATATTTATTAAAATACCAGATTTAATGGTTTACCAATTAAATCAAAACTGACACAATTCAACCTAGACTCAAAAATCTAAAAAAACCAAGAAAACCCCCAAAAAACCCCTACAAAACCTAATTTCTTTCATTCTCTTGTGTTTAAACAATGCACAGACACTTTAAATAGTTTAGAATACAGCACAAACTATTTAGCTTCAATGCTGGTGAATACCTTATGCTAATGGTTAATGATGCTTCATCCACTGTAGGAACTGACAATTAGGAAGAATTACATAAAAACCAGACATATCAAAAGATGAGTGTATCTGACTGTAATCATAAAGCTATACCAAAAAAGAAAGCTCACGTAACAAGATGATTTCAATCTAAACTGTCCTATTATTCTCAAATGAAGCA
>NW_022196898.1:99583321-99599929 GCF_008632895.1 Mastomys coucha | reverse complement strand
AAAAAAAAAAAAAAAAAAAAAACCAAAACCTCAAAGCAACCACATGATTGCCTTTCTCAGATAAACAAAATGCATACAACATTAGAGAATAGACAGCCTATAGCTCAAAACACTATTATTCTTCCAACTTCAAGGCTTTTGTACAGCAAAAATTCAGACACATAAACCAAGAGACCATTGTGTCCATTTAAGAATCCACTGGCTTATTTCACATTTACATACTAAACACAGGTAATAAATAAAAATTCCTGCCTTTAAAAGGAGAGGGCATTCCCTCCCAGTGTGTGGTACTGCTCGGATTTGTCCAAGAGCCATCTACACATAAAATAAAAAGAGTACATTACACACAACATCTGAAGCATCATTAGCTCATTTTTTCTTGCACATTAAAAACCTCACTTGCAAATATAAACATACTTAAACAAAAGGAAACCAAGTATTACCAGAAAGGGCCACACATACAGTCCCATATGCTATCAGAATCTTTTATAAAAGGGCAAAGTAGCAAAATTTATACAGATATCAGAACTAAAACAAAAAAGTACACACTTCTAAGTGCAGAAGTGTCAATGTTTTTTAAAAAGAGAAAACACTATGAATCCAGTTTTAAGCAATGTTTAAAGTTAAATATGAAACACACAACAAAACACTAAAACAATATAAAAATGGGATGCCTGCAACAAACCAACCTTAACCTTTAAAGTGAATTTTGAAGTAAATTAATGAAAGGAATATCAAAAGGCTCATTCAATAAATGAGAAAACTCAGTAAAATGCTTCCCAAATAACTTATAATTTTATTTTGTTTCTAGCATTAACACAGTCTGTGCAAACTCAAAGCAAGCATAATCCTAAATGAAACAGGGCAAAAAAGAACTGTTTTCTATTACAATAATGCTCTCTGATAGCCTCAAACCATACCTACCTCTTCTAGGACCTTTTCAAAACCCTATCTTTCTGAGACTAATAGATAGTAGCATTTTGATAAATCAATAGACAATACTGAAAATCTTATCAAATGAATACTGTGGAAGGTAATTATTCTTGTTGGCTATAACTTACCTCCATCTTCTAAGGGTCTCTTTTGTCCCCCATAACCATAGTCATTTGAATTCAATGATGTACCAGCATCACCCCCAATTTTTGCTGCAATCTTAAAAGAAAAATCAGAATACTAATCAGGGTATTAATGCTCTATGTACTTCTCAGCACTAAATTTCCTACAATAAAAGATATACTATCCTTTTTAAAAACATTAGAAAGATCCACTTATTAAGATTAATTAAAACTACCATTAGTTATTCAGGGAGCTAACAAATAATAATGATCTATTAAACTTATGATTTATTCCCATTTAAAAAAAAACCCACATCTGGAAACAAAATCTTTTCCATCCTTTGATTTCAAATCATAGCATTTACAAACTATATCTTGGGGATTCAAGTGCACTGTATGGGACTGACAGGTACTGATGTTAAAAGGGAAGTTATCCCGGCACTTAGGAGGCAGAGGCACGTGGATTTCTAAGTTCGAGGCCAGCCTGGTCTACAGAGTGAGTTCCAGGACAGCCAGGGCTACAGAGAAACCCTGTCTTAAAAAAAAAAAGAAAGAAAGAAAACAAGACAAAAAGCATGTGCTAAGCTCAACTGAACCAGAGGGAAATGGCTTAGACTGTGGCTGTCCTCTACAGCTAGGGTTATAAACACTTCTGAGTTTACTTGAAAACCACGGAAAGGATGCTTATTCATCCTCCACTCATGTAACAGTTCTACAAGTATCCAAAAGAAAAGGCAGTGCTTGGTTCATTCAGAAGAGCAAGCAACACTTTCAACTCTCCCCTTGTTGGGGGATGGGAACTTGGTCTAGGCCAATCCTAACTTCTCACATGCTAGAAATAAGAACCCAGTAATGTTTCTATTAAACACACATTAAGTTTGAGTAATGTCTTTGATTTTAATCCACAGAAATAATCCAGGCCTTCCACTTGATTTTTGCTCTACTCTATTTCTGGGCTTTCTTACTTCAAGCAAAGTCAAACCAAACTAGCATTCACCACTTTCTTCAGTGACCCTTTCTTACTCAGAAGATGATGACGTGAAAATGTCTGTCTCCTACACTTCAGCCCACACTTTCTATAGTAGTTTAAAGAGTGGAAGGGCAAATCACTTCTATTGCTTCCTAGGCAGGGTCTACACCTGGTATGTATGTATGTATGTATGTACACACACACATTTATTTGCCCCAGGGAAAGGGGATGGGGAGATGAAGAGAGGGAATGGTGTGAGGAACTGGGGGTAAGTGGGCAGGAATGTAAAGAAAATAATTTTTAAAAATAGACAACGTGTGCCAGGATCAGTGAAGGCAGACCTGTAATTCCAGCACGCAGGAGGGTGAGGCATAAAGGCTCTCATTTTAAAAACAAAATCTCAGCTGGGGATGGGTGGCACACACCTTTAATCCTAAAGGCAGAGGTAGGCCTAGTCTGCAGTGAGTTCCAGGACAGCCAGAACTACATAGTGAGACCTTAATCCCATTACTTATACAGGGTAAGGTCCAGATGGAATTGCTACATGTCCGGAATGTCCAGAGGTGTAAAAGACACTATTATCTCTAACACATATATTATCATAGCCAATGCTGGCTAACAACGGAATCTATCCATAGTTTTTCTCACATGCCCACCTTTTTCCTCCTCCTATGCTATTCTATGCTTATTTGACTAATTCTCTTAAGAGCTGTCATCAGAAACCCTCAACCTTTGCACAGATTTGTACAGCGAGCTGCAGTTTCTTGTCTATTATATCCTCACTGCACTGTGTGGGTATCACCCACCATTCAGTAAGGCACCCTTTTCCAGAGGCATCCTGTGTAGCCTGCCTCATAGCACAAATATTTATATATCTGCCGTGGTTTATTTTATTAATCAAAACATCTTCTACCTGCTCACTGGTGTTTGATCCTTTTATCTCACAAGACTACAAATTTCACACTTAAATATCTTCCAAAATGAGTGGAGCACACCAGCATTAGAGACGACTCAGTGGGAAGCCTTAAATCTCATGCCTGCCTGGGCTTTAAGTAGAAACCCTGCATCAAAAAATTTCCTCAGATGCCCAGGTAGACACACTTGTCTCTGAGCTTGTCAACTTACACCTGACTAAAGGATCCTACATGGTAGGAGAATCAACTCCCACAAGGTGTCCTCTGACTTCCACAAACACATCATGGTGTTCATGGAATCCCTCTCCATGAATAAAAAACATTTTTTTTCCAGCATCTATGCACTAGATAATTAAGTGTGCTTGCTATATCATGGTAGATTTGATAAACCTTGATTGACTCGGTAATCTTTCAGTCCTGAAGGAGGAAAATTAGGAAGTTTCTAATATAGTCAAAACTGGCTTTTAAAACCTGTTCAACACTAGCACAAAGTGTCAAACAACCACAACAAAGTGCCATAAAGGTTTATTCTGGCTTACAAATTCCGTACCATACTTTTTGGAGACAGGTGTCTCTTGGCCGTCCTGACTGGCCTCAAACTCGAGAGTTCCGCCAGGCTCTGTCTCTCTCGAGCGCCGGGACTCAAAGCCGTGCACCACCTCGCCCGGCAAGGCAACATTATATATCATTTTTAAGCTACAAAGAAGCCAAGGGGCTACCTGAAGACATTGTAGTTCAGATTAGGGGAGAGAGAGCAATAAAAAAAAAAAAACCCTTTCAAATATGCAAGCACTTTTTGTTTCTCCAACCCCTCTTCATCTGGGGAAAATGGTGCCTTCGGGGCAACAGTGACGTCCCCACGTTACACAAAAGAGGTTGTAGGTTTCGACTCGGGAGAGGCAGATTCAAACTGAAAGCCGGGTAGGAATGGGCCCGGGGCCATTTTGAGATGGGGAAAGGATTGGTGGAACGCCACACAAATCCCGCCCCGAGGAAGGACGCTGGGGGGGAAAAGTGTCCCTTGTCAACGCGAACGAAGGTGAACGTTAAGTCTCTTTACGGTGAAGGTGGAGACCGCTAGCCGGACGTCCCTGCCTGCCTGCCCTAGCCATCGCCTACGCTCCCAGAACCTTCCGTGCGCCGGTGTCAAACGGACCCGGACCCACCCGAGGGAGACCGGGGCCGAGCACACCGCGTGGAGAGGCCGCGGTGCGGAAGTGGAGGCAGGCCCTGCGGCCACGCTTGGGGAGGGAGAGCGCGTGAGGCTCCTCCCGTGAGAAGCCGCCATCTCCGCCGGCCGCAGCACGCTGCCCGCGGTGCGAGCGGGGCCAGGGCCAGGCCCACCCCGCCGGCGGCGCCCGGGAAGCCGCCGCCGCCGCCGCGCGGGGCACGCTCACCTGCCGCGCTCTCTGCAGGGCATCTTTGAAAGCATCGTTAACTCCTCCTCCGCCGCCGCCGCCGCCAGCTGAGCCAGACGACGGCGGAGGCACTGTCGAGTAGTCAGCCATACCCACGCTACCGCACACGCTGCCGGCCGTCTCCTCGCGGAGGCTCCCCTCTCGGCTAACCGCTAAGAAAGGAAGAAAATGGCGGCCGTCGAGGCTGTATCACATTCTTGCACGACCATCGTGCCGTAAAGGGGCGGGGACTAGGGTGTGGAAATCCCGCGATGTCTCGGGGCCGACGCGCGATTGGCTGGAGGAGCAGGGTGCGGAGGAGGGACGCCTGGCGGAGAACCTCGCGAGACTTGACCAGTCTCTCACGAGAGTAGGGTTGATTCCCGGCGCTTCCTCGCAGCGCGGTTGCGGGCCATTGTTTCCAGGCCCCGCGGGTGAGCCGGCGATCTCCCAGGCGTTTGCCACCCGCGGCTGTAGGAAACCTCAGGCCGTCGCGGATCGGGGAGTTAGTGTCCTTCCCGGTTTCCGTAGCGAGGGGCTTGACGTCGTCGGGCGTGGACGTCACGCAACAGTGTCCCGCGAGCGCGCGGCCTCCGAGGCCGAGGGCCGCGCGGGGCGTCCGCGGCGACGCTGCGGAACCGTCTGCGGCCGGGCGGGGGGCCCAGCATGCCCCGGGGCGCTGACCAGCCCGGCCGGTCATCAGCGGGGATGAACTCAGACCGCCGGGCCCTTAGTTCTCGAGCCGATTATCTACTGAGTCTATATGTAAAATAATGTGGGCGAGCGGATGGTGACAATATGACCGCCCTTTGTCCTTTAAAAACGTGAGTGTTGCAAGTTGAGCGTGTAGACACCTAGCCTCGTGTGTCTTTGGCCGAGCTTACCGTGGGCCCCTTAGCGTGAACACGTCGTGTTCTTGACACACCCTGGCTTTACTTCGTTTTGTCCACACCCACGCCTCTGCGGGTCATCAGATAAGTGTAGTGTTCTGAACTTCTCATTTCTGGACTAGATGGCTTTGGAGGCAGTTTCTAGTATTTGTTATATATGTCAATAACCACATTTCTCCAGATCGTCCTGAACGTGTCTTAACTATGCTAGCCTAACGCTAGCAATTACTACGGTGAATGAGAGTTCTTGGGCCCTGTTCTGTTTATACTTAACTATGCCACAATGACTAAAATGGACTGTCTAATGTATGATGGTTTCCCCCCTACCCCGCTCTGAATCAGTCTAAGAAGCATTTTTCTTATCACCAATCTTAGAATGAGAAATATATTCCTCTGGCTTTCTGATAGCCGGAAACTTATGTGCCCACTTGTTCAGTTACCAAGTCAGGTCCTTGCAGATACAAACAGCCTGATTTTCTGAAAACCAGCCAGCTCTGTCTTAGCCATTTTATAGCTCAGCTTGTCCTGTTTGACCTGTTCATAGGTGTCTAGGAATGTTCTTGGATTTAGAAAAACAGTAAATAATTGGGCACAGATTTAATCATAGCATTATATAGGCAAACTAGCTGATGAGAATATTTCAGTCGTGTTTTGAGAAAGTTTGCCCAGCAAATAGCATTTACTCATCAGGAATTGATGTTTTTATTTCATTAAGTAGATCTGTATACTAACTAGATGTTCTGGTTGAAATAATTCAGAGTTTTATTTATTCCCCCCTCTAACCATATTAGCATCGCTTAGGTTTTTTCTAAATATGAAAGGACCTTCATTTCTAATTTTTCACAACATTGTATATACTGGAAAGGTGGGATTTCTAGAGTGAAATACATTGAACCCAGCTTACACTAAGGTTTCGCATCCTCAGTGCTATTGAGAGGCTGGATAATTTTTGGCTGTATGATTAGCATGGTACATTATTTTGCAGCATCTTTGGCCTCTAACTCTTCCTGCCTTTTCTCTGGCCATCAGACAGTCCTTATCAACTCTTGCCAATGTATGAGGCCCAATACTTTTTAATCCTGCTGCTTCCAGCCCCGGCCAAATTACTATCCCTGTGATCTCAGACCAAAAGGGAGCACTTTAGGTTTGCTCCTTCTTGTTTTAAAAAAGTAAAAAGGTAAGGAATTTGTAGAGATGGGGAGATGACTCATCAGTTAAGAGCACTAGTACTCTTCCAGAGGACCAGGGTTTAGTTCCTACCTCCCACAAGGTACATACATACACATACAAACAAAACACCTGAACATGTAAAAAAAAGTTGGCCAGGTGATGGTTCAGAGGCAAGTGGATCTCTGAGTTCAAGACCAGCCTGTGCTACAGATGGAGTTCCAGGACAGCCAGAGCCACACAGAAACCCTGTCTGAAAAAAATAGTTTGTACAGAACTATATATAAGGATTCAAAAGTAACATACTCAACATAGAGGGGTATTGTATTAGTCAGGGTTTTCTAGAGTCACAGAACTTACGGAATGTCTCTCTATACTGAGGGGATTTATTGTGATGACTTACAGTCTGTAGTCCAACTCTCCCAACAATGGGCAGCTGTAAATGGAAAGTCCAAGAATCTAGTATTTGCTCAGCCCCTACGAGGCTAGTTGTTTCAACTGGTCTTCCGTAGAAGTAGATGCGAACATGTGCTGACAAACACAAGTAGGTGAAGAAGAGTGAATCTTCATTCTTCCAATATTATGTAGGTCTCCAGCAGAAGGTGTGGCCCAGATTAAAGGTGCCTGGATCTGGGGCTTGCTTTGTCCTAGGCTGACCTTGAACTCACAGATCCCTTTGCCTCAGCCACTATGCCTCAAGATCTCCATGCCAATATCCAGGTCAGAAACTTGTGTCTTCCAGTCCTAAGATGTGGATCACAGGTGAGCCCTCTAATTGTGGGTTATAGTTCATTCCATATATAGTCAATTGACAACCTGGAATAGCCATTACAGATGTCATCCAAGGACCATACCCTTCCCCACCCTTTTATAGCTCAAGCATGCCTTCTTTCTGACTGTATGACAAGCCATCTTTTCATGATTTTTGTACATTTCCAATTACACGTGTTAAATCCTCTTCCTCCACTACAGCAATTTGTCCACCCTGCTAGCCAGGGTTTCCTACCTTAGTCTGGATTCTTGCTCTTCCCTCTACCTAGGTGCTCTGTAGCCCTAGGCATGCGTGATTTGACTGCCTCACTCATGCTTCACCTCAGCTGCTATGAAGATCACTGCGACGACTCCTCGTGCCATTCAGCAACCACTAACTTATTACCATGCCCTATAGCATTTATCTGTGTCCTGTGTTTATTTTCTTAGCTCCCTTAGAGTGTGAACTGGAGAGCAATGACTCTGTCCCATCAGTATCAGTTCCTAATACTGTGTTGACAGTCTAGTTATTTGTTGAGTAAATAAATGTTGAAAAACCTAAACTACATTTTAGTTCTTTTTTTTTTTACCTCTTTTTTTTTGTTTACCTTGAGCTATCTGTCTCAGATTTCTCATCTACATAATGATCATAACCTGCCTTGTCATTCTCAGAAGAAGCATTTCTGAACTCTTTAGGAGTGATATGGTGCTGTGCAAATGGAAGTTGGTACCCCTAAAATATGTTAATTCGTCTGGTATTCTCAGGACCAGGAATGCTAGATAGTCTATGGATTGTAGTACACTTTAAATCATATGTTTAAATAGTCTTGGTAAAACTCAGATGGCTCATCAGGTAAGAGCTCTTGGTGCATTAGTTGAGGACTTAGTTTCAAATTCCCAGAATCCACATAAAGAGCTGGGCACAGTTACTTGACAGGCCCCTAACACTATGTCTGGCGGGTGGCAGAGACAGGATCACTAGGGCTTGCTGGCTACCCAGTCTCGCTGTAGATTCAGTGCTTGTCTCAAGAGAGTAAGGCAGAGAGAGACTGATACAGCACAATATCTGAGGTCTTCTGGCCTCTGCATATGTGCATTTATACACACTGTGCACATATGCAGATTTTAAATAAAAAAGTTAACATAACCTTGGAACAGGGTAGAGAACAGCATTTTAATCAGGGTCTGAGACTGGAGGTAGCCAACATACACACAGAGAAGGTAACTGCGGTTCTTTTGTTCCTTGTCTGAGATAAGGTCTCACTAGTGTAGCCTTGGCTTTCCTAGAATTCAAAATATAGACCAGGCTAGCCTGACTCACAGGAATCCATCCTCTGAAAGCTGTCCCCTTGCCCATTAGCTCTGAACAACCAAACCATCTTTGAGGTGAAGCTCCTTGATTCATAACTCGCTATCTGCTTAAATAAACAGAAACCTTAAAATGCCAGGGTTTTCTTTTTTCCCCAGCCGTGTTATAAATCAAAACCAGGGCCTCCTGTACAAGCAAGTTGTCTTGTCATTGAGCTATATCCAGATAAGGTAACAACTTTTATAGTCTACTAAAGCTATTATCAGCTTTGTAATTCAAGGTAGAACCGTATTTCTTTCTTCCTTATTGCAAAAATATTTTAATATAGTCATAGTACAATTATAAAGTCACATTTCTAATATATATAATAATATATAATATATATGTTCAAAATATTAATAAAATCTATCTGATATTTTTACACATGTATTTTGATCACATTTGCTTGGTGTTTTATATATTCAACATCTAGTATTTGAGCATTTGGTTCTTTTTTTTAATATTTACTTATTTATTTTATGTATATGAGCACACTGTAGCTGTACAGATGGCTGCTCCCTCCAGGATAATTCATTGTAGCTGTCTTCAGACAGCACCAGAAGAGGGGGTCAGATCTCATTACAGGTGGTTGTGAGCCACCATGTGGTTGCTGGGATCTGAACTTAGGACCTTCGGAAGAGCAGTCAGTGCTCTTACCTGCTGAGCCATCTCACCAACCCCCGAGCATTTTTTTTTTTTTTTTTTTTTAGATTTATTTATTATTATACATGAGTATACTGTAGCTGACTGGTAGCTGATGCACCAGAAGAGGGCATCAGATCTCATTACGGATGGTTGTGAGCCACCATGTGGTTGCTGGGACTTGAACTCGGGACCTTCGGAAGAACAGTCAGTGCTCTTACCCACTGAGCCATCTCTCCAGCCCGAGCATTTGGTTCTTAAGAATGAGTTCTAGTTGTCTCGCTAAGGAGTTCTAGCTGTGTTTCTGAGGAGGCAGAATATAAATAAATCTTTTTTTTAATCTGAACTTTATTAGAAAATATCTTTTAAGATGACATAAATTTGAGTCCTAAAATAAACAGTTAAATAGTTCGAGAGGATTTTGAAGTGATCATAAAACTGTAATTTTAAAAAAGACCCCCATTTTCAAAGGTTCCTGCCTTAATATAGGCTCCTGTGGTTTCACATATTCAGTGTGTAGAACTCAAACCACCTTGCTTTTGTAATCAGGACCTCTACTTTTCCTTCATAACATTTCTTCCTGGAAAAAAAAATGGGTTGAAAACTGAAGATCTTTACCAGAGGAAACCCTTGAGTAAAGAGTGGTGGATATGAGATTTAAGACTCACTTGAGATAACAGTGTTGTTTTTAGTAGAATTTTATTTTTTCATGGTACTTTTATAACTATGATCATTCTGGAATTTGCCTTCTGATTCTCTTTATGCTTTTGTATTGTTTTTTATTAGTTCTTTTCATTTCAATTTGAAAATACATTTAAAGAGATACATACTTGAGAGAAAACTGGAATTAAATTTTGAAGAATACATAAAGATTTTGAAGTTACTGTTTTTCTACGGATTTATCATAGTCATTTCTAGTTGTAGCAACTAAGGATATAAAGACTTCTCAGAATCAAATGTAGTCTTTGTCTTCATTTTATTTCTTCTTTTCAAGACAGGATCTTGTGTGATCCAGGTTGGCCATGAACTTGACATTGATTTGATGATTGACCTATAGTAGGTTTGCAGTAATTCTTCAGTTTTTCAATCCCATAAAAGAGCTGGGTGCTGGAGTCTGGGCATGCCTAGTACACAATAAAAATGCCACCCTTGCACAGATACTCTTAGTGTATAGATGCCAGTGAAATAATGAGGGTACTAGTCAGGGTTCTCTAGAGTCACAGAACTTAATCTCTATATAGTAAAGGAATTTGTTGATGGCTTACAGTCTAGTTCAACTCCCAACAATGGACTGAATGGAGTGCAAGGATCCAGCAGTTGGTCAGTCCCACAAGGCGAGCAGGCGAAGGAGAGAATAAGCCTTCCTTCTTCCAATGTCCTTACTTAGGTCTCCAGTAGAAGGTGTGATCCAGATTAAAGATGTGTGCCACCACATCCTTAATCCCAGATGATCTTGAACTTGGAGAGCTTCCTGTCTTAATCTGGAATTCGTAGCTACTGTGCCTCAAGATCTCCAAGCCAAGATCCAGGTCAGAAACTTAAATCTCTCATCCTCCAGATTCGGACCACAGATGAACCTTCCGATTTTGGATTATAGTTCATTCCAGATACAGTCGACAGCCAGAAATAGCCACTACAATAAGTCACTTTGTCCACCCTGCATTTCCTTTCATCCAGTTATTTACAGTAGTCTAGTAGTCCAGATCTGTAGTTCATTAGAAAGTGGATTGAAAGATTGGGATAGGAAAAGACTAATGATCAGATGGTTCATTCATCTAGCAAACCTTTAACTCCTAGTGTAACTTATAGTACTTAGAATAACTTGATGAATGCTCATTGTAGTCATCTCAATTCTTAGACTGTTTTTAACCCTGAGTAAAGAGCTTAGTCCTGACCAAGTCCCAAGTGGAGACTTGCTGTTAGATCAGATAGTCCTGAGTACACCCGGCAGTGCTGGTCCCAACTCTACATGCTGAAGCTCTGGTTCTTTGTTTATGATCCTGTTCTCTACAGAGTATCAGCTCTTAGGGCACTGTTGCTGTTGTTGTCAGTAGGCCTTTATTAACAGACCTATAGCATACATGTAATGAGCTTGACTTTACCTTCAAATGTCTTATTCTTAAATTCTCTTTGCACCTTTGTTCAGCCCAGAAACCAGCATTTGATACCCTTCCTAATGTGCACATCTAGTGACCATAGTTTTTAGTGGTACATCATTATACAGTTAATCCTCACTTCTTGCCAATTCTGTATTTTTATCCTCAGATCAATTTTCAAGATGATTTGGGATCATTTGAAGATGCACACATGCAGAGTAGCACCAGCTTCAAGTTGAACAAGTAGGGCTTTGCATTCTTTTTTTAAAAAATGTATGTACTTAATTTCTGAGTCTACACACACGTGCTAGTGGCTAAAATGGGCTTCGTCCTTCTCTTTCTCTTTCTTTCTTCCTTCCTTTTTTTCTTTTCAAGTTTTGAGATAAGGCCTCTTACTGAAGCTGAAGCTTGAAGCCTCACAGCTTGGCCAGTGAACAGGGTGCAGGATCTGCCTGCGTCTGCTCCCGTAGCACTGCCATTGCAGGTGCCATTGCAGGTGGCAAGCCTGGCCACTTTTGTGTGAGTTGTAATTTGGCCTCAGATCCTCAGACTTGCACAACACTTGAGCCACTTCTGCAGCCTCAGGTCTTTTGTATTCTTGTCTTAGCAATTACTATAAGTAAATCCTTTTAGGTTTATTTAGTATGGCATTCTTGTTGTCTTTGCACTTTTGTTGATTTTTTTTATTTGAAAAATCAATTTCACCATTAAATGGATCCCAAGTACAATACTGAAGTGCTTACATTTCTAAGTATAAGAAGCTATGGCCGGGCGGTGGTGGCGCACACCTTTAATCCCAGCACTTGGGAGGCAGAGGCAGGCGGATAACTGAGTTCGAGGCCAGCCTGGTCTACAGAGTGAGTTCCAGGACAGCCAGGGCTACACAGAGAAACCCTGTTTCGAAAATACAAAACAAAAAACAACAAAAAGAAGCTATGATATACCTAATAGAGAAAATATGTGTTAGGTAAGTTCATTCAGGTGTGAGTTATACTGCTTTGGGCTTTGAGTTAATGTCAGTAAGTCAACAATATAAAATAGGAATCTGTAAGTAGGAAAACATATAAAAAAGAAGTTATGTGTTGGGATGGTTGATGAAAATATGACTGAGGCCAGCAGGAGCCTGTATTTCCCTTAGGTATAATGATTCACAATTTGCTAACTCAGCATCTGCCACAGTTATAGAAAGTAAATTTGAGGGGGCTGGCGAGATGGCTCATTGTGTAAGAGCACTGACTGCTCTTCCAAAGGTCCTGAGTTCGGATCCCAGCAACCACAGAGTGGCTCACAACCACCTGTAATGAGATCTAACACCCTCTTCTGGCCTGTCTGAAGACAGCTACAGTGAATTACGCCGGAGCGGGCAGGGCGGCAGAGGTCCTGAGTTCAATTCCCAGCAGCCACCCACATGATAGCTCACGGCCATCTGTACAGCTACAGTGTACTCATACACATTAAATAAATCTTAAAAAAATAAATAAAAGTAAATTTGATTTGGGGAAAATGGCCAGTCGTTTATGGTCAGGATTGATGAGTTAGATATAAATGATCAAACTGACCAAAGAAGTATAATTATGAAGCAGTCTTTCTGAACCATTATAACACATACACTACCTTTTGAGAACAGGTTAGCTTATACTCCAAGTATTCCTGTATATATTATATATCCCCCTTGGTAGGTGTGACCAGGTTGAGAATCAATCTACAGATTTAATTTTTCCATTAGTCAAGAAAAAAGATGTTGACTTTTACTTTATGAGGGTTTATAATATAAAGTATATTTTAAAGGAATTTTGCTAAAAGTGGATCTTTTTTTGTTTAGTACTTTTAAGAAGTCCTTTTATGAGGACTGTCTTGTATAGTGTGGAGTCAGCAAACAGTTTGCATTACTCCGTACATCTTAGGCATTATCGGCCATCAGCCCTGGATCTAACTTTCTCCCACTGTCTGGTGAGAGGAGTGATAGACAGTGAGTTCCTTAAGTATTTACTGTGCAAACCTTGTGTGCCAGTGGCTGTGCGCCTGCTGTTTACCCTCCACAGTGCAGACAATGGTCTGATCTATGAGGTAGCAGAAGTGTTGTATTGATATGCTGACTTAGTCCATTATTATGTGCATGCGCATGTGCGGATGATGTTGAAGGTCAGAGAACAGTTTTGTGAGAGTACTTTTTTTTTTCTCCATCATGTGAGTCCTGGGGATTGAACTCAGGTCATCAGACTTGGTTGCAACCACCTTTACCTACTGAGTCATCTTGTTGGCCCAATTAAGACTATATTTTAAATACATACCATTACTATTTCAATTATTTTTGATATCTTAATTTTTAAATCTCTGTACTCTGAAGGCAAAACCAGTAGTTTGAGTTCATTATATTTGGAATTAAGCAGTCAATTATCCAGTTTTATAGCAGTTGGTGAGTACTATAGGATAGGTTTGCTCACTCTTATAAATATCATAGTACTTCTGGTAGCTGTCACTAAGTCTGAATTGTGGTTAAGTCTCTTTAGTAGCATCAGTTTATGTCGGCATGGATGTAAAGTGATTTTTAGTAAAATTTGGTACTGATATAATGAAATCATTTTATAGCTGCAAATAGTAAGTTAAATGTCCTGCTGCTAGGCCGTTAGCTGGTCAGTGTTGGCTGACAGCTACATGTTTCCATGTGGCAGCCCCACGGCCTCTCCCTGCCTCTCCTTATGTGATGAGTGCTTCTTTCTTTGTACTATATACTACTTTTCTTTTTGTTTTTTATCTTTGTTTTTTTGTTTTGTTTTGTTTTGTTTTCAAGACAGGGTTTCTCTGTGTAGCCCTGGCTATCCTGGAACTCACTCTGTAGACCAGGCTGGCCTTGAACTCAGAAATCCGCCTGCCTCTGCCTCCCAAGTGCTGGGATTAAAGGCATGAGCCACCACCGCCCAGATATACTACTTTTCTTCGAAGCTACAGCACTCCCCCCATACTGCCCTCCTCCGCCACCATCTGGTTTCTCTTTTTTTAAAAAAAAGGTTTATTCATTTTATGCATATGAGTACATTGTACTCAGATGCACCAGAAGAGGGCGTCAGATCTCATTACAGGCGGTTGTGAGCCACCATGTGGTTGTGGGATTTGAACTCGGGACCTTCGGAAGAGCAGTCCGTGCTCTTACCCACTGAGCCATCTCACCAGCCCTCTAGTAGTTTTTAAATCAGCTGCTTAAAGCAATTTTATTTTTACCTTATTTTTAAAAGGCTTGTTCTTTAAATTTTTACCTTATATCTCTTTTGAAGATAATTAAATAAGTATATATATTCAATTATACTTTAGGGTAAATACTACAAAATTGAGCAATTAAAATCCTCAAAAGTTGATAGGAATTACATACCTGTGGTGATAAAGTACTTAGGCAAGCTAGAGACAGTAGTAGTCCCAGGAGAATCACATCTGGTAACCGTCTCTCTCCTGTTGACCTTTTTGGAGTTGTTTTAGAAATGTTTTTTGGACAGTTAAAAATATTAACATTAATAAAACTTTTCTAAAAATCACTTTACTTTGCTAGGAAAACTAGAAAAAACATTTCACAGGTTTTAAAATTGTCCTTTAATATTTGAATGACCAAACAATTAAAGAGCTTTCTCCCTTTTTTAGCAATGAGGATACAAGTTAGAGCTGCTTGAAGTATTAATTTATTATCCACTCTTTATATCCCTGTGGCAGGCCCCTTCCTTCCTCTCCTCCCAGTCCCATCTCACAAGCCCCTCTTCCACTACCCTCCCCCCGTGGGTACTAACCCCCCTGGGACATCAAGTCACAGCAGGACTGAGTTCCAAACTTAATGTTCTCTTAGTGCTTACAAGCTTTTAAGGAAAGTCTAACACATACTAGTAAGATATGGTCATTATTAGATGACTACTTGTTTGATTGCTTTGAATAATTTAGATCCACCCAAAATAGGAAAAGTAGTAGAACAGACAGAGACCAGTATTCTTTACTTTTTATGCTAATACTGGAACAGTGTTTATTGAACTGTTGTTGCCACAGCTGCTGGGTCTCTGGCTCCTGCCTGTAACTCTAACATTCCGGAGGCTGAAGCAGCAGGATTATGAGTTCAAAGCCCACTTGCATTATCTAGTGAAGACCCTGTTTCAAAATAAAAATAAAACAAAAAACTTGCCAAAGAATATTAAGCTTACTGTTAGGCTATAATTATGGAAAAGCTTTATGAAAATTTCTCTCACTTAAATACCAAACATATACACATATATATGCATACATATCAGAGGGCATACAAAAGTATTTTCCAAACAGCAATTACATAATTGCTATTATTAGAAAGGCTTAGAAGAGTTTCAAGAAATCAGACATGAAAGTCTGAAGGAACCTTGGCTTATGGAAACATGGGGATGCGAGAGTCCTTGGAGGTCAGCCTGACAGTTACTTACTTGTTTTGAAAAGTGTGTTTTTGCAAACTGAAATCCAGAGTAAATGGAGATTTTATCAGTAGTCTTTCACTGATAGCAAAACAGTTTGTACAGCTTAAAATAGTGTAAAATTTTAATGTATATGTCATACATTTCAGTGTTTTAATTTTTGTGGGGTTTTTTGTTTGTTTGTTTGAGGGGCTATTAAGATAGGATCTATACACATAGCCCTGGATGTCCTGGAATTCACTGTGTAGACCAGATTGGTCTCCAGTTCATAGAGATTCTCCTGTCTCTGATGGAATTAAAGGTTTACGCTACCCACCTGGATTAATAATAATCTTTTAAGTTTAACTCTAGAACAATTTTACTTAAGTGGCAGAGCTGACATAAGAAACCAAGAACATAAATAAATATACACATACTTATGTCTTGTTTTTGTTTTTTCTTTTTTTAATTGACTTAAGTTTTATTGCATAATGATGAGAAAAGATACATAATTTCAATTTATTTGAATTTGTTAACATTTAAAAACATTTTAAGTAAATAGAGTTACATCACATTCTCCTTTTCGTTTTATACCCCAACTCCTCCCAGAGGCCCCCCTTCAATACCTGCAATACCTTTCTTTTTTATCATATATATATAATATGTATATATATATATATATATATATATATATATATATATTGTTGTTGGTGGTGGTTTTTTGTTTTGTTTTTCTTTTTTTTGTTTTTTGAGGCAGGGTTTCTCTGTGTAGCCCTGGCTGTCCTGGAACTCACTCTGTGGACTAGGCTGGCCTCGAACTCAGAAATCCACCTGCCTCTGCCTCCCAAGTGCTGGGATTAAAGGTGTGTGCTACCACTGCCTGGCATATTCTTTAAAATTTATAAAATATTGTAACAGTAAAAATGAATATTATATCACTATTAGTTTTTTTTTTTTACTGAACATAAATAGATAAAGACTTTTTGTT
>NW_022196898.1:99581421-99582806 GCF_008632895.1 Mastomys coucha | reverse complement strand
GAGGGTAAGAATCTGGTTCATTGGCTGTGATGATTTTGAAAAGCATTCATCTCAGAAAAAGTAACTTACAAAGTCCTCTTCTTCAAAATTGATACAATAATTATAAATATCAAGCAAAACATTTAGTCTCACTCTTTGTTGTTCTCTTATAAGCCACCTTCCAAATTAATTGTCTATGTTTCTTTTGGCTGTATAATTAATTTTGAAACATGTAAGCTGTTTTGAAAACCATAGTATAGTGTAAAAACATCAAATAAAAACAATCCTACTAATAGAGAGGCTGAGATAGGAGAAGCCTGATTTCAAGACCATTATGTGGTACACAGCCAGACACTGTCACCACATACTTATGTCTTTATCCTTGAGACATTTGTAGCTTTTTTGTTTTGTCTGGTCTTTTTTTTTTTTTTTGTTTTTTGAGACAGGGTTTCTTTATCTAACAACCTAGGCTTTCTTGGAACTCACTTTGTAGACCAGGCTGGCCTCTAATTCACAGAGATCCACTTGCCTCTACCTCTCAAGTGTTGGGATTAACAGAATCCAGCTTTTTAAATAACATATTAATAGCAATATTTGGAAAGAGCCAAATATATCTTTGCTTGCATTTATGTAATTTTATAAATCACACTGTTACACATGACATGATTGTTTTCTGAAAATTGTTGGATTTCATATAATAAAATTGTAAAAAGTATATGACACCTTTAATCTTCACAGTGTCAGTGATATTTAAATACAGTACATAGCGTATTTAGCCCACATGGCAGCCCTACAAAGCTGATATTAACCCCACTGACAGATAAGGAAACTGAGACATAGAGTTTAGATCCCAGGTCACGCAACTGGTGAGTGGCAGTACCAGAATTCTAATCCAGAAGGCTGTGTCTTAGTTAGGGTTTTACTTCTGTGAACAGATACCATGACCAAGGCAACTCTTATAAGGCCAACATTTAATTAGTGCTAGCTTACAGGTTCAGTCCGTAATCATCAAGGCAGGAACATGGTAGCATCCAGGCAGGCATGGTGCAGGAGGAGCTGAGAGTTCTCATCTTCATCTGAAGGCTGCTAGTGGAAGACTGACTTCCAGGCAGCTAGGATGAGGGTCTTAAAGCCCACACCCACAGTGACACACCTACTCCAACAGGAGCACACCTAGGAGTGCCTCTCTTTGGGCTGAGCATAGACAAATCATCACAGCTTGATTCCAGAGTCTGCTTTTAACAAGTACTTTAAATAGTTGTTTAAATGTTCCTTTCCTTAGTCCCACAGCGGGTTTTCTTCCTTCCTCCTCCTTTCTGTCCCCTGGGATTAAACCCAGGAGCTGCCATTAAACATGGCAGACACACATTTTACCATTCAGTGAGAGCTACACTTTTCTCCAACCC
>NW_022196898.1:99575523-99581411 GCF_008632895.1 Mastomys coucha | reverse complement strand
ATGTAGCCCATGATGGTTTGCAACTCACTCTATATTCCAGGCTATACTAAAAAGCTCAACAGAAATCTTTCTGCTTCAGCATGCTAAGTTCTGGAGTTACATTGTACTGCCATATCTGCTACCTTGACAGACTTAGTGACTACTGGGTGTATTTAGATTCAAGGCTAGATATTCAACTGTCAGAAGGACTAGGAACACAGAATAAAAGAGGCTAGAAGTTGCTAGTCTTTGGGTAGTAAGTGTAGGGGCCTAGAGGTCATGATTTTCTAATACAAATTCATTATATGAGAAACTTGAAGTACATCAGTAAAATATTAATCTGTTCTCAAGTATTTGAGATTATCTTAATCAATTGAGACAGGGTATGCCTTTGTAGCCTAGGCTGGCCTAAAACTTGCCATTCTCTTCCTTCAACTTTCTTAGTGACCTAATTTTAAAATTTATTTTTTCTGAGTAGTTCAAGAAGTCTGCCTATGTCTCACAGTAACTGAGGACAAGCCTTTACTCCAGGTGACTGAAGAGATGGCTCAGCAGTTAAGAGCACTGATTGTTCTTCCAGAGGTCCTGAGTTCAATTCCCAGCAATCACATGGTGGCTCACAACCATCTATAATGGGATCTGATGCCCTCCTCTGGTGTGTCTGAAGACAGCTACCTTGTGCCCATACATAAAAGAAAAAAGAAACTCCAGAGTTGAACATGACCTGTTTAAATATTAAATATTGGTAGAAAAAGTTTTTAACAAGCATATCAGTAAAATATTAATGTGTTCTCAAATATTTTTGAGATTATCTTAATAATTAATGGAGCCAGGGTCTCTCTGTAGCCTAGGCTGGCCTAAAACTTGCCATTCTTCTGCTTCAGCCTTCTTAGTGACCTAATTTTATAGCTGATTTTTTTCTAAGTGGTTCTAGAAGTCAGCCATGTCTCTGTGCTCCTCACAGTATATCAAGGACAGGATTTTCTTACATAGCTCAGGCCAGCCCTAGCTCACGGTGTGCTTTACAATGACCTTCATCTGCCTCAGTCCTTGAGTGCTGGGATTCCCTGTGAACCATCACAACGGCTAAGATTTTTTTGTTATGTAGAAATGAAAACCGAATTAGAAAAAGATGGAGTCAGTTGAATGATGTGTTCTACTTCTACATGTTGGGGTCTAAGTGCTACCTTCTGCACATATCATTCTTGTATAGTTATTAAAGCATAATATCCCAAGAAAGGACGTTTGATTAAAGTGCTAAGAACAAAATAGATGACTGTCAAAGTTTTAATTACCTCTGGCCCATCCATCTACATGCCATTAAAATAGAGTAGTATTTCACTTCAGTATATTATTATGCACAAAAACTTTATTTCTTTTAACATTGATAAAATCATCATATTTAAGTTTTTTGATATACATGAAAAAATAAATTCATGCTCTTCTGAGTCCCGAACTAGTGCATGATACAGCAGGCTACATACTTGTAGTAAAAAGGGAATTATAGCTTTATGTTAAAATACAATTTTCAAGTGCAATTAAATTTACTAATTGTAGTTTTTCTTCTCTTCATAGTCTCTCTCATATCTCCATCCCCACACCTGTATCAGAGGTGGATATTTATAAGTGAGTGTGATGGCTTATGCACTTTCAAAGTAGCAGTCTCATGGTGACTTTTGATGTTAACTTCTCCCATGTTCTTTGGAATACGGAATTTGAAAAAAAAATGTTTTGATACTGATATTTATTGATAGACTAAAGAACATGAAACTAGCTCACTAGACTGTGTGGCTGACGAAGGCAAACTGTGAGGTTCCCAGTTGTGGGAGGCAGTTTGAGAGAAGCCTTCAGAAGCACCTCTTCAGCAAGTGCTGGCATGCAGAGGGGCTGTGGAGCTGTTGGTGGATCTTCAGCATGTATGGCCATTGTCTTTGCCTTCTAGTGGCAACCCCTCCCCAAGTTTCCAGACACTGAGGGCTTTTAAATACAATAGGAACTGGGTACGTTTCTTTGGACATGGTCGTAGTAATCCATCTTTGCAATATCATATCAAAAATGGTGGCTGGACTTCAGTGATGAAGTGAAGTAACTGACTAGTAATTGTGTCCAAGGCCTTGAGTTTCAGTACTCACCTAGAAATGGGAACATTTTTGAAATAAGATTGTGTCTTAGTCAGTGTTTTTATTCCTGCACAAACATCACGACCAAGAAGCAAGTTGGGGAGGAAAGGGTTTATTCAGCTTACATTTCTACATTGCTGTTGATCACCAGAGGAAGTCAGAATTGGAACTCAAGCAGGTCAGGAAGCAGGAGCTGATGCAGAGGCCATGGAGTGATGTTCCTTACTGGCTTGCTTCCCTTGGCTTGCTCAGCCTGCTCTCTTATAGAACGCAAGACTTCCAGCCCAGGGATGGCACTACCCACAGTAGGCTCTCCCACCCTTGATCACTAATTGAGAAAATGCCCCACAGCTGGATCTCATGGAGACATTTCCCCAACTGAAACTCTCTGTGATAACTTTAGCCTGTGTCAAGTTGGCACACAAAACCAGCCAGTATAAATCGAAAGCCCACGTAAGAGATAAAAGGTGAATTATTTACATTCAAAATATTACTCATCTATTCAAGATACATTTTTAAAGAAAGTATCAGATATCATATAAATGTAAAAGTGATTAAAACTTAATTAAAAAAATTATAACAGCCGGGCAGTGGTGGTGCATGCCTTTAATCCCAGCACTTGGGAGGCAGAGGCAGGCGGATTTCTGAGTTCGAGGCCAGCCTGGTCTACAGAGTGAGTTCCAGGACAGTCAGGGCTACACAGAGAAACCCTGTCTCGAAAAAAAAAAATTATAACAAATAGCAACAAATTTTTTTTAAGGGATTAAAAGGAAATTTACTAGTAGTACAAGGGAATACTAAAAAGATAGGGAGAATTTCCACCCATGTTTTAAAAAAATTCTTTGTCAATAAGTAAATACTTAAAATTAGGTAAAATGTATTTTGAAAGTAGTTGTTACCTAACTGCCTCTCTTAAATAGTATATCCAGATCTTAAGTTGGTGCAGGGTGACTTTTACTCTGAAGTGAGCTTGCTGAAATCTGATCCTTTCTCCCCTACATGCCCTGCAGTATGAAGACCCCCTCAGAATGGGCTTTTCTGTTTCATTGTGGGAATGAATGCAGGCAGTGAGCTTTTAAGGAATGGATTATTAAATATTGCCCCCCCCAAAACCCTAGTTAAAATCATTCTTAGGTCACATGTTTATGTTTATGTTAAAATACTGATTTTCAATACTATAACAGCCTTTTTACCATGTGACATTTTATATGGTGACTCACTTTTCAGATCGATAGACCCCAGAAATTTTGAAAATGACCCAAATTATTTGAGAATTTTAAATGTAAACACCTCATATTTTAGTTCTGTACATTTTATAGCTAGGTAACTTGAAATTAGAATACCTACTGCAAGTTCAGGGCTTTTCTTTCCGTATAATCAGTTTAACATGGGAGGCCTGATGGCTATTATTATTTCTGTTGCCTTTTTACCTCTAATGGAGGGGATGTGTGTGTAGTTATGACATTCTGTGCTGGTTTGCTAAATCCACAGAAAATAAAAGGGTACAGTCAGAAAGAAGGAAAGGGAATAGTTAATCGTGGAGGAGGAGAGACGCAGCTCAGGACTGCCTAGAGGCCGCTGGGAAAGTGACGCCCTGTAGCGGTTGCTGTTCTAGAAAGTACAGAGACACGTAGTTGAAGTGGGAGGGTCTAGCCGAGGCCGTCTCCCGTGCGGTGTATATTTATCTGTAAGTGAGCTGCTGGGAAGGAATTAAATAGAGACGCTGCCTGCTGCCTCGGACAGCTGAGCCAAATCGCTGATTTGCCCTAACTTGTAAGAGACCCAGCTTGCTTTATTTTCTCGAATCATTGTGTTGCTAAGCCTGGGGACGCTGTTTTCTTTTACAAAGGGAAATCTAAGTTCATTCCGAGGCATTCGAAATGGGGAAAGACTATTATCACATTTTGGGAATTGAAAAAGGAGCTACAGATGAAGATATTAAAAAGGCTTACCGAAAACAAGCCCTCAAATTTCATCCGGACAAGAACAAGTCCCCTCAAGCAGAGGAGAGGTTTAAAGAGGTCGCAGAGGCTTACGAAGTGCTGAGCGACCCTAAGAAGAGAGAGATATACGACCAGTTTGGTGAGGAAGGTAAGCTGCATATGTCTGTTCCTTTGGCTGTCTCTGAATCTTACCTTTTCCCCTCAGCCTTCTGGTTATCATTAAATTAGACGTCAGATGTAACTAAAAGAAAAAGAAAAAGAACAGGTTAAAAATAAGGTTTAATCCTTGATTATTTGAATGAACTATGAATGAAATGTCATGTTTGTCTCCGTGGGTTTTTTCTTAGAATATTATATTATTCATATTCTTCTGTTAGACTTATGGTTTTAGCATTTTATATTTTAAAAGAAACCTTAAATTCCCATGCTTGTGAATGAATTGTTTAAAAGTCTTATGCAACCTGTTTTGTTTTTAATGATTTTTCTGCCAGGATTAATAGAATCTTCAGTCATTTAAAATCTTAAGATTGGCAATTCAAATCCTGGGCCATTTATGTTTAATTTAGAAAAACAAGAAGTTTTTTGTCCTTTTAGAGCGAAGCTAGTTGAAAGTGGTGTGTCGTAGGAGCAGAAGGCACAGGCATTTAGCTTCTAGTTGTTTTTGGCAATCTGCCTAGAGGGGAAAGAATTTCCCTGATGTCATAAAATACCAGAACAAGTTTTTAGCTTAATTATAAACAGTTAATGTTGTGCCAGGAGAACAAGAACAAGATCTCTCTCTGTCTCTCTCTCTCTCTCTGTCTCTCTCTCTTTCTGTCTCTCTCTCTTTCTCTCTCTCCCTCCCTCCCTTTCTCCCTCCCTCCCTCCCTCCCTTGAACCTAAAATGGCCACCTAGTTGGAACAATGACTGAATTTGTTTTGGTTAACTATTTCTTTTGGAAGTTTTACTATGTGGGTGAAGAGGAAGCTTGACAGCTACCCTTTTCCCTCAGCCATACTTTTTTTTCCTTACCTTCTGAGATCAGAACTCCGAGAGCTCAGTAGCCTTTACCATTCTGAATCTGAACCCTGGTTTGTCCAGCGTCTCCATAAATGTCCATAAATGTGGCCATAAAGTAGGAATTTGAAATTGTCAGTCAGCAGCAGCGGCAACCATGCATTAGTTCACGTGAGTTCTGGGGTTTTCAAATGTTAAAACAGAGACTAAAGTCCTTTTGCATTACTCTTACCCTAATGTCTTTTAAGTCATGGTGGCTATGGAAACATATTGTTTTCTCCTTGTTTATAGCATTTAAACATCAGATTTCCCTAAGAAGTCTCTCGATCACTTCGCTTTAAGCAAACTAAACTGCAACTCAGAGCAGTGGTAGGCCCTTTCCCTCCTGCTTTAGTTCTGGGTCAGAGTCCCAAGCACTGGCGTTCACGCTGCTGCCTGTGGTTGTAATTTGTGTGAATCCACAGTGTCAAGTTCTTAGAAAGGGAGTAACTACAAGAAGCAAGATGTGGATGGTTGAGGCTCTCTGTTCCCTATGGTCACACTGTTGAGAATGCTATGGTGTGACCTCTCAGGAGCGAGCAGGCTCTTGAGACACTGCCAGTCCTCTGGCCACTCTTGAGAAGGTGGAGCCCGTTGTGTAAAGGCAGGGTGTTTGGCTCCATCTTACGGACTGCTCAAGTGCACCTCTGTTGTGTTAAGCCATAGGATTCAGGCTCATTAAACATGTTTGACTTCAGAGTTTTCAAATATACCAGATGGTACACTTAATTTTTTAAGTTTTTCTCTTGGCAGTGCTTTCTAGAGTAATTCCACCTACTCTTCAAATTACTTTGATTTTTTTTTTTTTTT
>NW_022196898.1:99560784-99575513 GCF_008632895.1 Mastomys coucha | reverse complement strand
TTACTGATCATCACCAGTGACTTACATTTTCAAAAACTAACTCACAATTATTTATATACCCTGAGTCTTTTTTTATTCTTGGTGTTCTTAGCCCAGTTAAGTGCTTTAAGCAATAAAAGAAGCATGAAGCAGGATTGGTTCCTTAAAGTGTTGAAATTTATTATTCAGAAATATTCTGTAGTTATTAGCTACCTGAAAATACAAGAGAGTGAAGACTGTTGAGCTTTTCTGTTGCTTGTTTGTTTGTTATTCTTTGGTAGACTAGCACATAGTGGCTGTAAAGTTCTTTAGGGTTAAGAGGTATGTATGGCTCAGCGTCACTGCACAAGCTGAGCATGCAGAGACCCCTGCTCTCAAGCCTCAGCACTGACCCCGCCCCCATCTCCTGGAAGTGCTCTGTGGGAGAGAGAATATGAGGAAGTGTTTGTCCTTTCTCTCTTTTGCATTGTCTGTGCTTATATTCCTGACTCAGTAGGCCTCTCCATAGTAACAACAATCTAGACTGTCCATATTTAGGAATTAAGAGAACCATTAATACTGTTTATTCACATTGTGAAATTCTTTTAACATCTGAAATTTAAAATGCTTTGTTTTTTAAAAAGTGAATAAAATAACTATTTGTAAAGTTACTATATTATCTAGTAGTTTTGTTCCTGGGAATCTATGAAAAAGAAAAATAAGACAAAACATTTGCTCATACAAAGACACATACTTGATTGTTCACAGTAGGACCATTAAGGTCCCTGCATCCAAACAATCCAGAAGTCACATGGTTTAGCAAATGGATCAACAAGGAGTATATACTCCAATGGGGTACTTTTTAGCAATTAAAAGGACCCATTTAATGAAACCAGTCACAACTGGATTAACCTGGAAAAATATGCTGGATGAAAGACTCTAGATATAAAAGACAATATATATTATGTAATTCAATTTGTGAGCCATCTGGAAAAGACAACTTTATAGCTAGCTGAGCTAGCTTGCCTAGGGCTGGAGGTAGGAATATAGGAATAATCAGGAAATAAAAGTAGAGGCCTCTTGAAAGTGGTGGAAATATTCCACAAATGGATTATGGTGGCTGTAAATTTATTACAGCTGAACTGTATACAAATTAATTTTGTCATGTAATCTACATATTAAATAATAAGTCAGTTTACTCCATAGCTGAAATATTTCAAAAGAATCATGGAACTACAGAAATCTATAGTTGGGTTTTGAATTATTCTTTGCCCTAAACTTTTAGGACGTGAACAGAGGTTTGTATTAAACAATTAAATTATTTTTCTCTATCGGGTCAGAGAGATAGCTCAGTGGGTAAAGGTGCTTGGGGACCTGAGTTCAATCCCTGAGACCCTCATGGTAGAAAGAGGGACCTTAATCCTGAAGGTTGTCCTCTGACCTCCATGTGCATACCGTGGCACACACATGCCACCGACAGACCAATTGACCATAAGGAAATGCAGTTTTAAATATAAAAGTTAAAACTTTCTCTCAGAGGACACCTTTAGAAGCTTCTGGTTTTCTAGCCATTATTTTCTTCCTCCTTTGCTTTGTTGATTATTTCTTACTCAGTAATTTCCTCTGGATGCTGACAGTAGTGAGATGTGTTGCCACTTAAGTATTCAGTGTATTAGCCTTCATCTAGTTCACTGTTCTCTTCCATGCGTTTAGTCAGCTGCACCTCTTTGTTTTCTGGGTCCTAAAGATAGAGAAGTTACTCATGAGTTAACCTGTTTAAGGATCCTTGTTCGATAACTCTGAAGTCTTGCTGCAAATCAAACTCTGTTATGCACTAGGCTTCCCTAAAGTGGGAATTAGTAATAGGTCCCGTGGCTTCTTTATTTGCAATTCCAATTCTTCTCTAGTGTTTCTTCTTTTCATATTTTTTGTCAGATTAACTAAGAGACGTTTTTGCATATTAAATTGGTTAGTTGATTAAAAGCCTAGGTAGATGCTGACTCTAGAGTCCATTCCCTGACTAGACAGTGTCTAGAAAATGTTGGAGAGAGCAGAGAGAATCCAGCTGGATGTTGACAGTTTTTGTTGGGAGTTGTAGTGTACAGGATTATGGTTAGCTCTCTGGCTGACAGCATGCTTGATAAACTTCAAGTGTTAAGCAGTCCAGGAGAGAGCAAACAGTTCATGTCATATTACAGCGGCATTTTCGTAGGATTTTCTCATTATTACAGTAGTTCCCTTCCTTATCTGGACTCCACAGTTGACTGTTGGATGTCTAGGAAACTCAAGGCCACATTTTTGTCAGCTCTGATGAGTAAGTCACTTCAGGCTGCGTGTAAATTTTCTCACAGACTATAATACTGACTGAATTACCATTTTTGGGAGCAAGGGAAGAGGTTTTAGAGAAAAGCCAAACCTATGATGTCATACTGAAAATGTTATTCTTTCTTTTCTGTTATGTGTCCAAAGCATTTAGAGTTTTGCCTTTTAGAGAGCTAAGAATAGGCAAGCTCACTTACCAAGTGAATTAACTGGTAAACTGTTATACTCTATGAAACCTGTGGGAAGAAGAGTACAGTTCTTGAAATAATTTAAGTACTCATTCAGTTACCATGTGATGACTTTGAGGTCTATACTTAATCCATCATGTAAGCAAACCTCTCACTGGCTTTTCACATTTGGAGTTACAGTCCTACGAACAGAGTTATAAAAGGAAGACTGAATGAGCCACATAGCAACCTTGTTTGTCCTTCTCAGACTTGTCATTCCGTTTCTACAGTGAATTCCCCAACTAATCCTGCCATGTGTGCACGTGACTGTACATGCCTTGCATGCATGCATGTGTGCATGCACAGTCCTCTGGTGAGGACTCCGATTAGATCTTTCTTGGTCCTTTAGATTTTTATTCATGGATAAAGGTAAGAATTTAGATGTTAGTTGAGACTGTTGGATGTCATAGCACACACAAACATACACACCATCTATCTATATCTATCTGTCTATCTATCTATCTATCTATCTATCTATCTATCTATCTATCTATCTATATCTATCTATCTATTTGTACACACATTATATAACCTTTAATAATAGAAACCAACTATACAGTAAGAGATGAAAATTAAGCCTCCTTGACATTGCAGTGACTAAATCTCATGTATGTATGTTATTTTGCTTTTTCTTTGTCTTCTTTAGGCTGATTCTCAAAACACTTAGTTTCAGTTCAGGACAACTTTAAGAGTTAGCTGATTTTCTTCATTCAATAGACTGAAGTATATGTCATCTTAAACCTCATATATATGAGCAATAGGAATATAGAGATATAAGAATCTCAGTTTAAAGTAGAGTTTTTCATAGTCCTATAATCTTAATTTTCCTCCTTTCTTTATTGGTTAGGGACCCTTCTAGGCTCTTCCAGAAGCTTCACTAGAGTGAGATAAATCGTTGCCATGATTGCCTCCCAAAGCATCAGTATATTGTTTTATGGGCTTTAGTTGAATCTTTGGTATGTGATAGAAAATGCTATTTTAAATATATATAATCTTTGTCATCCACATTTCACTTTGCTGAATTCCTGGGGAAAAGCTCATAGAACTGCTGTCTAAAGTGGGTTGTCAGAAATAACTAGTCCATTTTACATGTTAAAAAAAAAAATGATTTTTTATCTTAGTCCTGTTTTTAAAATGCTTTGAGTCAGGATGTGATAAAGTAGACATAAAAAAGTTTTGCTATCTAAGATGATAATAATCTAGTGTCTACAAAAACTTTTTTGGGTTGGAGAGTTGGCTCAGTGGTTAAGAGCACTGGCTGCTCTTCCAGTGGTCCTGAGTTTAATTCCCAGCAACCACATGGTGGCTTACAACCATCTGTAATGAGATCTGACGCCCTCTGCTGGTGTGTCAGTGACAGCGTGCTGATACATTAAATAAATAAATAAGTAAATAAATAAACAAGTCAATCTTTTGAAAACAAAACCAGTTTTCCTACTGCCCCTTTTATTATAGTTTTCCCTTGATCCTGTCAAAAGCGTTCTATTTCAGTTATTAACTAGTAAAGACCTAGGAGCTGGAGAGATGGCTGGGTACTGACTGCTGTCTTCAAGCACCCGTACCAGGAGGCTCCTCATCATCGGTAACTCTAACTCCAGGGGATTTGATGCTTCTGACCTTCACAGGCATCTGCACATGTTCACATACTCATATGCACACACACATGTCTACATATAATTAAAACGATAAGAATCATTAAAACAACAGCAAGAGGTGTGCAGTAAAGCTACCAGTATGAACAATTGTTGTTACTATACTTATTATAATGGTACTTAGGATTTAGATTTTTTTCAACCAACCGACATCTTTAAAACTTAAATTTGTAATACTTAAGTATGCTAGAATAGGAGTTTTTGAGGTAAGGGAGTCTCAATTTCTTTTTCTTTTTCATATTTATTGTGAAACAAAGGTTCAAGAAGAAGTTATTAAAGCAAAGAATTTGGAGGAATGACTTAAAAGCTAAAACTTTAACATAGGATGGATCTTCAGAAGCTATTCTGTTCAATTCTAATGATGGTTCAGACTGCAAAGGATAAGTCGGTTTATTAGCAGTCCAGTCTGTAAGTGGTCAGCTGTCTAGAATTCCAGCCTTTTTCCTAATCCTGCTTGTGTCTTCACCAGGCTTGAAGGGAGGCGCCGGAGGCACTGACGGGCAAGGAGGTACCTTCAGGTACACTTTCCATGGAGATCCTCATGCCACATTTGCAGCCTTTTTCGGAGGTTCCAACCCCTTTGAAATTTTCTTTGGGAGACGGATGGGTGGAGGTCGAGATTCTGAAGAAATGGAAATAGATGGAGATCCCTTTAGTGCCTTTGGATTCAGCATGAATGGATATCCAAGAGACAGGAATTCTGTGGGACCTTCCCGTCTCAAACAAGATCCTCCCGTTATTCATGAACTTAAAGTATCACTTGAAGAAATATATAGTGGCTGTACCAAGCGAATGAAGATTTCTCGAAAAAGATTAAACCCTGATGGAAGGAGTTACAGATCTGAGGACAAAATTCTCACCATTGAGATTAAAAAAGGGTGGAAAGAAGGCACCAAAATCACTTTTCCAAGGGAAGGCGACGAAACACCAAATAGCATCCCAGCAGACATTGTTTTTATTATTAAAGACAAAGAGCATCCCAAATTCAAAAGAGATGGATCAAATGTAGTTTACACTGCTAAAATTAGCTTGCGAGAGGTAAGTTGGTAAGAACTACAATTCTAAGAGCAAAGAGATGAAGCTGCTGATTAACCTCCGGGAACTGCCTGGGCGGGAGCTGGCTTCAGCCATGCTCTGCATATCTTATTCCTCATAATAACTCTCTAGGAAGTGGTACTATTATACCTCTCTTGTGGATGGCATCATAGTTTCTAAACTTAGTTACAGATATTAACCATTTAAGTGTCAGTTTTCAAGTGCAAGGTTGATTAGGCACTTAGTGGACAGTGTTGGGTTAACTCTAGTTGTAGGTTGTGGTCTGTGAGATCTACAGTGGTAACCCACCACTGTAGTCCATTAATACATTTGTTCTCAAGTGATTGGAATACAATTTATATAACAAACAGTAGAACATAACAAGTATATAATTATACATAGTGCCTAATACCACCCCTTAACATAGTCCTTGAGTCCTTATTTGCACTGCTTCTCAAATGGGGTCATGTCCCTGTTTAAATGGCTCAGTGTATCCCTACCATATATTCCAAATTAGTTTAAAAGGTAGAAATCTGGCTTCTACCCCCAAGTACATTTTCTTTTCCCTGAATTTGCTGTTAGTACTTTGTTTAGTTTCTTTGTGTCAAGAGCTATACTGTGTGATCTTTGTCCAGCGCCTGCTACAGACAGTACAGTCCTTGTTTGGAAGTAGGCACTTTGTCACCCCAGCCCATCAGGATGATCTGTGTGTCCTTTCTGTCACGGGGACCTCTGTCCACATTCACGCTCATGCTCTCTCTTCTCTGCTCTAATTGCTAATTTCTATGGGTATTTCTGAGTTCCTTGTTGCATTTCTGAAGGTGAAGTCTTGGCTCATGGTCCCTGTGTGGTTCAACAGGAACTGTATTGTGTCCAGTCGACACCCTAAGGTCTTCTGGAAAATAGGTCTTGTTCCTGTTTAGTTCGGTCCTGTTCTAAAGTCCTCCTGTTTCTCCATCCATTTTTTCTGCACCCTGATTACTGATAGCTTTGAACTGTTCACGTCCTAAGTCAGTGTGGAAGGCATCCTTTACTTCTCTCTTTCTTTCTTTGTCCTCTCTTGTCTGTCTCTGGTAACATCTCTGATTATGCTTCTCTTGAACAGATTTTTTAGAATTGGAAAAAGGTTTAATAACTATTGTAATCCTTTTGAAAGTTAAAATTTTACCTTCATGGTATTATTACCCTTTACTACCTAGCATGATCTTATGTTCTTTAGTTTAGAAGTTTATTAATAACTTCATTTTATTTGGTCTAATTTAGGCATTGTGTGGCTGCTCAATTAATGTGCCAACAATGGATGGAAGAAACATCCCTATGTCAGTCACTGATATTGTGAAACCTGGAATGAGGAGAAGAATTATTGGATATGGGCTGCCATTTCCAAAAAACCCTGACCAACGTGGCGACCTACTGATAGAATTTGACGTGTCCTTCCCAGACGTCATATCTGCAACATCCAAAGAGGTCCTTAGGAAGCATCTCCCTGCCTCATAGGATGAGAAGAACCTAGCTATCCATATTTTGATAAGACACTGAAAATATAAAAGTACCGGCAGTTGACTGATGTGTAGTCTGTATAAGGATGTGTAAACTCTTCTGAGGGCTCATTAAATTGCATGAGTAGAGACAGTTCAAATAGGCAAAGTGGATTTTTACAGTAGAGGTGAAAAGTCATTCACTGTATTGTATTTCATTTCTCCCAAATCAGAAATTTTTGGTATTTCATTTATAAGTAAAAGTTGGTTCTGTGGTCTATAGATTTACTTCTAATAAAGTACAGTGCTAGCTCATCCAAGTACTCTGTGTGTGTGTGTGTGTGTGTGTGTGTGTGTATCTTAAATGATCAGTGTGATAGGCTCCCTTAATAGAAATTAAAATTCTTAACTATATATGTAATATGTGGAGGAGAATAAAAGCCAAAGTCATAGGGAAGTGCAGCCTAGGTCCCACTCAGACGCTGTGTTGGGCAGTACCAGAAGGTGTTGATGTTTATGCGTTCCCATTGTGACTTCTCAAGTGTGCTGCAGCATTTCTTAAGAGCATGGTGGTAATGTTCTTAGAGCAGACCTCTTCATAAAAAGAAAGTGAATGACATTTTATCTCTTGTGGAAATCCCAATAGCCAGAGTTACTGATATTTTAGAAAGAGATGGTTTTTAAATGGCTACATGTAATTTTATGCTAGTTGACTATATATCGTGAACTTAATAAGCTCATTTTGTGGTCCATTAGTTTAAGATATTTGTTTACTAATATTTGTTTTTAGAGAAAATACTGTTACTTGGCATTAATTGTCCATTTACAGTGTTCTATAAGTTCCTCGTGCTGTGTACCTTACATAATTTCCCTAGAGAACAGTGATCTATCACTGTGGTGTTCGTTAAACCACAATCTGGACATACCAGGCACCACCGCTGCTTGTGGGTAATGTTGAACTAGCTGTTATCATATAAATATCTTCCCTTTTCATGTACATAGATTGCATTTCCTAGGTGTTTTAATTTTTTAAATATATTTACATTTTAAAAAATTACTCTGTCTTCTGTTTTATGTCTATCAAATTGATGTTATGTAAATTTTTTTGTAAAACAGTTTTCAGAATGATATATATCTATACATAAATATATGTGGTATACTGAGCCCTCTAAGCTTTTCAATAGAATGTGAAGTGATTTAAAAAGTCAGTGTATGTTGTAGTGAGCATATACCTCGTGGCTTTATTGGCATAGAATTCGCATGAGATAAAGTTCACAGTAACCTCATGTTTTTGGTGCTGCTGACTGACGTCAGAGCTGCCTGCACACTAAGCGCCCCAACCGTGGAGCTGTGCCAGCCTCTCTCTTTCCCTTTGTAGTGTAGTTTGGGATTTAGTGTATCCACAGACTTGTGCAGTCACCACTGCTGTCCCATTCCCATGAACAGCCTCTGTGGCAGCCCCTTTCCCGCTTCTGCTTTTCATGGTGGATTCTTCACATGATGGGTTCTATCACAGAATAGAAACAGTCGATATGTGGCTCCTTTATTTGATGGCTTCAGTGACGTGTGGCAGATCGTGTACTTGGGTTGAGTCCCATTCGGCTTACCTCTTCATTGCTGTTTTGGGCATCTGGGTTCTATCTACTCAGTATGAATAATGATGCTATGAGCATTTGTAAACAAATCTCTGTGTGTTCAGACTGACTGCATTTTCTGAGGTACATACTTGAGGGTGGAATGGTTGGGAAAAGCTACACCCATTAGTTGCAAATAGAACATGTTAAAAATGCCAGAGAGTTGAGGTAATTACACCCCCTCCTTGAACGTCATGGAAATTATCACAAATATAAAGAGCTAAAGTCTTGGAGTGATGGTTGTAGTTCATATTCGAAACCTACAGTATTCAACTTTTGGGTTGTTTGAGGGGGCGGTGTGTGTGTGTGTGTGTGTGTGCGCGCGCGTGTGCGTGCGTGTTTTGACGTAGGGTCTTACTATGTAGCCCTGGCGGTATGTTGTTCCCTGTGACTTAGGGTCATGGTAAATCTATGGGAGTTTTTCTTCTTGCCTCATGACTGCTGGGATGAACGGCATGTACCACTTATACCACACCAGTGGGCTTTGAACCAGCAATTATTGTTACAGTCTTGAGTAAACATTTTTTTCTGAGCCAATATAAAGGGTTTATAAACATGAATAATCTTCCAGTTAGTTTTTTTTTTTTTTTAGTAGATAATTATTCTAACAGTAAAATAAATTTGCACTACTCTTGGGGCTGAGGGTATGGTTTGGTGACAGTAGTAGAATAAAGGTACAGAACTATAAATTTAGAGGAAACATGCTTCAGAGTATAAGTGCTCATTGTTTTATTAAATATTGACTTAATAGTGACACTAAAGTGTTAAAATTTTTCAGATTTAAGCTATGAGAGGTTACTTTTGGTTTTTAAGATGTTCCTTTTAGGGGCTGGAAAGAGGGCCGGGAGGGTTCAAGAACTTGCTTCTCTTGTGAGTGGACCCGGGGATTCAGTTTCCAGAACTCGCTTGGTGGCTCACAACCATCTGTAACTCCAGTTCCAAGGACACCTCTTTGGTCTTTATGGGCCCCAGGCTTGCAAACACAAAATCCTTTTTAAAAAAAAAAAAATCTTTTTAAAATGTTTAATTTACTAGTCCTTGCATAGCTCAAATAATTTTGCAGCAGAATGAATCCAGGAAAGCCACTTTGTCTTTCCTACAAAAGGACACAGTACATGTCGCGTATGTTAAAAAGAACACAGGGGGCTGACGAGATGGCTCAGCGGGTAAGAGCACTGACTGCTCTTCGAAGGTCCTGAGTTCGGATCCCAGCAACCACATGGTGGCTCACAACCACCCATAATGAGATCGGACGCCCTCTTCTGGTGTGTCTGAAGACAGCTGCAGTGAATTACACCAGAGCGAGTGGGGCTGGCAGAGGTCCTGAGTTCAACAGCAGCCATACACATGATGGCTCACGGCCATCTGTACAGCTACAGTGTACTCATACACATAAAATAAATAAAATAAATCTTTAAAAACACAAACAACAACAACAACAACAACAAAAAACCCAAAAAACCCCACATATCCAAGGAACTTACAGCCTGCCAGTGCAAGTGTTCTGTTTGAAGCTCAGTGGTTCCGGGGCAGTTTTCTTCGGATGGTTCTAAGCAAGACTCACTTCACTGTTCCATCACACCTGCCCTCTCCTCCACATGGTGCTTAGTAAGCCACTGCCTTGAAAGCACTTGGCTTTTGACATCCACATTAGTTCGTCTCTCTCGCCGTTGTTAGGTGGTCTAGGAGGCAAGGAGTTGAACAAGCCTTTTGTTTATTCTTAGGAAACTGTCACTGGAATATTTATGATGGATGAAATAGAATTAGTACAAGTGATTGGACTCAGTGGCCTCCATGTGACACCCTTCTCACATTTCAGGAATTATCTCCTCAGTCTCGTGGAGTCAAGGCCAACAGGATTTTCATTCAGTAATATATAACAGACTGTGCGTGTATGTGTGTATAGGTGAACACACATGTGTTTAAGCAAATGTCTTAATACAAAAGAACCAATAAGGTAGGAAAGAGTAATGTACGCCGTTTATAACAATGACAAATAACTAATACACAAAATTTAGATTCTAGGCTTATAATCTTTATATTTATTTATTTATTTTTTTACTTTATGTGTATGAGTACATGAGTACACTGTAGCTGTACAGATGACCCTGAGCTATCGTGTGTGTGGCTGCTGGGAATTGAACTCAGGACCTCTGCTGGCCTCGGCCCCGCTAGCTACGGCCCGCCCGCTCGCTCCAGTGTAATTCACTATAGCTGTCTTCAGACACACCAGAAGGGGGCATCAGATCTCATTACAGGTGATTGTGAGCAACCATGTGGTTGCTGGGATCTGAACTCAGGACCTTCAGAAGAGCAGTCAGTGTTCTTACCTGCTGAGCCATCTCACCAGCCCTATATTTAAATTATTTATACTTAACACTGAAGCTTTGTAAAATTGATTCAGGTGACAAAACTAGACAGCTACTTTGCCTGGGTTTCTAATACCCTTTTACCTTTTTTGAAACCCTTTTCAAACTTTTTCTAAAAATTAAATTTGTTCTTTGACAATATTTTGTGTATAAAATGCTGTCTGATTAGTCTCACCCCTAGCCTCTCCTGTTTCTCTCCTACCACTGTCAAGGCTCCTGTGCCTACAGACTCCTTTCCCACATGTCATGTTTGGTTTGTGAACCGCTAGATTTAACGAGGGCTGTTCATGTGACCATGGGTTTAAGAGCTGTCTTTTAGACCCCAGTGTGTGTGACAGTGACTCCCAGTGTCCCAGAACCTGTCAGCAGCCAATGGTTCATCAGCTGGGAGCCCCACCTCTGCCCACAATTGACTGTGGACAGGGCCAGTCTTTGGCAGGCTCATCGTGATCACCGGTAGCTGCCCTGAGTTCCTGACTGTAATGGTTGTCTTGTTCCGGAAAGATGGGAACATGGCGTTTGATTGCTCTTCTCCCTGTGGTGCCTCTTACATTCTTTAGTTCTTTCACCTGCTGTGAAGTTCACTGAGCCTCAAAGGGATGTTACAATTGTCCTATTTCGGACTGAGCTCCCAGCTGTCACTTATCCTGAGCAGCCACACACCTGCATTCACTGCGAAAGAGGGCCTTCTCTGAGCAAGGCATTGGACTATGGGTTGTGACCATATGGGTCATATGTCCACAAGGTGGTTTGTCCATATGTCCACTCAGCTAAACAAGCAGCAAGTTCTCTCCCAAGGCCTATGACCTCCCTGGCCTTGGGTTTCCACTAGGTTTACAATGCTGGACAGTGATTTTTTTTTTTTTTTAATTTACTTTTCTGAGACAGGGTCTTACTCTGTAGGCTGGGCTAGCTAAGGACTTCTGATACCCCCAGTCTCTGCCTCAGCCTCCACCATGCTGGGAGAACAGGAGTGTGCCACCATGCCAAGCCTAGGTTTAGAAACACATTTGCTGTTGTGTCATGGCTGCCTACACTCTTCAGTGTAGTAACATCCAATACAGGGTGCAGCCTAAGCAGTGTGTTTGACTGCACAGCCTAGCTGCCTAGTAGGTTATCCATCTAGATTTAGCTATCGCGGTATTAGAGTGCATGACCATCATGATGAGTGGGCAGGCAGGCAGGCACTGGAGCAGGAGCCGAGAGGATCACATCTTGATCCAAGGCGTGAGGCAGAGAGCTGCCTGGGAATGGCTGGCCCCAAAGCCTGAGCGATCTCAAAGCCTGAGCCCAGCTGTGTGCTGCCTCCAACAAAGCCACACCTCCCAATCCTTCCCAAACAGTTCTATCAACTGGGGGCCAAATATCCAAACATATGAGTGTGGAGGGGTCATTCTCTTTAAAACCACCACAGAAACCACATATGCAAATGTACACATGCACACGCACACATACAGGCACACACGCAGACACTTGCATTCATACAGGCGTGCACTATGTAGCATGGCATTCTGAGGGGCTTGGTAGTTCTCTTTTTTTTTTCTTTTCTTTTTTGTTTTGTTTTGTTTTGTTTTGTTTTGTTTTGTTTTTCGAGACAGGGTTTCTCTGTGTAGCCCTGGCTGTCCTGGAACTCACTCTGTACACCAGGTTGGCCTCGAACTCAGAAATCCACCTGCCTCTGCCTCCTAAGTGCTGGGATTAAAGGCATGTGCCACCACTGCCTGGCTGGTAGTTCTCTTTTGTAACTGTTAGTAAGAATTCAGTTTCATGCTCTCATCTAGTTGCCTTCATGACACTTTGATATTAGTTTAATGTAGAGCTGCAGGTAGATAATTTCTATACAAATGGCAATGTGAAATTATCTGATACAATGTTTTTCCTGTGTTGGGGATTAAACTCAGGGTCTCACCCATCCTGAGCAAGCGGCTCATGAATGAGCTACATCCAATGCCCACACTATCTGACTTTTTTAGCCCACGAAGATTATTTTCAGTTGAGTGATATTTGTGAAATTTCTCCTGAAGCAGGAGGTAAATAACTCAAAGCAGCTCCAGCAGATACGTGAGACGCACCAGATTCTCTAGGTCCTTCCCTGCCCGAGAATGTCATAAAAACCCTGAGTGTTTCTCACACTGAGCAGAGCCAAGCTGCAAAGACTCCTGAACCAGACCAGCTGCCTGGAAGAAGGGGTCTAGACCACCTGAGCTGCCTGAGAAGGACTGATGCTCTCCAGCCTGCTGAGCTGCCTGCAGGCTGTGCAATGTGCTTCAGGTTCCCAGCTCTGTAAGCTGTCACCTATGCTGGGCTGGGCTTTGTTGATGGAGCTGTGTGTGAGTTATTACTGCTTCTACAAGTAACCCCTCACCCATATACCTGCAAGGAGCTCCAATCAAGCTCACTGGTCCACCATGTTGGGCTTTGGTGTGTGGTGGGATCTATCAGGTGAGTTGATGTATGTTGCATACCCCCAGGAAAAGTTTTGTCACACAACATAAAAATACAACGACGTCCAGCACTTGGGAGGCAGAGGCAGGCAGATTTCTGAGTTCGAGGCCAGCCTGGTCTACAGAGTGAGTTCCAGGGTAGCCAGGGCTACACAGAGAAACCCTGTCTCGAAAAACCGATATATATATAATGCAACATGCAGTACTGTGCCTTTAATTTCAGTGCTTGGGAAACAGAGTCAGGCAAATGATCTTAATTTTATGGTCATCCTAAGTGCACACCAATGCAATGTGGAGAAAAGCTGTGACTCCTCAGGTTTCCTTTATCACTGGTACATGTATTTACCTGTGCATGTGTGGACACACGTGCCGTGGTGATGTGCAGAGGTCTGCACATCCTGGAGATCAAACCCAGGTCATCCAGCTTTGCTACAAGTACTGCTCCCCACTGAGCTGGCTTGCCGGCCCACAGCAACACAGCGTTCATCCAAATCCTAGTGTTCGGTTTAGTATTTACATGTTGGGATTCAGACACCATTAGGCAAGTGTCCTCCCTATCAACGCCATTTCAGTACAGTGTACTTCCGGGATCTAAAGAGACGGGCGAAATGCTTCTGTCTCTAAGGCAACGGGAGAAAATGTCTCAGGACATTTCTCAGAAAAATTTAAAAATGTGGAGCTGGCCATGATGGTGTGTGTATGCCTGCTATCTCGGCACAAGGCTGAGGCAGGAGGATTTTAGTTTAAGGCCAGTCTGGGCTACGTAGTGGGTCCCCGTGTTCAACAAGTAAGCAAACAATAAAAACAAAAGAACAAAAATGAAATATTAACAACTTATTAGAAAATAATTTGTGTGTATGTGTGTGTGTGTGTGTGTGTGTGTGTGTGTGTGTGTATTACCTGTCCCCCAAAGTGATAGAAAAACCCCTGTTTTTCTTTCATGAATTGGTTGCACATAGTCAGCATTAGGGATAGTTGCTAAGTCATTAGACACAGTGAACATCGTAAGTAAGTGCGCTGCATTAGACACAGTGAACATCATAAGTAAGTGTGCTGCATTAGACACAGTGAACATAAGTGTGCTGCATTAGACACAGTGAACATCGTAAGTGTGCTGCATTAGACACAGTGAACATAAGTGTGCTGCATTAGACACAGTGAACATCGTAAGTAAGTGTGCTGCATTAGACACAGTGAACATAAGTAAGTGTGCTGCATTAGACACAGTGAACATAAGTGCGCTGCATTAGACACAGTGAACATAAGTGTGCTGCATTAGACACAGTGAACATAAGCGTGCTGCATTAGACACAGTGAACATAAGTGTGCTGCATTAGACACAGTGAACATAAGTGTGCTGCATTAGACACAGTGAACATCGTAAGTGTGCTGCATTAGACACAGTGAACATAAGTGTGCTGCATTAGACACAGTGAACATAAGTGCGCTGCATTAGACACAGTGAACATCGTAAGTAAGTGCGCTGCATTAGACACAGTGAACATCGTAAGTAAGTGCGCTGCATTAGACACAGTGAACATAAGTGTGCTGCATTAGACACAGTGAACATCATAAGTAAGTGTGCTGCATTAGACACAGTGAACATAAGT
>NW_022196898.1:99540362-99560572 GCF_008632895.1 Mastomys coucha | reverse complement strand
ACACAGTGAACATCGTAAGTAAGTGTGCTGCATTAGACACAGTGAACATAAGTGCGCTGCATTAGACAGTGAACATAAGTGTGCTGCATTAGACACAGTGAACATAAGTGTGCTGCATTAGACAGTGAACATAAGTGCGCTGCATTAGACACAGTGAACATAAGCGTGCTGCTTTTCTTCTCCCCACTCAGAGCAAGGGATGAGAGCGCGGTTTCAGTTTTGATATGCTATTACAGACTCCAGAAGCTATTTAGTGTTTGACTGGGTTACTAATAGTAGCTACCATTCACAACACCTCTGAAAGTTACTGAATTAAAAGCCGGCTTTCAGACCTTAGTTGCTAGAATTTTGATCACTGTCAATTTATTTTGTTTCTTTTAAATTGTGCGTGTGTCTATGTGTGTCAGACACATACATACACACACACACACACACACAGAGAGAGAGAGAGAGAGAGAGAGAGACAGAGAGAGACAGAGACAGAGAGAGAGAGAGAGAGACAGACAGACAGAGAGAGAGAGAGAGAGAGAGAGAGAGAGAGAGAGAGAGAGAGAGGAGAGAGAGAGAGGAGAGAGAGTGAGAGTGTGCTGGGTACTCTTAAGCTAACTTCAAGCAGGCTAGGGTCATTTGAGAGATGGGAGCCTCAATAGAGAAAAGCCTCCATAAGGTCAGGCTATTGGCAAGCCTGTGGAGCATTTTCTTAATTCATGGTTGATGAGGGAGGGCCTAGTACATTGTGGGTGGTGCCACCCCTGGGCTGGTAGTCTGGGTTCCATAGGAAAGCAGGAAGAGGGCATTATGATGAGCAAGCCAGTAAGCAGCACCCCTCCATGGCCTCTGCATCAGCTCCTGCCTCCAGGGTCCTGCCCTGTATGAGTTTCTGTCCTGACTTCTTCCTTTCTCTTTCTCTTCCTTCCTTCCTTCCTTCTTCCTTCCTGCCTCCCTCTCTCTCTTTCTTCCTTTCTTAAAGATTTATTTATTACTATAAATTAGTACACTGTAGCTGTCTTCAGATATACAGAAGAGGGTATCAGATCTCATTACGTGTGGTTGTGAGCCACCATGTGGTTGCTGGGATTTGAACTCAAGACCTTCGGAAGAGCAGTGCTCTTACCCACTGAGCCATCTCGCCAGCCCTCCTGACTTCTTTCAATGATATGTGACCACAGACGAACTGTTAGGCTGAGTCATCTCACTCTCCCAGGTTAGTTCTTATATAGAACAATTTCTTAATGAATGCTGGGATAAATTTATGCTGAATAGTTTAGTAAATGCTTTATGAAACTAATTTGCTGATGAATTTAAGATATCCAAGGAGGAAGATAATGCAGAATGTTATTGAAACATGCTAAGTTAAAACAAATTGGTAGAAGGCTATTACGAATTAAGGAAATATGAAATATATCATGAAGTTAGACCTGTTGTTTTCCAATTAAGTTTATAACCTGAAATATTTATTTTAGGTAAATGTACTTCAGAACTCTATTTAAAGAACAGTTAATAGTGTGGTATTTAGTGTATTAAATTGCTGAAGTCTCCTATTATAATTTAAAATTATTGGATTCCAAGTGTTTTTTTAAACATTTTTCATATAACTAATGTTTACCACTTAAACCAGTTTCTTTTTTATTAATTTTATAAATTATAAGATTTTATTTTATCTATCCACTTACATCCTAATATCAACCCCCTTCCTTCCAGTACTCCCTCACACAGATCCTTCCCCATTCCTCTCTCCTCTTCTCCTCTAAGAAGGGGAGCCTCCCCTAGTCTCCCTCCGCCCCAACATAGACCAAGTCTCTGCAGGACTAGTGAAATCCTCTCCTGCTGAAGCTGGGGGAACAGGATCCACAGGCAGATAGCAGATTCAGGGACAGCTCCACTCCAGTTGGGGGGCCTGCATGAAGACCAGGCCGCACTTCTGCTACGTATGTGAAAAGGGTCGGGGAATGCCTAGGTCCAGCCTGTGTATGCTCTTTGGCTGGTGGTTCAGTCTCTGGGAACCCCCAAGGGTCCAGGTTAGGTGACTCAGTTGATCTTTCTGTGGAGTCTTTCTCTTCCACCAGACTCCTCAAGCTCCATCTAGTGTTTGTCTGTGGGTCTCTTTATCTGTTTCCTCTGAGAGGGTGGGGCCTTTCAGAGGACAGTTGTGGTAGGCTCCTGTCTGCAAGCATAACAGTATCATTAATAGTGTCAGGGATTAATATACCACTCCTGGGCATACACCCAAATGGTGCTTCACCATCTCACAAGGACACTTGCTCAACTCTATTGTGAGTATGCTTTATTCACAATAGCCAGAAGCTGGAGACGTCCTAGGTGTCCCTCAACGGAAGAACGGATACAGAAGATGGGGTTCATTCACACAATGGAGTACTGCTCAGCTATTAAAAACAAGGACATCATGAATTTTCCAGGCAAATGGATAGAACTAGAAAATATCATCCTGAGTGAGGTAACTCAAAAGGACATGCATGGTATGTACTCACTGATAAGTGGATATTAGCTAAAAAGTACAGGTTAACCATGCTACAGTTCACAGAACCAAAGAAGTCAAGCGGGATCCAAGGGAGGATGATTGAATCTCACTCAGACGGGGGAATAAAATAGATTTCAGATGTAGAAGTATGAAGAGAACTGAGTGGGAGAGGGGATTGGAAGAGAAATGGGGTAGGAGGAGGGGGATCAGGTGTAGGAAGAACAGGGCAGAGAGAACAGAAGTCGCTGGTGAGGGGGGCATCTCTAGGACTTGCCAGAGACCTGGGATTGGAGTGGGGGTGTGGGTGTGGTGAGGTGGAGGAGGAAGCCCCAGAATGCTATGGGGGCAACTCTACATGAGACCCTAGCAATTCCAGATAAGGATCCTGAGGTGGCCACTTCCTGTAGCCAGGCAGGACTCCCAGAGGAGGAATAAGGCAGCCACAAAACCTTTAACCCAGAATGTGTCCTGCAGAGACAGAGGGAAAGGCCAACCAATGCCTGGCCAAAATTGAAAGCTAATGCTTCTCAATCCAAAATTCTTGGAATGGAATGCTATTACTCCCAGCTGAGAGAGAAGCTTAAATAGGGAGGTTCAGATAACCTGTGTTCACAGTGTAGTCTGCTCGTGCCCAGGATCCCAGGGCTTTGAAAGTTGGAGGCAGGGAGATCCGAATAAAGCTTGGCTACAGAATGAATTTGAGGCTAGCCTGGGTTACATAAGACCCTGACTCCAATGGACAAAAAGCCAAAATGCAGTGAATTGTGCCAGAAAACATGGATGGTGAACAGGATGTATGCTTGCTTCAGAGGGAGTTGTAGAACCTTGGAGAATGTTGTCCATCTTATGTACATCTAGTACTGTGTAATAATATTAATATGTTTGTGTTTGTTCCTGAGATGAGACCTCACGTAGCCCAGGCTTGCTTCGAACCCCTGATCCTCCTCTCTTCACTTCTCAAGTGCTGGGAGTACAGGTGCGTGCCACCTTGCCTAGCACTAATATTTCTTAATCATTTACTACGCGTCCAGGGCTCTGTCACCAGGTCTACAAATCCTCATATAACATCTCTAAGAAACATTAGCTCAGAGAGATGAAAAGAACTTGCAAGATTATATAGAGTTCATGGCAAGTCTTTGAATTTGTCATGTGTTTTGTTTTATTATTTTTAAAGTTTCTCTCTTCATTTGTGTGTGTATACATGTCATTCTCTTATCCCTCATTTTTTTCTCTAAAAATCCACTTTATGGGGGCTGGCGAGATGGCTCACCAGGTAAGAGCACTGACTGTTCTTCCTAAGGTCCTGAGTTTGGATCCCAGCAACCACATGGTGGCTCACAACCACCCATAATGAGATCTGATGCCTTCTTCTGGCACATCTGAAGACAGCTACAGTTAATTATGCTGCATGAGCAAGCGGGACTGGAGTGAGTGGGGCCGGCAGAGGTCCTGAGTTCAATTCTCAGCAGCCACATACATGATAGCTCACGGCCACCTGTATAGCTACAGTGTACTCACACACATAAAATAAATAAAATAAATCTTTAAAAAAAAATCCACTTTACGGGCAGTGGTGGCGCACGCCTTTAATCCCAGCACTTGGGAGGCTGAGGCAGGCAGATTTCTGAGTTCGAGGCCAGCCTGGTCTACAAAGTGAGTTCCAGGACAGCCAGGGCTACACAGAGAAACCCTGTCTTGAAAATCAAACAAACAAAAAAATGTTTACATTATAGGGCTGGTGAGATGGCTCAGCAGGTAAGAGCACTGACGGCTTTTCTGAAGGTCCTGAGTTCAAATCCCAGCAACCACATGGTGGCTCACAACCATCTGTAATGAGATCTGATGTCCTCTTCTGGTGTGTCTGGGGACAGCTACAGTGTACTTACATGTAATAGTAAATAAATCTTTAAAAAAAAAAAACCACTTTAAAAAAGGACTACGGTACCTGCAGAGATGGCTCAGCACTTAAGAGCACTTGCTCTTACAGGGTGAGGTGTCTTTGGCACCTAGCACCCACATAATGGCTCACAAGTTCCAGTTCTGATGGTTGTCTTTTTTTTTTTTTTTTCCCAGGGTTTCTCTGTGTAGCCCTGGCTGTCCTGGAACTCACTCTGTACACCAGGCTGGCCTCGAACTCAGAAATCCACCTGCCTCTGCCTCCCAAGTGCTGGGATTAAAGGCGTGCGCTACCACTGCCCGGCTCTGATGGTTGTTGGAGCATTTAACATCCTATTCTGGCCTCCACAAACACCAGGTAGGCACGTGGTATGAAGACATGCATGCAGACAAACGCTCACATTAAAAAAAGTAATGATAATAAAACCAATCAATTTGTTTTGTTACCCAACTTTGGAACTGCAAGCGCAGTTTCCCTCAGGAATCCATTCAGGGTTTGGCTTGTCTCTGCTGTGTGGAAGGCAGCGGGGTTCTCACTCTGCTTGATGGACACAAAGCTCACCACTGACATCACCAAAATTACAGCAAAACCCGATCACTGATGTTTCGAGGACTCATTTCAGGTCACATTCTAATTTTAAAAATTTACTGAAATGCCAGGCATGGTGGTACAGGACTTTGATCCCAGCACTCGGGAGGCAGAGGCAGGCAAATCCCTATGAGTTCCAGGCCAGCCTGGTCTACAGAGTAAGTTCCAGACAGCCAAGACTACACAGAGAAACCAAAAGAGAAAAAAAAAAAGCTTATTGAGTAAGTTCACTGTTACAAAATGAATTACCAAATACGGCAAAAGTATTTTTGGATAATATTTCCTAGTATAAAGTTCCCAGTGCAAGTGTGGAAGAGCCGGGGTGATGCTCTGTGCCTGAAACCCTTGCATTTGGGAGAAGGAGGCTAGAGGACCAAGTTCAAGACCAACACGGGCCACATCTAAATAAAGACCCTGAAACCAACAACAAGATTAAACAAAATGCCAACAGAAAATAAAGTGACAGATATTTGGCTGTACTTGAGAACCTTTCCAGTTATACTTATTTTAGGCTCAAAATATAACAATTGAAGAAAAGACGACTCCCCCTACCTTATCCTCAACAACTCCCAGTTGCTGGTACCCGGTGCTCCTTTTCTAGCGAAGGGAAGTAGTTTGGACACATTTCATTTAAAACTTTTGGGGTGTTGCTACTTTTGAGAGACAGAGTCTCACTGTGTAATTCTGCCTGGCCTGGAACTTGCTGCATAGATCAGGGAGGCCTCTAACTTATAGCAATCCTCCTGCCTTTGCTTCCCAAGGGCTGGGATGACAGGTGTGCACTACTCAGATTTCAGATTGTACAAATTATAATATAATTGCTAAAAATTTTACTCTATCACAGTATGTTCGTCTCTCTTTAAATATTTTCTACCTCTTTTCTGTCACAGCTATCTCTTGTCCTCATAGCCTCTGTAATGGGGCTTCGTGAGTGAAGTGCTCATTGCCTGCTTAGCATTCTAGAAGCCTAGGGTTTGATCACCACCACCACATGCCCCAGGCAGGATCAGGATTTCAAAGTTATCCTCAGGCATGTAGTCACTGTGAGGCCAGCCTGAGATAGTGAGACTGTCTCAAAAAAAAAAAATTAATAAATAAAAACTCACCAAAAAAGTTATGTTCAGAGTTAGTTCTTTGCATTGGAAATTCTCTCTCTCTTTCTTTCTTGCTCGCTCTGTGTGTGTGTGTGTGTGTGATGCTGTAGAAACCTTCCGCATTTCTTGAGACAGGGTTTCTGCTTGCATGTTGACTTTCCTGGGAATTCTCCCACCATTCCCTCCCCACCTGTAGGAGTGCTGGAATCACACGGCGGCGTGGTACTGCATCCAGTTTCATCAGCCTGAGTGAGTACTAAGCATACAAACTCAAGTGTTCTTGCTCGCTCAGTGCTCTGCCGTGGGAGGCTCTGCAGGCTTTACGGCCAGCAGGGAAACGATCGGGTGAGGGGAGAGTGACGCTCAGCTTGGCTGAGTTACCTGGTGCTCGTTCAAACTTCTGGAGTCTGACAGCAGTTGTTTTATTTTAGCCATAGAGAGAGGAGTGTGATTTTGGAACAAGGTTTTGTGATAAGAGTTAGCTAGTCCCATGAGTGTAAATCATATACGTTTACATTGGAATTCTTTACAAATACATCTGGCGTCTTTCACAAAGATAGGTACTATTGACTCAGAGATAGTGCCCAAGATTTAGGGTCTAGGGAGACTGACTGAGGTAGTCAGGATTAGCCTGCCCTTTGGAGAACATAGATGGCAGGCTGTTGTAAAGTACAAGCGACATCTCTCACACGGGTGGATTTTATGGCCTAGAAGGAATGCTCAAGATTTATGGGGAAAGAGTCTGGAATAAGTGAAACACAAGTTCTTGGGTATAAGGGTGAAGCCTGGCTTTACCGAACACAAAGGACCACCAAGGCGTATATCCTTCCAAAGCCTTCCGGGAGGACAGACATCCTTCCAAAGCCTTCCGGGAGGACAGACATCCTTCCAAAGCCTTCCGGGAGGACAGACATCCTTCCAAAGCCTTCCGGGAGGACAGACATCCTTCCAAAGCCTTCCGGGAGGACAGACATCCTTCCAAAGCCTTCCGGGAGGACAGACATCCTTCCAAAGCCTTCCGGGAGGACAGACATCCTTCCAAAGCCTTCCGGGAGGACAGACATCCTTCCAAAGCCTTCTGGGAGGACAGGTAAACACCTCCTTCCTGTGACGAGATAAACCTTGGTGGTTTAACTTTTCCCGGCCTCTCCAGTGCTTACCTGTGGACCCAAGGACCTCGTGCCCTCTGCATTTTACCCTCTGAGCTGTCTCCTTAGCCCGCCAGTGAAAATGCATTTTTAAAAAGCTGATCTACTACATGGGGCTGGTATAAAGGAAACTGTCTGCCAGACTCTGAGGCACCAAGGGCTTGTGTACCAACCTGCTAGTGTTTCTGTTTTCAGTTTTGTGTCTGACCCTGAATGACTGGAATATATATATATATATATATATATATACACACACATGTTCCTTGAACATGCCTGCTGCTTTTCCTGTGTCTGTTATGGTAGGACACATTGTATTAAAGTAGCTCACCCTTTGGGCTGGTGAGATGGCTCAATGATAAAAACACTCGCCAGCAAGCTCGACGACCCGAGTTCCACCCTCTGATCCCATAAGGTGAGAATCAGCTCTTGACAGTTTTCCTCTTCCCTCCTCATGCATGCCCTGATGCCTGCACTCATGTGTGTGCACGCGCACGCACACACACACACACACACACACACACACACACACACACACGTTTTTAAAGAGTTGTTTACCATTCAGATTTGTTCTTGCCTCTGTAATGTTTTATTTGCCATAACCTTGGAGAAGCAGAGTAATTAGAACTCCATAACACGGCACTTCCTCCCAGTCACGGCAGAGGTGACGCACGTGAGAAGGTGAGCCCTAAGCCACACACAGAGCGACCGCCCAGTAGACTCCTAGGCACCTGCTTTCTCTTCCTGATCTGCACACTTCACTTTCCATCTTTGTCCCATTTCCTCCATGTGCCAATTCTCAATTTCCCATCATTCCTGGCAAATTTTATGTGAATTTCAGCTGAGCTATTTCTTCCTCTTCCTGTCATCTTTGGTTGTTCGTGGTTGCCACGCAACTGTAAAACATGCTATCTTTAAGTCAAGGAAAGCTGCCTTGCATTTAACAAACCCTGTGTTTATTCTCTCCTAAGGTTTGCTTACTGGATCTGTCCACAGTGGGGATGTGGGGTGGGGTGGGTGTGTTTATTCAAAGCTAATGTAATCAGAGGCTATATTTTCTGAGAAAAGTAAGATAGTCAATCTTATGAGTCATTTAATGGTGTATATATTGTCTTATCAACAAGCTAATAAAACCTTTTGGCAGACAAAAAGATTACATTGATTTGAGAATTTTGATGATTCACTTATACTTGGCTCTACAATTGATACTTTAATATTGTTAGAAACGCCAAATGCCGGTGAACAGAAGAAACAAAGATAGGCATGGGTGCACCCCAATCCTAGATGCAAGATGAAAACCGAAATCTGAGTTTTAATTGTGCCGAGATCATGCACAGGTTAGCTTTCTCTTACCGAGCCACAAACTTAGCCAGATACTTTCGGTTGTGTTTTATTAGTTTATCTTTGACCATACCAAAGGGGAATCTGGCTTATCCAATTATTTCCACCAGGAAACTCTCAGAGCTGGTGAGTACTTTCTGCAAAGTAGCAGGCTAGGATATCAACCCTCAAAACCCAGCAGCCTTCCTCTTTAGCAGTGATGAAGTTGTTGAGAAAGAAGCAGGGAGCTTCTATTTACAGTAGCTTCAAGACCAACACCCCTCCTCAAACAAAGTGGGAACAAACCAAACCAAGGAGGGGAAAGACTTCCATCATGAAAACATTAGACACGGAAGACAGAAACTGAAGAAGACACTAAAAGACAGAAAGGCCTCCCTAGCTTATGGGTTGACAGCACTAGTTTTTTTTTTCTTTTTTTTTCTTTTGTTAATCATTTTATTCATTTATATTTCAAGTGATATCCCCCTTCCTGGTTACCTCTCCACTCCCTACCCCCATCCCGTCTGCTTCCATGCAATCCCCACTAAAATATCAGTGAAATTCTTTACAGTATTAAAAGGAATCCTATAATTTGTATAGAAACAGAAAAGACCCAGAGTGCCCTAAGCAATCCTTAGAAGAAAGAGCAATGTTGGGGATAATACAATACACGATCTCAAATTATGCTGCAGAGCCATAGTGACCAAAACAGCATGGGACAGGCACAAAACCAGTGTCTAGACTAATGGAGCAGAACAGTGTGCTGGGAACAAACCCACACAGCTACAGCTACAGAATTAAAAGTTTTTATTTGTGTGGATGTACCCCCATTTTGTGGATGCTTCAGGCACTGTACCAACTGAGCTGCATCCCCAGCTCTCCCAATGCCAACACTTTTCCCTGCTTCTTTTGGTGTTTGATTGGACACAACTCAAAATCCTGTTTTGCTGGGTGTGGTAGTGAACTCTGCAATTCTAACACTCAGAGGTTGAGGCAGGAGGGATGTAAGTTAGAACACAAAGGAGATGAAACACCCACATTTTTCTCTTTAAAGGTTTTCTAAGGTTTATACTCCATGTTCCCAGATCCTCACCCCCTCGATGCACCTGCCACAGCCCTGTGACAACTTACCCTGCTTTTACTTAGACTTCCCTGCAGCTTTATACAATACAAACTGTGACCAGTTCTCTAGCTTTCACAGGAAAGGACTGTACCGTTTATTTTTACTTTCCTTCGCTAGTTACTTTTTTTTTTTTTTTTTGAGACATTGTTTCTCTTACCTGGCTTAGCCTCAAACTTATGCTACATCCTGCCACAGCCTTCTTGCTTAGGTGGTATGACTCTGCCTGCCTTTGCTCTTTTCTCATTAGGCAAAGACCAAGTAATACTATTTGGTGCTGTATAAGTCATAGTCACTAAGACAAATTCAAAGTCTGAGGTCATGGGACAGAATTTTGGATTCAGTTATTCAGATGAACAAGAATGTTCAATATGACTCAGTGTTTAAGAGCACTGGCTGCTATTCCGGAGTTCCTGAGTTCAATGCTCAGCACCCACATTATGAAGGGACATTCTAGGCTGACTCCTACACTTAAAAAAATACATGAATAGATAAATTTTTAAAAAAAATTTTCAGGGCTGGTGAGATGGCTCAGTGGGTAAGAGCACTAACTGCTCTTCTGAAGGTCCTGAGTTCAAATCCCAGCAACCACATGATGGCTCACAACCACCTGTAATGAAATATGACACCCTCTTCTGGTGCGTCTAAGACAGCTACAGTGTACTCATTTATAATAATAAATCTTTGGGCCGGAACAAGCAGGGACTGAGTGAGCGGGGTTGACCAGAGCTTGCAGAGGTCCTAAAGTCAATTCCCAACAATCAGATGAAGGCTCACCACTATCTGTACAGCTACAGTGTGTACTCATATACATTAAATAAATAAATAAACTTAAAAAAAAAGAATGTTCAATATGTCCATAATCCTCGTGCGTGTGCGCGTTCAAGTGGTCAGGTGTCTTCCTCAATTGCTCTCCATATCCCTTCTTTCTTTCTTTCTTTCTTTCTTTTTTTGGTTTTTCGAGACAGGGTTTCTCTGTATAGCCCTGGCTGTCCTGGAACTCAGAAATCCGCCTGCCTCTGCCTCCCAAGTGCTGGGATTAAAGGTGTGCACCACCACCACCCGGCCACACCATTGTCATTTCTTTTTGAATCAGCGTCTCTCACTGAACCAGAAGCTTACCAATTTGTCTCAGCTGGCTGACAACAAACCCAAGTATCCTCCACTTGGCTTCCTTTGGGCTGGGATTACAATCTCTTTGCCCCTGCTTTTACATGACTGCTGGGACTCGAATGTGGGTCCTCATGCTTACACAGCAAGCACTACCAACAGCTAACTAACTCTTCAGTGCCAATGGTACTTTCTAAAATGATAGAAACATTGAACAACAAAAAAAATCAAATTATTCTAAGGAAATCACAGACTCCTCTCTCCTCATCCCATCCCCCAGAAGATCTGCTAACCTTACCTGGAGAAACATGGACTTCCTAGGATTGGCTTTACAGGAGAGGTGAAGGGAGATGAAAAACTTGCTTGAATGACTCAAGGTCGTCTTGATTTGAACCACAGTCATGTTGGGTCTGTTTGCTTTAGTTGAGAACAGAGAGAGAACGTACTCACCAGGAAGAATGAGGTCAGTGTGGAGTCCGAGAGTATCTTTATACCATTTCCATTTTTGTTTTTTCTTTTTTCATTTCCTTCCTTTGGGACTGAACTGTAGAGATCGCATAGTTTGTATCTGTGGAATGGAGGATTACTAGTGCAGTCACTTGGAGGAGCACATAGAGATTCGGGAGGAGGGCTGAGTAAGTCTGAGGAGCACCTGAAAGCAGCTTCGGAGGTGGGACAGTGTCAAGAGGTAAGAGGGAACGAAAAGACCAGCACAACTCACTTAAGGCCAGGCAGACAGACCAAAAGGAGTTAATTACGTTAGGTGACTGACACATGGCTGACTGTACCCAGAGGCGGAGCACAGTCCACCTCACTCAGAAGCTAACAGCAAATGTTTCTTTGTAAAAAAAAATTCAGCAGCCTGAGGAAACAGCTAGGGTGAGAGACTTAGGGATAAAGTGCTGCTGCCCACCCGTGGCCCCAGGGCCTGAGGAAGAAATCAATAGGTAAACTTAAAAGCAGACAGCCTCAGGCTAGGGAGATGGCTCCACGGATAAAGGCTGGTTGCACAAGTGTGAGGGCTGAGCTAGGATTCCCCGACCCCTTATCAAGCCTGATACAGTAGCACACAGGTCTGTGATCACAGTGTCTACCGCTCGATGGGAGGTGGTGAAAGGAGAAATCCCAGAAACACTTGGGCCAAATGCCCGGGCAAGCACAGCAGCTTCCAGGAGCTCTTGTCTCAAACAGGGTGGCAGCGAGGACCGACACCAAGGATCTTCTCTGAGCTCTGCATCCTCTCATGCAGCACATATGCAGCACTGACTGGGGTTACCCAAATGTAGCTGAATGCTGTGTCTACTGTATTTTTATTTTATTTTTTTAGGTTAGCACACAAAGTTATGAGTTTGCTTATGGCGTTTCAACATGCATAGGTCGTTGTGTCTGTTTCTATGTCTCCTCCCCCACTGCTCTCTCTGGATCCCCTTCCCCTGCCTACTTTCCTGTCATGTATTCCATAACCCTGAGCCTTTCTCACAGTTCCTTTTCTGTTTGCATGGTCCCCACCACAGGTAGATTCTACACACGAGAAGAAAAACAGGCAACATTTTTCGTTTTGAGTCTGGCCTACTCTATTTAACATAATAATGTCCTTTTTCCATCTTTTCGTTTTCCTGAAAATATTATAATTTGAGGGGCTTTGGTCGTGGGTGTGTGTTTGAGACGGGCTCACTCTGTAGGTCAGGCTAGCCTCCAACCATTGCAATCATCCTGCCCCAGCTTTCACAGTGCTGGAATCACTGGCCTGAACCACTACGCCCAGTTGAGCGCCTAAATTCTGAAAGACAAGGCAGGGCCGATCTGCGAGCAAAGACCCTTTGTTAGCATCCCCCCGGCCCTTCATAGAAATCAGTTCCTTTTCCCTGAGAGGGGGCCTGCGTCTAGAAGGAAGTTGACTCATGCACAGCTTTCCTTCTTTCCTTCTGCTCGGCTCAGGTGCCCTGTCCTTCACAGGGAGGGGACCTGAAGCCCGCGCCGCTAGGCGGAAGCGCTGCTACCATTGGCCCAGCAGCCGCTGTCACCTGCGGGAAGCCGGGCCCCCAAGCGCAAAGTCCGCTGTCCGAAGCCAGGGAGCTGGCGCCGCAGCGCAGGTGGTCCACGCCCTGGGACCTGCAAGATGCCGCTTGGGCTGCGCGCGAAGAAGAAGGCGGCCAAGTCCAAGGAGACCGCGAGGCTGGTGGAAGGCGAGAGATCCGGTGGCAGCCAGGGTGTCCCCGGACCCCCAGCTCCGGCACGCAAGCTGGTGTTCCACGCGCAGCTGGCGCACGGCAGCGCCACGGGCCGAGTGGAGGACTTCTCCAGCATCAGCGAGCTCTACGCCAAGATCGCTGGCGTGTTTGAGATCGCGCCGTCCGAGGTAAGCGGTAAGCGCAGCGGGCGCAGCCCGCCACCCAAGCTGGCTGCGCAGCAGTTCCCGAGCTTCAAGGAGCCTGCGGGGTGGGGTCGGTCCCCAGCGCCTCAGGGAAAGAGCTTGGTGGTGGAAAAAGGCCTGTCCTGGGACCGGATGAAACTATCCGCTCAGATCCGGCCTGTGGGTCGCTGGGGTCAAGGCGACTAGGCTGTCTTTTGTTAAGAGTCAGCTGTAGACGTGCTCAGGTCTAGTCTCGCAGGATAGGATGTGCGCCAGCACCTTCCGGGACTCAGATCTGCTGGGACAAATTACTGCCTTCCACAGGACTTGGACTTTACTCTTAGGCTTTCTGTGGGAGAGCTGCATTGGGAGTCTAACCCGAGTTAAAGAGGAGGGGGGAGTGCCTCCCTGGACACGCCAGAGTAAGAGGGAAAGACCTCCGGGTGGATACAACGCCAAGCTCCCTTGGCCCCCCCCCCCTCCCGCACACCTCCAGGAAGAACCGCTTTAGTGGTAATATATAAGAAGTGTAAACCAAGGGAAGTAACTCAGAATAGCAAGCAGAGTTTTCACGGAAGAGCTCAGCTTCAGCTTTCCAAGGTATCTTTGAAAAGAGACTGAGAAACCTAAGTAGATTGATTATATGATGCCTGGAACCGGAGTTGCCAAAGGTCCTATTTTAGATGCGGGAGTCTCAGGATTTTTGTGGGCCCTTTGTGCTTACTCAAGGGAGCTACCTGCAAATGCAGGTGTGAAATAACTATTTTGGAGCTGCAGCAAAAGCAGAAGACTCTGGAGCTCAAATTCCTGAACTCATAAGAAAAAAAACCACACAATGGTAACCTCAGAGCCTAGGAGTGGGCTTGACCCAGCCTAATCCACTTGGCATGTTTCAGGATTGTGAGAGAACTTTCCAAAAAAAAAAAAAAAAAAAAAGGGAACAGAGTCTATGAGGCAGTGCTCAGGACGGTCCCCTGGCCTCTACAAGCAGCTGTCCACATGAAAATATTTTGTTCATTTTTGTGTGAGTGTGCATGCTCTTGTCGGGCACGAAATAACACACACTATCTCTTTAGGAGCTCCGGCTGCTGTGGGCTTTCAGAAGTATAAAGAGTAACTTCTTGTCAGAGCATGGCCTACATACATCTTCTCATGTACTGTGCGGTGTTCTGTTAGTTCTTTCTTTTTAAATTAGTTGTTAAAGTCTGTTTAAATGAAATTGAGGTCAGGGTGAGGTTTCAATGAGAAAAGTTCTTTTTTATTAAATTTTTTTGAGATTTAAAAACATTGTTTTATGTGTGGGGGTGTTTTGTTTGCATGTGTTTGCACAGTCTTATTCCCTAGAATTGGAGTTACAGAGGGTTTTAGCAGCCCTGGGTGCTGAGAATCAAACCAGAGCTCTCTGGAAGACCAGCCGCTGTTCCTTACCAGTGATCCGTCTCTCCAACCCCAAGGAAGGAGTTCTAAAAGCGCTAGTTCTTTGTTCTTTCGGGGTTCCCGGGCTTTAAGGACAAATCACCAAGACTTTTGGGGGATTATTTATTTTAGCTCAAGATTGCCATAACCCAGGGTTTGTATAGGAATGTTCAACTGAAAAAGTACTTTCAAATTAACACTTGCCTTTTAGCTTCTCCAGGTGAGGTAGGTGGCAGGTCGACTCAATGTGGTTGACTGTGGAGCCTGGCTCCACTGACATGCAGTAGTAGGGTAGCCTTGGGCAAGGCTGACCTCTGTCAGCCTCAGCTACCCGTCGGGTGGAGATAGGGCTCTCGTCCAACGAGGCAGTCCTTCAGATGGGAGGAGCCTGTATGTAAACCTAACAGGTTACACTGGATATGGTCAGTGCTCTAAAAACTGTAATGAATACCCTTGAAACAGGCCAGTTAAACAAATGGCTGACGCGAAAGAGGTTGGGCCTTGACCAAGGTCATGCAGCCTGGGAGAAGAAACCAGGCTGCTATTTATGCTTGAGTCCTCTGGTTTCCAAGCTAGTGAGATTGTCAGCGTAATACTGGGGAGCTTCAAACTCTCTCCTGTAACCAGGGACTAACTCCAGACTTAGTGTTTTTCGGGAGCAGCTTTCCCTATCATGTATGTATGGTAAAGACATGATTTAATTCAATCTTCTTAGTCTCTAAGAAGTATGATTGTGTTCTTGCTTCACAAAGAGGAAACAAGGGCTTTGAGGTTCACATTTGAAATCATACTTTGTCGCAGGATGTTTGTTCACACTGTGAACCCCAAGATTGTGTTATTTACTGAAAACAACTATTTCTAGTTGTGGGGTGGCTCAGCCGTAGCACACCCCTTTAATCCCTCTGACTGGAATACAGACATGCACTTAGTACACTCCTTTAATCCCAACAATGAAGCTAGAATTAGTTCATAGAAAGAAGCACCCTTGTTTGAAAGTGATGTCTACTTGAGTGGCAGGCAAAGTGAGAAATCAGAGAAAGCTTTGATAGAATAGGATCTGCCCAACTCCCATGAGAAGAGCCAGGAAAGGGAAGCTAGTTCAGAAGCAGCAAAGAGGAAGGAGCTCTTACCGGGCGGGACAGCTGGACAGAGACAGGCTGCAGAGAGAACGAGCTAGACCCAGGTGAAGACAGAATGAGCCAGAGAGCGAGAAGGAGCCAGAAGGTTAGAACAGAGTGCCAAGGTAAGTGTGAAGCTAGGCAGAGCAATTCTGTCAGAAGCTGAAAGAAGCTAATTTAAATCGGTCAGCTTGGAGAGGAGTTTTGAGCCAGACAGCTGAGTTGAACCAGACAGAGTTCAGAAAAAAAAAAAAAAGAAGAAGAAAAGAAAAAGTGATCTTATTTGATAGTCTCAGAGACTGAAATATTCTAGGCCTAGATGAGATTGTACAGAGGCTAGAAGCTTTCGGACCTAAGCCTAGGTTAGCAGACGAAGGCAGTAAGCCTCTCAGACGACAGTTACCACAGGAGAATAAAATTTTCATTTATGACACAGTAAATGGTTGAGACTACATGTAAGCCCATTTTTTCCCCTGACTCCAAATTCTACAAAGCTACATTGCTAACTAGTTTTTCCAGTCCTTTAATAATAGCTTGGTAGCTATGTTAAGTGTTTTCAGTTTCTGGTGCATTGACTTGCAAGATAAAATTCCAAGATATTATTAATGAGCATAAGGTGTTTTGATGTGCAAAGCCCATAAGCAGATTTTTATAGCAACAATATGTATATTGGCATGTTTGTGTGTATAATCAACATTAGTTTTCCAGATGGATTTTAAAAACGTTAATAGTGGGCGAGATAGCTCAGTGAATAAAGGCTCTTGCTGCCAAAGCTGAATTCTATCCTCAGAACCTACTTGATGGAAGGAAAACAGACTCCTGGAAGTTGTTTTCTGACTGCTACACTTGTACTGTGACACCCCCCCTCCCAAAAGTTTAAAAAAACAACCTTAATGGGTATAATGAGTACATGCAGGCCAGCGTACTGGTCACCTGCTCCTCCCAGGGAAGTTATTGACTGCTGAGAGAGAGAGAGAGAGAGAGAGAGAGAGGGGGAAGGAGGGAAGGAGGGAGGGAGACAGAGAGACAGAGAGACAGAGAGATAGAGATAGAGAGGGAGGGAGGGAAGGAGGGAGAGAGAGAGAGAGAGAGAGAGAGAGAGAGAGAGAGAGAGAGACATGTCTTCAGTGGTGTAGACACTAGGGAGTGAGAGAGACATGTCTTCAGTGGTGTAGACACTGGGGAGTTGCCCACACTTCAGTGGACAGTGCCACACCTAAGCTCATGAAGGCAGCCCTAGCTAAACACAAAAAACCGATATGGAAGTGGGAGGGGGCATTGTTGGCACAAGGTGGGGCTTGGCAGGGGCTAGAGGAGGATAAAGGGGCATGGGAGGAAGGGTTGACCAACAGTATACACATGTGTGAAATCATCAGATAATACAGTCGCTCATCACTAAAGAGGGTAAACATTCCAGGAGTTGACAGTGAAACTGAAGTTGCTTAATGAAATAGAAGACATGGGCTGGAGAGATGGCTCAGCAGTTAAGAGCACTGACTCCTCTTCCAAAGGTCCTGAGTTCAAATCCCAGCAACCACATGGTGGCTCACAGCCATCTGTAGTGAGATTTGGCGCCCTCTTCTGGTGTGTCTGAAGATAGTTACAGTATACTTACATATAATAAATAAATAAATCTTTAAAAAAAATAGAAGACACATCATACAGCTCCTCTGTAACTGCCATGCCTATCGCATACCCTCTTTACAGTGCACTAAGGAAATGGCAAACAAAACCAAAAACTTCCAGATGTATTCTAAGAAGCTAAAGATGGTGCCACGTCCCTGTAACCTTAGCACTCTGAAGCTGAGGCCCAAGGATCAAGAGTTTGAGGCCAGGCTACAGAGCAAGTCTGAAGTCAGCTTGAGCCACATACGTGCAAAGACCCTGTCTAAAAAAAAGAAAAAGAAAGAAAGAAAAAGGAAAGAAAGAGAGAAAGAGAGAAAGAAAGAAAAGAAAAGAAAAGAAAATACAAACAGAAAAACAAACAAAAAGCACACCCTGGGGATTCCGCTCCCTCCCTGTTCTCAGGTGAGGTGAGGGATATGGTGAGATGTTAGTGTATAAAAAAAGAAAAATACCTCCTCCCTAAAGAGAGTAGACAGGGAGGTCAGAAGACCCCTGACTCTGGAGAAGTGGCTGCAGGGACAGAACTATCCTTGTTCCAAGAGCTTCACTCTCTCAAGAGGAAGAAGTCTGAGGTGAGGTGAGGCAGGTGCAGGCAAACTTCAGGGACTCCTGTATCCCCAGCTGGGCGAGGCACGCAGGGAAGGGTGTGGCTCCTCTGCTCACTGGGTTCTGTTGCAGTTTACAGTTGGACCAAGCGTGCCTCTGAGAAGTTAATCTGCTTTCCTTGAATCTGTGGGCTTGTCGGAAGCCAAGACTTGATTTGGGTTTCCTGGTTCTAATCTTGCACAGACGCTAGGAGGTTCTTAGTAATTGCACTCATAATTAAATACAAATTCAGAAAAACTGTTCTTTCAAGACAGGCTTTCATTACGTAGCCCTGGCTGGTCTGGAACTCCCTATATAGACTAGGCTAGCCTTGAACTCACAGACATCTGCCTGCCTGTGCCTCCTGAGTACCGGAATTAAATATGTGTGCCACCACACCCTGCCAGGAAAACTTTAAAAATATTTATTGAATTTTTATATGTATAGGTGTGAGCCTAAATGTATGTATGTGCGCCACATGCATGCAGTGCCCTTGGAGGTCGGGAGAAACATCCAATCTCCTGGAGCTGTAGTTATGAGCACGTATGAGCCATCATACAGCTGCTCAGAACCGAGTTCTCTGCAGGAGCAGCCAGTGCTCCTACCCACTGAGTCATTTTTCCAGCCACAAAACCCTTCCCTTCTATTGGTAGGCTTCATTTTTGGAGACAAGATTTCTTTGTGTAGCCTTGGCTGTCCTAGAACTAGCTCTGTAGGCCAGACTAGCCTTGAACTCAGAGATCCTCTTGCCTTCTGAGTGCTGGGGTTAATGACCTGCACCAAGAAAAAAAACTTTTAGCCGAAAGTTTTTCAAACATGAAAATATGTATTGCTTTTGTTCCCAAAATGTCTCGTATTAGTCATTAGAAAGATGCGAATCACAACCACAATGAGATCCATTTACCAGGTTCAGAATTGCTCTCATTAAGTAAAACACATAACAGGGCTGGCAGTACGGCCCAGTGGTAAAGCCCTTGCCTTACAAACCTAGTGACCTGGAACCATATCGAGGGAGAAGGAGAGAATCGACTTTCCCAAATTGTCCTCTGACCTACACATGTGTCACCTGGTATCCCTGAACTTACCTTATCATACACACATTCAGCAACAGCAACTACAATAATAGACAGAACCAAAGAGCAACAGTGCCCAACAGGGAATACATACGGGAACCCTGCGTACTGCCGAGGGGAGTGTAAGCTAGTGCAGCTCCTATGAAGTGAGTATAAATGTTCCAAGAAAAAAAAATGCCATAGAGCCAAACTGTTCAGCTTCTAGGCAGGTGCTCAAAGGACTTTCACTTAGCGTGTCCTAGAGGGCCCTACACAGCCATGTTTATTGATGCACTGTTCAAAGCAGAGAATGGAATCCACTTGGGTGTCTTTCAGCTGATGGGAGGATAGAGAACATTTTATATATGCATGCACACAGATGTGTATATATGTACATACATAAACATATATGTGCACACATATATGTATACACAGGTACATGTACATATATATCATATACCTACACACACACACACACACACACACACACACACACACATATATATATATAAAACGCACAGACATACTCAATGGAGCTGTGTTCAACTGTAAAGAAGAATGCAGTTATGTTGCTTGAAGGAAAATGGATGCAACTGTAGTTAATCATATTAAATGAAAGAAACCATACTCACAGCTGGGCAGTGGTGGCGCAGGCCTTTAATCCCAGCACTTGGGAGGCAGGGGCAGGCGGATTTCTGAGTTCGAGGCCAGCCTGGTCTACAGAGTGAGTTCCAGGACAGCCAGGGCTACACAGAGAAACCCTGTCTCAAAAAACCAAACCAAACAACCAAACAAAAAAACCAGACACACAAACAGTGCACATTTTCTCATGTACATTATATATATTCTCATATATATCACATGTCCTAGATTATATAGGATGTATGTACATATGTAATAACACACACACATATGTGTGTGTATGTGTATCATGAAAGTAGAAACAAGACTGGGAACAGGAAGGGACCTTGCAGGGTGGGGACTATATGAGGAATGAATATGGTCAAAAGTACATGATATATTTGAATGAAAATACTCCTACAAAACCCAGCACAATACACAACAAGCATACAGAAAAACAGACGATGCTGTTGGGAAGTGACTGCTGTGGGCTCCAGCTATGTCGTGGTCCCAGGAGGAAGAAGTGAATGAAGCCTGTGAATTGTTTCAGATTTGCTACTGATGCTGGCTGGGTGCTGATGACTGTTATCAGTACATGGAAACAGATGGCAATTATGCAAAAAGCCTTTATCGGATGCTTCCCCCAACTAACTGAGCAATTCAGGAGAGAAAGAGAGAGAGAGAGA
>NW_022196898.1:99534696-99540352 GCF_008632895.1 Mastomys coucha | reverse complement strand
AGAGAGAGAGAGATTCAGAGAGACAGAGAGACAGAGAGAGAGACAGAGAGAGAGAGACAGAGAGACAAAGAGACAGAGAGAGACAGAGACAGAGACAGAGACAGAGACAGAGACAGAGACAGAGACAGAGACAGAGATGGAGAGAGAGGGGGGGAGAGAGAGGGAGGGAGGGAGGGAGGGAGGGGAAAGAGAGAGGAGAGAAAGGGGAGAGGAGAGAGAAGAGAGAGAAGAGAGGAGAGAGAGGAGAGAGAGAGAAGGAGGGAGAAAGAGGACAGAGGAGAGAGAGAGGGGAGAGAGGAGAGAGAGGAGAAAGAGGAGAGAGAAGAGAGAGGAGAGAGAGAAGAGAGAAAGGAGAAGAGAAAGAGGGGGAGTGAGAGAGAGGAGAGAGAGGGAGGGGGAGAGAGATAGGAGAGAAAGGAGAGGAGAGAGAGAGAAGAGGAGAGAGAGAAGAGAGAAAGGAGAAGAGAAAGAGGGGGAGGGAGAGAGAGGAGAGAGGAGAGAGAGGAATGGAGAGAGAGATAGGAGAGAAAGGAGAGAGTGAGAGTGAGAGAGAGGGGGAGGGAGGGGGAGAGAGAGGGAGGGAGAGAAGAGAGGAGAGAGGAGAGTCTGGTTAATTCATCACATAAATGAAGGACATCTAATTCATCACACAAATGAAAGACATCTCTTTAGAAAACTGAATAGTGATTTTTTTTTCATTTTTTATTTGTTGTATGTGTAGAAGTGGATGATGTGTGTATGTGGTATTTGTGTGGGGGTAGTCCATGTGTGTGTGTCATATGTATGTGTGTATGGTGTATATGTTTGGTTCATATACACGAGTGTGTGTGTACATGCACATAATACTTGAATACAGAGGCTAGGTGCCTACTTCTTCTCTCTGCCTTACAGCTTTGAGACAGAGCCTCCCACTTAACTGGACCCTCCCACTGCAGCTAGGCCGACTGGCTGGTGGATTCCTGGACTCTGCCTGTCTTTGTCCCGCAACTTTGGGCTCACAGGCATGCAGAGTCAGACTCGGGGTTTTACATATATGTTGGCCTTTCAACTCAGGTCTTCACCCTTGTGTAAGCTCCTTAACCACTCAGCCAACCCCCTAAAGTATTTTTAAAAATATTCAGATTATATAAAAGAGTTGAGTCATTGTGCCTGTAGCTTGTGAGCTCTTGAGCATCGTTGTACATTTTATTGAAGAGGCGTTTTGAATATTTAACTACTGCAACTTCAGCAAGGAGCTGGTGGCTTGCTCTGTTTATAAATCCTTACTGTGAGGAATGGCTGGGGCAGGCTGTCCACTTGAATGTGGCTAGAAGCTGGTATATCCAGAAACCAGAGACTCAGATGCAGTTTCTTTACAGGGTTCAGAAATTATCTCCGTGGTCTTGGTTATACTGGCCAGTGATTTCCCTCACCAGAAGTGCTTGTGGCCAGGCTGTTTCAGACTTCTGAAAGTACTTTGGAATATTTGCAAACACACAATGAGAAGTCCTGGGATGGAAAATTAATTTCTGTTTTATTTATACTTTATGCACATAGCAAAATTAATTTTATGTTTTGTATCCATTTTATACACAGCCGGAATGTAATTTTATATACCACTTTGAGCGCATGCCCAGATTCTGTCTGCCTGCCATCCATGAGGTCAGGTGTGGAATTTTCTGCTTGTTTGCCGTGTTGATGCTTAGAGTTTCAGATTTGGGAATATTCTGGATTAGAGATCTAAACCTTTATCAGTTTGTACTGTTTGGTACCGAGCAGTTCATCAAATGAGTGGGTGAACCATTTGGTGGTTTCTTCTCTCTTGACATATCTCACAAGCATTTGAGATGGAGGTCTCTCTGCTACACAGATTTGCCTCTAACTCTTGGCTTCAGACAATCCAGCCTTTTGAGTAGCTAGGACCATGTGCTATGTCATCATATCTAGCCAAAACATATATTTAAAAATGTGATTTTAGCCAGGCAGTGGTGGCGCACGCCTTTAATCCCAGAACTTAGGAGGCAGAGGCAGGTGGATTTCTGAGTTTGAGGCCACCCTGGTCTACAGAGTAAGTTCCAGGACAGCCAGGACTACATAGAAAAACCCTGTCTCACAAAACAAAAACAAACAAACAAATAAAACTGAAGCTCCCAATTTCAAAATATTTAATTATTTACTTTTAAAGGGAAAACAACCAAGGTTCTTTTCAGGGCTTTTATTCCTGTCTCTGGAGCCTTCACTCACTTTCCATTTTGAGAAGGGTCTCTCGTGTTCCCAACACTGCATCAAGTACTCCAGGCATCCAGTTGACTGCCCTGTCTCAACTCCCATGTGACTGTATGAGTGCTGGGTTTACAGATACGTACCACTACATCCAACTTCTGATTAAGTGGCTTCCAGAGACCAGTCACCAGGTCATCAGGTGTCCAGGTCATCAGGTCTGGGTGATTTTTATTCATTGAGCCATACCCCACCCCTTGTTACCATATCTTAAGCTTGCCACTCTCATCTCTCCTTTATAGCGGAACTCCATCAGAGCTGCTGTCTGTCTCTAATGGGTTTGTAGCCAGTATCTCCATCTGGGCTCCAAACCTCCATGGCTTCTCATCTCATGTGGAAGAAAATACTCCAGGCCCTGTGTTCATCGCTCTTTCTGCCCCAGCCAGTCTGGCTCTGTGGCTATTTCTTGAGTGCAGGAGGTTTCTGATCGTTGGCTTGGACAGGTTTCTTCTGGCAGCATGCTGTTCCCTCTGGCCAGGCTGACCTGATCATCCCCTCTGAATGGATGGCACCCCTAGTCACTGCCTTGCTTAATGTTCCCCCGCTGCCTTCTGCTGTCCTAGCTGTATGACATTACTTTCTGTCCTGCACCCCCGATAGAGCAAAAGCTCCCCAGGGGCTACAACTTTTGTCTCGTTTGTTTACTGGTACAGCTCCAAGGGCCTAAAAGCTGGGCCTGACCTGGGACATCCTTGGAAACTTTGTTTTGCTTCGAATGTTTTTTGAGTCAGGTCCTGTGCAACCTAAACTATCCTCAAACTCACCAAAGTCCTTTTCCTCGGCCTGGTGATGGCTGGGGTTACAGGTGTGCCCCACCACGTTCAGTTATGTTATGCTGGGGACTGGGGACTGAATCCAGGGTTTTGTGCATGCTGGACAAGCACTCTACCAACTGAACTCTATCCCCAGCTATATCCCTACATCTGTGGTTTTATATTTATTATTAAAATGTATTTGTTGAATGAAAGAATCCTCACAATTTTAATATTTATATTTCTGCATCATTGGCATTAAATGTTTAGATTAATATAGATATTAACCTTTTATATCGTATAGAGGAGTGAGTGCTCTCAGTAAGGAAAATGAGGAACATTATATCTTTAACATTTTCTCTTTATTTTCCGTCTAATTCAGTTTTGTGCGTGCGTGGGTGCAAGCGTGTGTGTGTGTGTGTGTGTGACAAGCACATAAGCTTGCGGGTGCACACATACCTTTCAGTGCACGTGCAGGGATAGAGGGAGATGTTGGTTGTTTTCTTTTATTGATTTCTGTCTCTTGTCCTGAGACATGGTGTCTCACTGAACTGGAAGCTTGCCTTTTTGGCTAGGTCAACCCAGCTTCCAGGACCTGCCTGCCTCTACTCCCAGTCTTACAAGCAGACACAGCAAAGCCCAACCGGGAATTCAAATTCAAGTTTTCATGCTTGCACAGGTTCCTTTAACATAAAAAACAACTTATATTTGTTTAAGGTGTGAAGTGGTATTTAATATATATACTTATATATTAACATATACAATTTAGTATATTGTATTTAGTATATACAATTACTGCAGTCAAGCTAATTAGCATACCCATCTTGTTAACGGTGACATTTGCAGCTGTTTGCAAGCAGAGCCACTTCCTGGTGAGTCACAACATATGGAGAGCTGCCTTAGGAGGCTCCTCAGAAGAAGCTTCTCTTCCCGATGCCGTGGTACTAGCGCCAAGCTCCTCTGGAAGTCAGTACTGTGCGCTTCTGTGTCAGCTCTGGAGAACACGAGGGGTTCTTCAGTCTTTACCATTTCCCAGAGGCACAGATAACTGTCAGGTGGAACAACTGTCCGTCTGGCTCAAACACGTGAACTGCAGGAAGACTGGGGGACCTGGGGTTCACAGACCTGTGGGGAGCTCCCACACCCAGCCACAGAATGCCACAAGGATGATTTCTGAGGACAATGAAGTAAGCCCAGCAGTGTGAGGGAGAAATGCAGCTGATGTCTTGAGGTCGGCTGGTACTTGAGGGGACCTTGGCAGCCTGTTCTTGTGCGGAAACAGAGTGAGGAGGTCAGGTAAACCTCTGCAAGGCTGTATAACACTCCCAGTCGACAGCTTTTCTAAGGTGCATGGCTGTGGGATTGGCCTCGGTTCCTGAGCATGCATGGGCAAACGTGTGCTTTGATGGCCTTGCCCCCAGATCACTACTAAACTCAAAGCCTTCCTTTCTTCTTCCCTCCCTCCTTCCTTTTCTTTTCTTTCTTTTCTTCTTTTCTCCTTCATTTCCATTTGCTTCTGATTTAAGTTTTTATTCTCTGACAGTGTTTATGCACATTGTGTATTTTGGTCAGATGCCCTCCCCTTAGCCTGTCTTGTCCCTTCCCACTGCTGCCTCACATCCCTCCTTCCCAGCAAGCCCCTCTCCTCCTTCATGTCCTGTTTTGTTTTGATCCAGTGAGTTTAGTTGCTTGCATGGGAGATTTACCAGTAGTCGCATTATTGAAGAAAAATGACCCTTGGCCTCCAATAGCTATTAGTTCTCAATATCTCATTTAGCCAAAAGCTGTCTTACACTCTCGTGTGTGTATGTGTGTGTGTGTGTGTGTGTGTGTGTGTGTGTGTAAGTGTAAGAAGGGCTGGGGATTGAACTCAGGACCTTGTGCATGCTAAGCACGTGCTCCACCCATGAGATAAGCCATCCAAAGGTACTTAGGCGTGTATGCATGTATATGGGGCTGAGAGGTCAACTGTAGGTGGCAGTCCTCAGGGACGGCCCACTTTGTTTTTTGAGATAGGGTCTCTTACCAACCGGGAGCCCAGTAGGCTGGATGGCGACTGAGGCCCATGACCCACCTGACTCTACTGCTCTTGCACAGGGGTTTACAAGTGCACATCCCCATGAGTTTTTGTCTTATTTATGTATGCGCGTGCATACTTGTTTGTCTGTATATGCACTGTGTGCATGCAGATGACTGTGGAGGCCCGAAGAGGGCGTTAGACCTGTGGAGCTGGAGTTACAGGTCATGAGCTGCCTAAAGCAGGTTCCAGGAACCAGAGTGTTCTTCAAGAGCAGTGAGTGTTCTTGGCCTCTGAGCCATCTCTCTGGTCACGCCTCCCCATGTGGGCTCATGGGAATGGAGTCAGTTCTACATGCGTGCGTGGTGGGTGCTTTACCGTTCCTGCTCTCTCTCCTGACCTCCATGCCCATCTTTTTAGCCCCTCACCAAGACCCCAACGCTCCCCTGGGAATGCAGTCTCAGCAGTGTTCTCATTTAGTATACGAAGGACTGAACTTTGGGGCATAACTCCTGGTGGCCTCGGGATGAGCCTCACTGACGGTCATCAGTGCTGGGTTCTATATGTGTGTGTTCTACAGAACTCACTCCACCAATCTTCTGCCTACTATTCGTTCCCTGATTCCTCC
>NW_022196898.1:99522137-99534361 GCF_008632895.1 Mastomys coucha | reverse complement strand
TCTCTTCCTTTCTTTCTTTCTGTCTTCTTTCTTTCTTTCTTTCTTTCTTTCTTTCTTTCTTTCTTTCTGTCTTCTTTCTTTCTTTCTTTCGTTCTTTCTCTTTCTGTTTTCTTTTTGCTTTATGGAAAATTTATTGTAGCTCTTCAACCATGCGTTACTTTTTCTTTTCAACATTTTGCTCTGCAGCTTCCTTCGCCCTTTTTGCTCAGATGCCAAAGAGCCCAGCATTGGCATGGGCCATGCCGAGACTGGCAAAAGTTCTTTTCTTCTGTGATGACTCTGGCCTCCTTTTGTACACATTCCGGATGGGCATCACAGGTCCTGTCAGCTGGGTGGCCAGTCTAAATTCTTTTTTTTTTTTTTTTTTGTTTTTCGAGACAGGGTTTCTCTGTATAGCCCAACAGAACTATCTCCCTTCTTTGGAGCAGAAGGCTTGCTGGGGAAAGTGTGAGCTTGGAGCGCTACTCCTTTAGGCGCTGCGTGTTGGCCTGCAGTGATTCAGTGTGTTTATTTCGCCTCCTTGGGTTCACAGAGATGCGGATGGTGCAAGCCATTTTCTTGGGGCTACCAGCCACCCTCAGTTCTTCCAGGCTGAAGCCCCTGCCAGCCCGGACCTTGGTGTGGTATCTAACCAGGGCACCTCACGATGGGCCTGATGGGACTGGACGTGGGACTCGGGGCAAGGCAGTGCACTTTTGCCTGCCAGGCCTTGCCTCTGCAGATCTTGCGTGCAGGTGGCTTGTGGAATCGAGTGTCCGCTTGCGGCTGCCAATCCTTGTGGGAGTGGGGCTTCAGGATCATGCCATTCCGGCTGGGCGCCATGGCTGCCTCCTATACAGGAGACTCCGTGACATTTTCAATCTTTAAGGTTCCCAGTTACTTCCAAACACCCTCTGCCAGCCAAGAGGTTTCTCCCCTTCCTGCTGACTCCCAGCCTTCCTCTGTGGCTGCTACGCTCATCACGTCTTTTGAGAATCTTTACACTTCAGATCTTTCAGTTAGGGTCTCCTGTGTCCTCGGTTGGCTGTATGTAGATTAGGATGCTCTTGAATTTCTGATCACCTTGGCTCCACCTTCCGAGCGCTGGGGTTACAGATGTGTCATCATGCCCAGGTTCTGTGGTGCGAACCCAGGGGTTACAGGTGTGTCATCATGCCCAGGTTCTGTGGTGCGAACCCAGGGGTTACAGGTGTGTCATCATACCCAGGTTCTGTGGTGCGAACCCAGGGGTTACTGGTGTGTCATCATGCCCAGGTTCTGTGGTGCGAACCCAGGGTTTTGTGCTTGTTAGCCACTTCACCAGCTGAGTCACATCTCCAGCCCCACATTTTATAGTTTTTAAGCATTTCATTCCACTGTGCCTTTAAAAAAATTTTTATAATTATATTTATGTACATAAAACTTAGCAGTGTACATTTAACCCAATTTAGTGGTGAGTTCTTTAGCCTTTGCCCTTTTCAGCTTAGCAATGGGAAACGCAGACTTGGGACCCAGCAGACTTGGGACCCAGGACACTGCCTCCGTAGTGGTGGCTCAAATAACAGCTGAATGTTGTAATTGGTGCTAAAGGCTTAGCACCCTTGTCTTCTGAATTAACCTGTTCTGAGTTCTGAAGGCAACAGTGGTGCAGGTCTTCCTGCGGACCAGGCGCCCCAGCCTGGCCTTTCTCTTGATGATGCAGTAGGGCACCCCCGTCTTTCGACACAGGGTAGGCACGAAAACCACGAGCTCAGTGGGATCTAGGTCATGGGCAGTCACCACCAGCTGAGCCTTCTTGTTCTCCATCAAGGTGGTGACTGTATTGACCCCTGCTCGGAGGACAGACGGTCTGGTCTCTTAGTTGGGACGACCTCTTTGCTTCTTCTCCTGCATTGTCTCTGGCCAGTACTTGTGGGCAAGCTTAAGCAGCTGGGCAGCTGTTTGTCTAGGGCCCCTGGGAACTGTTTAATGGCAAGAGACACTTTGAGCAGCTTATAGCTCAAAGAATGGCCCTTTGCGGCTGCAGCCTGATGTAGCAGGGCCATTTGGTGAAGTGTGCCAGATCTCTTTTGGGCTGGATGTCCAGTCCAGTGCTTCCTCTTGACCTTCTTTCCTTTGGGCATCTTGCTCGGTTGTGGGAGAGAGCCAGTGTGCCTTTTTATTTATTTTTTCTTTTCTTTTTTTCTTTTTCTTTTTACAAGAGCACAAATCTACTTTCAGTTATTTACTGTCCATTAGTTTAAATCCAGGTACAATCCAGGTACAGTACAAGGAAGACCAAGAAGCACAGAGCAGTGCTGGACTGAGCAGACAAACCTGAAGGAGCTGATTAGATGGTGAGCTCTCCCTCCTGCTCACTTCTCCAGCTATCTGGAGTCTGCAGTAGGTATGCTACACAAGAGGCAGAGACACTCAGATAAACCGTCCGGGCGGCCGGAACGAACTACCCTAGGCCAAGCTCCTTTCTAGTGCTGGGAGATAGATAGCTTAGCAGGTAAAACTGTGTCTCAGTGAGAGGCCCCAAGTTCAGATTTCTAGAACTCACATAAAGCTGGATATGATAGCATGCCTATAATCTCAGTGTGGCTGTGGAAAGATAGAAAGAGACAGGAGAATCCCCAGAAGCGTCAGAGCCCGTTGTCCCGGTGAACATGTCAGTGAGCAAAAGGAGAGAGCCTGACTCAAGCAAGGTAGGTGAGGACCGACACCTGAGGCTGCCCTCTGACCTACACACACACACACACACACACACACACACACACACACACACACACACTGCATACTCACACCACTTTTTAAATTTTTTAAATTTATTTTAAAGGTTTATTTATTTCATGTATATGAGTACACACTGTAGCTGCATAGATAGTTATGAGCCTTCATCTGGTTGTCAGGAATTGACTTTTAGGACCTTTGCTCACTTTGGGTCAACCCTGCTCGCTCTGGTCAGCCCCGGTCACTCCGGCACAAAGATTTATTTATTTATTATAAATAAGTACACTGTAGCTGTCTTCAGACACACCAGAAGAGGGTATCAGATCTCATTACAGGTGGTTGTAAGCCACCATGTGATTGCTGGGATTTGAACTCAGGACCTTCAGAAGAGCAGTTGGTGCTCTTACCCACTGAGCTATCTCACCAGCCCCACTTTTTTTTTTTTTCTTTTTTAAAGCAAACAATAATCTCTCTCCTTTTCTGCTGGGGGACTGCATAGTTTTCTGTGCCCTACATTCTGAGTCACAAACCAGTTTCTCAATTTCTCTGTGTGCCGGGGTCCAGTGTAGGTGGGTGGGCCCTCTCATGCCTGTGGCTCCTGGACTCAGCTCTGTGCTTCCTGCAGTGTCCAGTGGGGAAGCCAGGTGAAGACTGGGGTGTCTGCAGAAGAGGAGCTGGCCATGCTGAGCATTCTGAGGCAGCTTGAATTAGGGAAAGATCAGCTAGGCTATTACCTCATGACCCGCCAGAAGTGTGACATGTGCTGTGCCCCAGGGTTTCTGTGTAGCCTCTTCTCCTTTGCCTGGAACTTTTCCTATCTGTGTTTCCTGTAACCTGCTCTTTAGCTGGAGAACACAGAGCATCCCAAAGCCTTCTACCTTGGGACTGAATTGCCTGCCTCTGCCCCGTGTGTCAGTAACTCTTGTCTGACGGCTGATCTGTTCTCTCTCCTCTGAATTTGAGAGCTACTCTGGGTAGAAATCAGCGTTAGGCTATAGTTAAAGTTTTATAATGTTAAGTTTTTTATTATGGAAACTTTACATTCAAAAGCAAGAGGGCAATATAATTTATCCCTGTGCCCAGCACCAGCAGCTCTCAAACCTTTGCCACACTTCTCCCTCTCATCCTCCACTAAAAGAGTTTTTATTGCTGAACAAACGTAAGGCAAACATGAGGCAAATATTGTGTATGATTGAGCAACTGAACAACCTTGAAGCCAGGAGCATAAAGACATAGACCATTTCCCCAAAGAACTGGCAGTATGTTTCCTCCCACAAGAGTAACCACTGTCTTGACTTTTATGGTGATGTATCTCACAGAGACCTTTATAGTCTTTAAAAATTATTTATGAATGAGAATGTGTCACATGTATTTGGGAGTTGAGAGTGAGTTTGTGTGTCACATGTATGTAGGAGCTGAGAGTGAGTTCGTGTGTCACATGTATGCATGTCCTGAGAGTATGTGTGCCACATGTATGCGGGAGCTGAGAGTGAGTATGTGTGTCAATGTATACATGCCCTGAGAGTGAGTACGTGTCACATGTATGCTGGTGCTCAGACGGCTGGAAGAGGACATTGGGTCTCTTGGAACTAGAGTTACAGATGGTTGTGAGCTGCCAGTGGATGCTGGGAATTGAGCCTGGGTTCTCTACAAGAGCAGCAAGTGCTCTTAACTGCAGAATGATCTCTGCAGCCATGATATTTATAATTTTATCACTTCATCACATCAGTATACCCTGCAATTCCTTTTAAAATTGAGACAGTGTCCCGTATGGTACAGAACTCCATCTGTAAATGAGAAAAACCTTCAACTTCTTAAATTTTTTATATTCCCTGTATTTATTTGTATGTGGAGTGCACAGCTATGGTGTGGGTGTGAGGTTGGACGATGGCGTGGGCACGTGGGAGTTGGTTCTCCCCTTCCTTCGGGTGGATCTGGGAGCCTAACTTGAGGTGGGCATCTCATCTACCCTCTAGTCAGCTTTTGAGTTTCAATTTCTGAACTCCCTGTCCTATCTTCCTAAATTTGGGGGATTACGTGACCACCAAACCTAGTAATAGTAATTAGTTTCAAGGGACTAATTATGTGCTGTTAAGGCTTGAACCTTTGTGTCAGGTGTCAGGACTTCACGCATGCCTGGTAAAGATAATGTAACATTACTGCAGGGCTATCACTTTCCCCATACGCTAGAATAAACCTGCTTAGAAGCATTCTGAACACCTGCTCTATTCGGCTTGTAGTGGAAGGAGGGGAGTGGTTTCAAGAAAGAGACACAGGCCTGGGAAGGAAGGTGCGGTGAGTGTAATTGTGTCCCATGGTATCTTCCAGGTGCTAGGAGAAGTGATATTGAGTCTTCAAGAAAGAGCCAAAATCGAATGATTCCTAAAAGTCTGTGTGTCTCCTGGAAGGGTCTCTTCTGTTGTTTTTCCTCTGACTCCCGAGCTAGCCAAGGTGTTCCTTGAAACTTATTATTCAGAGAGAAGTAACTAATTAACAAATAGCTTCAGGCTAGGTGTTTGCTGAGTTAGGGAGGAGAAAAGCAAGAGAAGAGGTGGTTTCTCTGAGTTAGGATACAAGCAAACAACCCTTAGCCACCGCCTTAGGATCTGCAGCTCTGGTGGGCTGAGTGCGGACTTAAAGGTCTAGCTGGAAGTCAAAGCTGGGACTTCGGTGCCCCCAGAGAGGTCCTGCAGGCTTTCTGAAAAACAGGAAGGGACCTCAGAGTTAGCTAGTGGCAGGGTGTTCATGTTTCAGAAATGTATCTGCCCTCTGTTAGTGGCTGAGTGGGTTAAGAACTCAAGCATTGAGAAAGCATCTTTGTTCTGTGTATAAAAATCTCCCTGGAGATAAAGTCTCGTAGAGCGACAGGTCCAGCTGTTTTCATTTGGTGGCTGACACCCAGGATCCACATGTCCACAAGCCGTGTAAAAGTCACAGCTTCCTAAGTTACAGTGTTAAGGTGGCCTTGGAGGGATCCACAGTGTCGGAGTTAAGGAGACAGCGGCTCTGCATCTTTGTTAAGATCGCTCGATTGCTCGCACATCCAAGTGTCACTTTCATGTGGTGGTGGCTGCTTACTGGGTGTTAGCACCACTTCCTTCCCGACTCAGGGCCAGTTCTGACTCACCTTCCCAAGCTTGCCTTCTGGTTTCTGTCAGGACGTTCCCCATTCCTGTCACTTCTGTCTCTTCCTGAATTCTTCATATTTCCCATTTTCTAGCTTGACTTTCCTGTCTGTAAATATGGGCGGGAGAAGAGACATACACACCAGGAGACAGGACGAGCATAGTTACTGCTGAACTCCTAGTGTACCCTTAACATGTGCTATCTCATCTACACCTCTAGAAACCCCTCAGAACCTCTAGAAATTACCTCCATCTACAGTGGAGGCAACTGAAGCTTGCCGTGTAGGTGAAATACTCAAGTGCAGGGCAATGTCTTTGATCCCAAGTTTCTGTCCAAATCCAAAGTTTGTTTCCACCCCTGCTTCTGCCCAACCAACCCAAGGTCTTCTTGTGTAGTTAGGCTTGCTTGTGAATTTCTATTGTCTCAAAATCTCCATCGTCCTCTTGGATGTCTGTCTTCATCCAGTGCTGTACAGAATGATTCTTTTTATTATTTTTTTTTTAAAAAAACAAAGGGTCTACATATGTAGTTCTGGTTGTCCTATAACCCATGAGGTAGGCCAGGCTGGCCTTGAACTCACAAATGTCCACTTGCTTCTGCCTCTGAAGTGCTGGGATTAAAGGTATGCACCACTGTGTATGCCTCCACAGCTGACTCTTAACTTTATACTCCAGTTTGTCTAATACTAAATATGTGACACACTTTTACCTCTCTGTAATAATATTTTAATCACCATCTATCTACACACACAATTTAAAACATAATTTATTAATTAACCATAATATTAAAGAGAAATATAGTTTTTAGTGTACAGATTTTGGAAAAAATAGAAGACACATGTGTTTGTACCTCTAGGTGGTAAAAAAATGAATTTAACTATAATAAAAATAGAATGATATCTCACTGAATGTTTATATATCCTCTGCCTTAGTTAGGGTTTTACTGCTGTGAACAGACACCATGACCAAGGCAACTCTTATAAGAACAATATTTAATTGGGGCTGGCTTACAGGTTCAGAGGTTCAGTCCGTTATTATCAAGGCAGGAACATGTTAGCATCCAGGCAGGCATGGTGCAAGAGAAACTGAGAGTTCTACATTTTCATCTGAAGGCTGCTAGGAGAATACTGACTTCCAGGCAGCTAGGATGAAGGTCTTAAAGCCCATGCCCACGGTGACACACCTACTCCAACAAGACCACACCTCCTAATAGTGCCACTCCCTGGGCCGAGCATATTCAAACTATGACATCTTTTCTCATTCCTTTCTCACTTGTTTTATTTTTTAGGACAGGGTCTCTCACCCTGGGACTTACCATGTGGCCCAGGCTGGGTTGAGCTTGTGGTAATTCAGTGTGATTCAGTGTGAACCTTCCATACACTGGGATTATAGGTGTGGACCACCATGCCCAGTTTACTTTGTCTTCATATGTGACATTTAAACTTTGCAAATGTTTAACCTAACTATTGGATTGTAGCATATGTATGTCCGTATGCAAGTACATGCATGCAGAGTTGTGTGTATGTGCATGTTGTGCATGTGTATGTGTGTGTACATGAATGTGTGTGTATACACATATGAAGGTCAGAGGACAACTTTCATGAGTTGATTCTGTAGATTCCAGGAATGAAACTCAGACCACCAGGCTTATATGGCAAGTGCTTTTACCTGTTGAAACATCTTGCTGGTCCATGACATTTTTAACTTCAATTTGATTTTTTGTGTTTTGTTTAAGCATTGGTGTTTTGCCTGCATGAATACCTTGCACTGTGTGTGTGTGTGTGTGTGTGTGTCTGGTGCTGAAGGAGGCCCTGAGGGCCCTGAACTAGAGTTACAGCCGTGTGGAGGCCTTGAGGGCCCTGAACTGGAGTTACAGCTGTTTGGAGGCCTTGAGGGCCCTGAACTGGAGTTACAGCTGTGTGGAGGCCTTGAGGGCCCTGAACTGGAGTTACAGCCATGTGGACTGTGTGTGTGTGTGTGTGTGTGTGTGTGTGTGTGTGTGTGTGGTGCTGAAGGAGGCCAGAAGAAGGCCCTGAGGGCCCTGAACTGGAGTGACAGCCGTGTGGATGCTGAGAATTGAGCCAGGTTGTGGAAGAGCAGCCAGTGCTCTTAACTTCTAAACCATTACTCCAGCCTCCTATAAAAATTTAAAATAGAGAACGACCAAGTGATGTTTGTTAACACTTGAAATTATTTATTACAACACAGCAACACCAGGAGCTGACTGAAATGCACACTAAAGATCAAATAACACGGGCAGTGCACTGGTTAGTGATGTCGCCGTCTCAAATGAAGGATTCTTGCTTTTGTTAAAACAAATGGGTCTTTGATTTGCATGGTCACTGCAGTCCAGGAGAATTAAGAGTACTTACTTCACTTGTAACAGAGTTGCAGCCTAGGCTTAAGTAATTGTATTTCCCACCTTGTCAGTCTGAATATCTAACAAGACACTTGAAAATTATCTGGAATGTTTCCCAAGTCTTTACCAAGCCAGGCAGTTCATGTGGCATCTCTGAGCCCTTCCAAACCTTCTGCAAGTGCCAGTGTCACCTGATGATTGTAACCACCCAGAGCTCCCCCAGATCTCAGCTGTTTCCTTAGCGGCTGGTACCACCCACCCCGCCCTAGTCCTGTTGCTTGGCTCCTGGAGGCGACGCTTCACACCGGGAAGACAGGAGAACATCTCTGCCGGGTCTAGGCTTTTAGATCAGTCTTGTGGAATGCTTTGGTTCTTCTCTAGATGTTGAAAATAGAAATCCAGGCAAGCACGAAGCCACAGTCCTGGCTCTCACAGGTTTATCATATGCAGAGCAGGCAGCATGTGGTTACAGTGTCTCAGTGTCACAGGTCACTGCAGCTCTGCACAGGCTCACCAGGCTCTTGACAAGTGCTGAGTCAGCGTGGTGCAAAAGGAAAGCACAGGCTTTGAGGTCAGAGAGAGCGCTGGGCTTGGGGAAGGCATTCCGCTGTGTGGTACCGCTAAGCATACAAAACGCCATGATGGGCTTATTCTTAAGTGTAGAATTCTGCCAATCTACTCAACGTTCTGCTAAACATGCACCCATGTTCAGCAGTCAAAGCTAATTTTCACCCCTCCTGATACCCATTAAGTCTCCTAGAATCTTGGTAATTATGTTCACATCATGGCCCTAGAAGCCCAGACTGGAGAGTTTAGGGATGGTTATCAGTGTCAGACACAGAAGAATAATTCAAGTATAGTCTCTCCCCAGCACCTGTCTCTTAAGATTTTCCTTTATTTTTAATTTAAAAATTGCTATTACTGTTGTTAGTGTGTGTAAGTCTGTCTGTCTGTCTGTCTGTCTTCAGACATGTGTCATGGCATGTGGATGCCAGAGCACAATATTCAGGAGATGCTCTGTCCCCTCTCTCTCTCTCTCTCTGTCTGTCTCTCTGTCTGTCTGTCTGTCTCTCTCTCTGTCTCTGTCTCTGTCTGTCTCTCTGTCTCTCTGTCTGTCTCTCTGTCTCTGTCTCTCTCTCCCTTTCCCTCTCTGTCCCTTCCTCCCTCCTTCCCTCCTTCCCTCCTTCCTTTCCTTCCTCCCTCCCTCCTTCCCTCCTCCCTCTCTCCCTCTCTCCTTCTCTCTCTCTGTGTGTCTCTCTGTCTGTCTCTCTGTCTCTGTCTCTGTCTCTCTGTCTGTCTCTGTCTCTGTCTGTCCCTCTCTCTCTGTGTCTCTCTGTCTGTCTGTCTCTCTCTCTGACTCTCTGTCTGTCTCTCTCTCTGACTCTCTGTCTGTCTCTTTGTCTCTGTCTCTGTCTCTCTGTCTGTCTGTCTGTCTCTGTCTCTCTCTGTCTCTGTCTGTCTGTCTGTCTGTCTGTCTGTCTGTCTGTCTCTCTCTCTCTCTCTCTCTCTCTCTCTCTCAGGTTTCTCCTGTTCTTTCTGCCACGCTCACCACGCCAAGCTTTCTGATCCTGGCAGAGTCTCCAGTTCTCCCTCTCACTTTGGGTTTCAGGTGCCCACCATCAAATCTGGCTTTTTCACGAGGGTTCTGGGGACCAGACTAAGGTCAGCACGCTCAAACGGCAGGAGCTATTCCCACTGAGCTATCCCACCAGAATCTTCTTTTTAATACATGTTTTAGCCTCAGCACACTCACACAAGACCGTGCCAGTTGGTCCTTTTAAGAAGAAATGAAACACAAATAAGAGACTATGTCACACCCAAATAATGCAGAGAGCAAGAGACGCTGTGAGACCAAGGAGAACCTAAGAGACTATGTCACACCCAAATAATGCAGAGAGCAAGAGATGCTGTGAGACCAAGGAGAATCTGGGATAAAATTAACCTAGTGATAACCAAGTTGCCCAGGGGCAGAAAAGAAGGAGAAAGGAGGTGTTTGTTACACATTCTCAATGGAGTAGCAGCAGGATTCCCCTCCATCCCTCATCTCCCCATCTCCCCTTCTCAGAGTGGTGAGGAGGATTACACATCACAGGCTCTAAGGTGGGCCGGAGGAAGGGAGCATGTGTGGTCATAAAAATAGAAGCAGGAAGCAGAGGCACAATGTCAGTACCCAGCCTGGAGCCAGGGCCTCGTACTGCTCGTTCTGGCTCTAGAGTGGTGACACATTCTTGGGAGTTGAACATGGAGTCCAGCAGTAGCCTGCTAACCTTGGGGAACCCTTCTGACCCTGCTGGGTCCTCTCTCCTCCTCCAAATGCTCTCTGTCTGCCCCAGTACTAGGGATCTTGAAGGCTGAATAGACATGATGCTGGCAAGCAGAGGGTGGAAAGAAACTATGGTGGGAGCAGGGGTCAGGGGTCAGGGAGCAGAGAGCAAGCTTAAGCAATCCCCAGCACAGAGTCCTTTACTTAGACCTGTGACCTACCCATCTGCAGAGACCTTTCAGCCCTTTCCTCTTCCCCAATGTTTGGTCCTAGAGATCCTCATCCCTAGAGCAAGAAAAGAGTCAAAACTGAGCAACCTGAACCTAGCAGAGACCTCACACGCAGTCTGCAGTGAGGGAAACCATGTTTGTGTGTTTAGCCACCCCTTCCCACTCACCCACTGTTCATTTCTTACATTTTCCAGTTTCCAAATAAAGATTAAAGTTCCTGAGGTGGTCTCCCTCCTTCTCCCAAATTCTTTAGCCTCACATAGAGAATCCAAAAGGACTTTTTCCTAACAACTTCCAAATGTCTTAGTCCAGAATAAATATCCATCTCCCAGTCCCTCTACCCTCTCTTTCAGATAGTTTTTCTAGTGTATCCTTCTCCAAGTGTTCGGCTTGCTGTCTGAATTCCTGCTCTAGACTGTAGTAACAGAGCATCGCCCTCCTGCTCTAGACTGTAGTAACAGAGCCTTCCTGCTCTAGACTGTAGTAACAGAGCCCTCCTGCTCTAGACTGTAGTAACAGAGCACCTTCCCTGGTCAACTGCACTTTCATAGCTGAGTGTCTCATCATGCCATAATTCAGGTCTTATTTTATTTCATTTATTAGTGTGTGTCTGTATGCATGTGTGCACATGCATACAAGAACCCACAGAGGCCAGAAGGCATCGGATGCCTGGAGGTGGAACTGGAGGCGGTTGTGAACTCCCTGACATGCATGCTGGGAACTGAACTCCAGTTCTCTACAATGCAGCAAGTCTCACTGCTAAGCCCCCTCTCTAGTCCCCATGTAGGTCATTTTCAAATGTCACTTGCTCTTTAGACATTTTATTCTAAGTGTTACCCAGGCCAATAGGAACAGAGTTCTTTGTTCTGGAAAGCATGGTGGAGTATTTAGCTTAAACGTTCTCTTGAGGTGAGTGACCACCTTTACCACCATATGTTCAGGTCCGTTGGTGACTGCAGAGCTTAGTTCATGGGTCTCATCACATAACTATTATGTTTATATGCCACCCTTCTGTGCCAGGATGTCAACCACTGACCTAGTCTCTTCCTGGCTGTGTTCCTCCCCATCTTTTGCATCAAGGGGGAAGACACGTTATGGAAAATCATTGGTTCAGAAAGCAGGAAATGGAAGCATTGTTTGATTTATGAGGTCTTGTGTTGGCAAGTAATTACTTTACTCGGATGGGATAAGCTAAACCATCTCCTCTCTTTACTCAGATGGGATAAGCTAAACCATTTCCTCTCTTTACTTGATGGGATAAACTAAGCCATCTCCTCTCTTTGCTCGGATGGATAAGCTAAGCCATCTCCTGTCTTTGCAGGGAATTGTGGGAGAGGTCATTGTCTCACCTGCTGGGTTAGTGTCTGGGTTGTGACCACACAGGCAAGATTAAAACTCAAGCTCTCCTGCCCTTTTCTTGGGTCTCAGGAGCTGCCTTGTGATTTTGATTTTCTTAGATAAGTAGTTCCCTCAATTAGACCTCATAGCAGAAAAATTTGTTTCTTTAGTTATTCTGGGAAGTTACTTGGTGGTTTAAAAATATGGATTTGACT
>NW_022196898.1:99509373-99522127 GCF_008632895.1 Mastomys coucha | reverse complement strand
GATAGAATTCCTTTGTCATACTATTTTAGTCATTAGAAACACTGGGAAAAAGTAGTTGTGCGGGCCAAGGATTACACAGAGTGATTCACTTTTTATTTAAGGCTTGCCACTGCTGACCTCGGGAGGCTAATTTAGAAGTGAATCATTTATAGAAAGTTCTACCCTGTTCGAGGCAGGGCTTTCTACAATATCCTCATGAGGGTCTAAATAAAGCACACAGTATCATGTTTCCAAATGTCAGCCTTGATGCCAACTTTATATCTTTTCTAAGCCGTGAAACTGTTTCTAGTGACTACAGGTATTAAGGCACTGTATATATAACATGATGCTTGGTTTGAAACAATACTAGAGATTTAATGTGTATGTTATAGTGAGAAAATACTAGGCAGGAGATTTTGGAATGCCTGTTTATAATATAGAGAAATGAATATAAATAGTTTAAAATTACCAGAAGTGACATTAAAAGGGAGCTTTTCAATTATTGTAATTCAAATTGAGCAATCATGCTTCGATGGTATTTGTACATTTCTCAAAACACCTAATGTGTGTGTGACTTTTAGGGCCATTTACAAGAAATTCATTTTGGAAGCTGTCTTACTCCTTTAGAAAGTGAACAAATTTACTAAACAAACTATTTAGTTTTACACAGCATAAAATACATAATATCTGAATTGTAGAAGTTTCTGATTGAAGACTGAATTTATATTAACACCATAGATAAAGAGTCATGGATTAGAAAAAACACCACTGACGCCTGAATTCTTGTGGTGACTTTGACCTTAGACAGACAAACTCTCTGTGGTCTGAGCGGATGCCCTGTCTGCTGAGAGCACAGGGCTACGTGCCTTCGCATCTGAGTCAGAAGGATCAGTTGTGCTTACGCTGGGAGGTGAAGGGGAATTAGATGGCCCTGTGCAGATGTTAGATCTCAGAGGCACACTGGAGGGCAGAGAGATTGGAATTAGTCAACCGTGACTAGAGTCCTTGACAAAACCCCTTCTTACTTTCTAAGCCATTGTTTTCTAGGGTGGGAGAAAATAGATAAAAAGACAAGGCTGTTGATATAGTTCAGTGGTGTGTTCTTAAAGATTATTTTGGGAGGCAGCCTGTGTTTGGCATGGGACCTGTGTGGAAGTTGGAGGACAGCATTCAGCAGTTAATTCTCTTCCTCCACCTTGTGTTGAGGCAGGGCCTCACTTGTTCCTGCCTAGGTGTTGCATATGTGAGCTTTCAGATGATTCCCTGTTTACCTCCCAGCTCTATGTGGGAATACCGGGATTATAGATATGAGCAACTGTATTTGCCTTTTGAGTGGATTCTAGAGATTGAACTCATATTGTCAGACTTGTGTGGCAAGCACTGTAACCCCTGAGCCACATCACTGGCCCGGAAGCAAGCGCTTATCAAGCTTGAAGCCATGCCCTAAAACAAACAGATAAACAAACTCACCAGTAGGTTGCTTATCCCTTATTGGAAGGGCTTAGAATTGGATGTATTTTGGATTCCAGTTTCATTTTGGATTTTGGAATATTTGCACATTTAACACAAAGTTTATTTAGAAATTGTTTAATCTCATGCATATAGACAGAAGATAATGGTGTATAACATTTTAAAAAAGTAGTTTGGGGCAGAAAACAAAAAAATTGTGGTATAGAATATTCTACAATATAGTGAGGTACAAAATGTTTTGGATTGTGGAATATTCTGAATTTGAACTTTCAAATTAGTGTTGTGCAACCTGAAAGACACTATTACCTGAATCTGTTGTAACTTCCGGTTGTGTAAGTAGCTGGTACCCATAATGCATCAGTGTCTCTTGTCCTCAACACTGGTCTTCTTTATCCTTTCAGACGTCCATCTCCTCAGCATGTTGTTTTCAGTGCTCTAGCTGAAGTAGATACTGGTATCCACTGGGCTTCAGCAAAAGTGGAAGGCCGCGCTAAACAGCGTACACCTCACCCCAGAATCAGCCTAGTTCAGAAAGAGTTTTAGTCATATGTTTTTCTATATAGCATGCTAACTCTTTGAGAATGTGATGGTTTGAGTAAGAATGGCCCCCATGAGCTCATATATCTGAGTGCTTAGCCACCATGGAAAGGATTACAAGGGTTAGGAGGTGTGGCCTTGCGGGAGGAAGTGTGGCATTGAGGGTAGGCATTGAGGTTTCAGAAACCCACACCAAGCCCAGCCTCTCTCTGCTTTCTGATGAGGATGTAGCTGCTTCTCTAACAACATGTTTGCATGGTTCCTGTCCTGATGATAATGGACTAAGCTTGTGGAACTCTTAGCCAACCCCAACTAAACGCTTTCTTTCCTAAGAGTTGTCTTGGCCATGGTGTCTCTTCCCTGCGATAGAACAGTGACTAAGACATAGGGGATCAATTAGCAGAAGATGCTGATCTTTCGGAAGATTCTTTTTTTTTTTTTTTTTTTTGGATACAGTCATTAGACAGTCTTCACTGCCCTGCCCTAGAACTCACTACATAGATCCGTCTTTAAAGCATAGACAATGTGAACCTCCCAGGGTTGGAGTGGTGGTCAGCAGTAAGAGCATTGGCTGCTCGTTTAAAGCGTAGACAACATGAGCCTCCCAGGGTTGGAGCCGTGGTCAGCAGTGAAGAGCATTGGCTGCTTGTTTAAAGCGTAGACAACATGAGCCTCCCAGGGTTGGAGTGGTGATCAGCAGTGAAGAGCATTGGCTGCTTGTTTAAAGCATAGACATGAGCCTCCCAGGGTTGGAGCCATGGTCAGCAGTGAAGAGCATTGGCTGCTTGTTTAAAGCGTAGGCAATATGAGCCTCCCAGGGTTGGAGCTGTGGTCAGCAGTGAAGAGCATTGGCTGCTCGTTTAAAGCGTAGACAATATGAGCCTCCCAGGGTTGGAGTGGTGGTCAGCAGTGAAGAGCATTGGCCGCTCTGTCCGAGGATCAGAGTTCAGATGCCAGTACCCATATCAGGGCTCCTAACCCCCTGTAACTCCAACTCCAGGGGGATCAAAAGTCTCTAGTAGCCTTAGACACCCTCACTCAGATGTCTATAATCCCCCATAGACATATACACATATGCATAATTAAAAAAACACATCTGGAAAAATAAAAGAGAATAGCCAGGTCAAACCTAGTCATTAACAACAGAAAGACACCACGTGGTTTTCTCAGTGTAATGATGGAGTGAAAATCCGCGTATGAGAGGGTGAACACTTGGTCTACTCATTTTCAATTTCCCTTTTTTTTTTGTTCTCTGCAGTGACACTGCTGATATCTTATTTGAGATAAAGGGTACACACACAAAAAAGCAAGCTTCTTGGGAAAACTAAGATATAAGAAAGAAGTTATGAAAATTTTTAGTATTGCTACTGTAGGTAGCCACAGAAGATAACTGTTTCAGCTGCTTATGCTTAAAACCAAACCCATGGGGGCTGCAGAAATGGCTCAGTGGTTAAGAGCGCCCACTGCTCTTCCAGAGGTCCTGAGTTCAATTCCCAGCAACTACATGGTGGCTCACAACCATCTGTAATGGGATCAGATGCCCTCTTCTGGTGAGTCGGAAGACAGCAACAGTGTACTCATATACATAAAATATATCTTAAAAACAACAACAACAACAACAATAACAACAAACCCTGAACCCATAAGTGTGGGTGTGTCTCTGATACGTTTGCCTGTTTTGGGGACTCTTTCTCCTGTTGGTTGCCTTGTCCAGCCTCTACATGAGGGCTTGTGTGCAGTCTTTTTGTATCCTGTTTTGTTGTATTTGGTTGTCTCATGGAGGCCTGCCCCTTTCTGAAGGAAAATGTAGAGGTAATGTTTCTGGGGAAGGAGAGGTGAGTGAGTAAACAACGTACACGGAGAGGGAGGAGCTGAGGGAGTGGAAACTGGGGTCGGAATGTATTGTATGAAAGAAGACAGTATTTGGAACAATTAAAAAGCCACACCCACAAGTAATGCCCTTCTAGGTGCATAAACCATAACTTTTTTATTCATGTGTTGTTGGAACACTAGAATTTTTGGCCAGCATAGTTCCTGTTTAAGAAAAACATTAAACAAAGGAGATCTGGAAACGAACTTCCTGGAGTTTCAAAAATAATTTGGGTGTGTTTCAGGGATTTGTTCATCTGTTACAGGCTAGAATATCTCCTGAAGCCCTAGGGATAAGTCTTTATTTTGTGCTATCCACAAAGTATCCTTGTAGAATATGTAACCGGCACCACCATAGGAAATGTAGCATTAATGTATAGTCTTGGTTCTGTGCTCAGGTTTTAGCTGTCCTGGCCACACAGTTTCAATGATCAGTAGTAACAAGTACTTGATAGGAATTTAAAAACACCAGGAAAGTAGCAATTAAAGTATAAATACATGAGGCTAGAGAGATGGCTCAGCAGTTAAGAGCACTGCTTGCTCTTCCAGAGGTCCGGAGTTCAATTCCCAGCAACCACATGGTGGCTCACAACCATCTGTAATGGGATCTGATGCCTTCTTCTGGTGTGTCTGAAGATAGCTACAGTGTACTCATATAAATAAAATAAATCTTTAAAAAAAAGTATAAATACATGGTGAGAATGCTATCCATGGGCTGGAGAGGTGGCTCAGTGGTTAAGAGCACCAATTGCTTTTCCAGAGGTCCTGAGTTCAAGTCCCAGCAATCACTTGGTGGCTCACAACCATCTGTAATGGGATCAGATTTTCTGGTGTTTCTGAAGACAGCTACAGTGTACTCATATACATTAAATAAATAAATAAATAAATCTTTAGAAAAAAGAATGCTGTCCATGAGTTATCATTTAGTTTAAAATATTGAATAATATGATTTATTAGTCAGGGTTGTCTAGAGGTACAGAACTGATATAATTCATATATATTCATAAAATCACACATTTTATATATATATATGAAGGGTACTTATTAGAGTGGCTTATAGGCTGTAATCCAGCTAGTCCAATAATGGCTGTCCCCCATGACAAGTCTAAGAATCCACTAGTTGTTCAGTCCATGAGGCTGGATGTCTCAGCTGGTCTTCAGTATTGTTGGAATTCTGTAGTAGGCTCTAAAGCCAGTGATGTAAGAGCGAGGGCCAGCACACGAAGAGCAAAGCTGCTTTCCTCTTTGTTCTTACAGAGACTGCCACCAGTAGTGCGGCTCAGAGTACGACCACAAGTGCTGTGGGTTTAGGGTGATGCTTCTGGCTTCAGACGGTCTAGTTAGCTGATAAAAAGTCCTCACACGTGTGCCTGACATCTTAGGCTTTTAGTTATTCCTGATGTAGTTAAGTTGACAACCAAGAATGGCCATCACATATGGTTCATGGAGGAAATGAAATTTATCCTGGTTATGGCCTTTAAAAAACAAGCAGGATCTAATTTCTTCATCCCAGATCCTGGAGTATAAGGAGCTCTCACACAGATCCTGCAGTGTAAGGAGCTCTCACGCATAGTTGAGCCTGGTCTACAGAGTGAGTCCAGAATAGGCTTGTTACATGGAGAAACCTTGTCTCAAAAACCAAACCAAAACAAAAAAAATGTATTTACTGTTTTGTTTTTTTTTTTTGTTTGTTTGTTTTTTTCTGAGACACGGTTTCTCTGTGTAGCCCTTGGCTGTCCTGGAACTCACTCTGTAGACCAGGTTGGCCTCGAACTTAGAAATCCACCTGTCTCTGCCTCCCAAGTGCTGAGATTAAAGACGTGCGCCACCACCGCCCCGTATTTACTGGTTTTGATGTGGTTTCCATGGTAGTATGTGTGTCACTACAATGCATGCGCATCCTGCCGACCTTTGGGAATAGAACTTATTCAGAGGGGATCACATAGCTTAAAACACTGACGTCAATGAGAGTTGAACTCAGATCCTTGGCTTTGACAAGTAACAACTTTGTGACTGTAAGCAAATTGATTAATTAATTAGTTATTTTTTATATTTGTAATTTTTATTTAAAGATTGACAATTCCATATACATATATAATGCATTTCAGCCATTCCCCCTCTGTCCTACCTTTCTCATCTTCCTTACACTCCCTTCAAATACTCTTCTTTACAATCTCTTTCTCACCTTCACATCTTTGGGTTTGTCTTGTGACCCACAGAGTTTAAAAAGGGCTGTCTGTGTGATTCAGGGGTTCAGACTTCCATTGGAGTCCTGTAGGCTCAAATGTGAGTATAAATGTGAGTCAATGACTACCTCTCTCCCATGAGCTGCCAGAAGTCAGCAGTTGAGCAGAATGGGGGATGGACCCACTGAGTTCCCTTCTGGTCCCTCCTGTGCTGGTGAGGGATCCAGTCTTGTGCAGTTGGGACACCACAGGCTCTGCATGGCCACAACACTGCATTTCCACTCCTCCTTCTCATCTTCTGGCTCCTGCACTCTTTCTCCCCATATTCCACAATGCTCTGAGCTGTAGAGGGGGTGCGATAGGTGTCCTTTTGGATTAAGCACTCGGATGTCCCCTAGCCTTGTACTGTGAGCAGCCATAAGTCTCTGCATTCACCACAGTTCACAGCAGAAGAATCCTAGCTGGGTAATGCTAGATGGAGCATTTGTCTGTGAGTGTAATTATAAACATCCAGAAGATACTTTGGGATCACAACTCTTTAAATAATTGTAGAAAACTCCCACCATAGGACCTTGTCAGTGGCAGGTTTATTTGCTGGATTTATAGTACAAAAAAATTCAAATTAAAAGAAATAGAAAAAGGAAGATGGCTTTTGTTTAATGTCAGGATAATTCAAACAAATTAGAAATTTAAATATGAAAACATGAAAAATGGTAATTTAACAATGAATCCTTTTCTTAAGAGGTAGCAATTGTACATAAATAATTGTTAAGAGGACAATCATTATACAAGCTAAAGTCAGGTGATTCTCCCAAAAGCCCCATGATGAGAGGTAGAAGCCCTGGATCTCCAAGAATTCTTCACCAGTACATATTACATAGTTCTGACATCTACTGACTTCTTCTGTGTTGTGTTCTGGACACAAGTTTTGTCTCAGAAATTCATTGTGCAGCAAAACCCTAAATCCATAACGAGAAGTGCTAATGTACTGAATCCACGAGAGTACAGGCAGGAAGCCTGTATCTAGTGAAAGACCCAAAAAAACCAAACCTCTATCTCCCATCTTTGCTCCCCTTGGCCCAGTCAGGCAGCCCTTTCAGGGCCACCATTCCCTGGCTATGCTCTCTATCCCGAACCTTCTCATGCGTGGTATCTCCTGACCCTCCCCCAGCACATGGCCTTTATTTATTTTGCTAAGTCTCCATTTCCTGTTTGTGATATGAGGATAACAATGTCCTTTATACAGTCATTGTGAGTGTTAAATGAGAACGTGGATGTAAATCGCTTAGCATAGGGTCTGGTCTTCAAAAATGTTGAAGATATGTTGCTTATTGCTAGCATATGAAAATGTTGTCTCATGTACCAACTACTAATGCACTTTATGATAGGGACTTCTACATCAAAGATTGAAGACTATTTCATCAGTAGATATTTATTGAATAAGCTCATTAATGATCATGGTGTTTTGTTGAAGAAGACTAATCTAAAAGGCTTTTTCTCTCTTTGCAGATCTTATTTTGTACTTTAAACACACCTAAGATTGACATGGGAAAGCTCCTGGGCGGGCAGCTGGGTCTTGAAGATTTTATATTTGCCCACGTGAAAGGCACAAAAAAGGAAGTGAACGTCTATAAATCAGAGGACTCACTTGGACTCACCATCACGGATAATGGCGTTGGCTGTGCTTTTATCAAGGTAAGCTTTTGAAAAAAATTAAGACAATCTTCCAGATCAAAGAGAGTTACACATTCTCTTTGGGGAGAGCTAGCCAGCTCAGCTGGGGTTCACAAATTGGTATTTCAGTTTTATTTTTAAAAAATGTTTGAAGACAGTATTTTTGAAAAACGCTTTTTGAAATTCTTCCCTTTGCTTTACGCATCCTCTACAGTTCAGAACTTGAGGAGGGCGGACCAGTCCCTGAGCCTTCTCATTACTCAGGGAGACTGGACTGCTCGTGTAGCTCCGAGGACTTTCTGGATGATTTTTAGAGATTTAAAGTTACTTATAACTGCACAGGTTTTGTTTTGTTGTTTTGTTTTTGTTCGTTTGTTTTAGTATATGTGCTACCCAAGGGAGCACTCTGCACAGGTTTGTTTTTTTTTTTTTTAAAGAAAATATTCTTTAGAGTTATCTCAATAATCTAATTCTTTTGTTTGAATACAAAAAAGAGTAATATAGAGTTGTAAGGAGAAGTTTAAAATAGTATGAAAATGAGAATAGCCAAGTAAAAATTCTGCTGTAATGAGTACAGCCAAGCCATCCTGTGTGTGTGTGTGTGTGTGTGTGTATCTGTGTGTCTGCTACAATGAGTAGCCATCCCCATCCCTGTCGCCACCTTACCGACCAGCAGAAATAAGGAGGTGACCACGAACCCTTCTCCAAGCAGTTTATTCAGGAACCTTGTACTATAAAATCATTCGTTCATCTTTTCTTCTTTCTTCGCTAGCTTCACTATTACTCTATCTTCTTCTATATTCTTCTATATCTAGCCCCCAGCCCTCGCGGGTTAAATACTTTCCCTGGTCCCAATCAGCATCGGCTACGTGGCAAAGCATAATAGGCCGTGGGAAATCATGCCAGCTTGCATCACAAACTGGAGGCACTCAGCTTTTCCCAGTAAGGGCTTGTTTATCTCAATGCTCTCTGCTCTGGCCGGAGACCAGGTGTTCAAAATATATAGGGTGGCAGCTGCGGCTCCCCATACATCCCCTGTGTGTGTGTATGTGTATGTATACACACAGGTTGGTTCAGGAACCCCTGTGTATGCTAAAATCTGTGCCTGTCCAAGTGTATACTGTGTATATCCTCCTGGATAGCTTAAATCATCTCTAGATCTCTTATGACATCCATATAAATAGCTACTGTACCACGCTGCTTAGAGACCAAGGAATGTCTGTGTATGTCCAGCACAAACACAATTGCATGTCCTCTTGTGGCAGTTCCTTGCTATGTAGCCAGAGTGTCCGTGAACTCCTGAGCTCAAGTGATTGTCTTGGCTACTGTATTAGTCAGGGTTCTTTATAGTTACAGGACTTATAGAAAGTTTCTATAGATTAAGGGAATTTATCGTAATGACTTACAGCCTGCAGCCCAACTAACCCAACGATGGGCAGCTGTGAATGGGAAGTCTGAGAATCTAGTAGTTGCTCAGTTCCATGAGGCTAGCTAGTTGTTTCGGCTGGTCTTCTGTATAAGCTGGAATCCAGGCTCCAACAGATGTGCTGGCAAGTAAGTGCAAGCAGGTGAAGAAGACTGAGTCTTTCTTCTGCCAATATCTGTATGCAGGTCTCCAGCAGAAGGTGTAGCCCAGACTAAGGGTGTGTAACACCCACCTAGATCTGGAATTTGCTTTGTCCAAGCCTGGCCTTGAAGTCAGAGATCTGCTTGCCTCCGTCTCCTGTGATTAAAGGAGTGTACTACCTTACCTGGGCCTAAGCTTTTCATGGCCACTATGCCTCAAGATCTGGATCAAAAGCATGGGTCATCCCATGTCAAGATCCAGGTCAGAAGCCTGTGTCTTTCAGCCTCAAGATTTGGATCACAGGTGTGCCTTGCATTTCTGGATTGTAGTTCACAATCGAGATGTAGTCACAAACTCAGATGTAGTCAAGTTGACAACCAGGAATAGTCATTACAGCTGCCTTAAGAGCAGCTGGCTTACACAAAGTGCTCATCAAACACCAGCCACTCTGCATGCATTTTTGTTTAAACTTTACAGTAATCCTAGTTTGACTTATTTAATATTTAATTTTATGTGTATGGTAGCTCCTGTGGCACGGTGTGGCTTGTGCACATGTGTGTGTGTGTGTGTGTATGTGTGTGTGTGTGTGTGTGTGTGTGTGTGTGTGTGTGTGTGTGTGTGTGTGTAGGCCAGAGGCTGATGTCGGATGGCTTCTTTAGTCGCATATTTTATGTTTTGAGACAAGGTCTTTCACCGAATCTTGAGCTCACAGATTAGGTTAGGATGGCTGTCAAGTGGACTTTTGGGATTGCCTGATCCGCCTCCCCATTGCTGGAATTGGAGATGCATGCCTGGTTCTTTATGTGGCTACTAGAGATATAAACACGAGGACATAGCACATGCTTTGCCAACTGAACTATTTCCCACTCTCACAGTAATCTGATTTTATTGGCATGATGTCTTTTTTAAATTTCCAGTGTTGTACATTAAAAAAACAAAACAAAACAATGTTCAGTTAATGAATGTTCACGTAGTAGTGCCAGTGCAGTGATATAAGATTCATAAGGTCATAGGAATTACATGTCTGCTGCCCCAAAGGCTCCCTTGTGCACCCTTCCAGCAACATCTGCCCTGAAAGGTGGTACCCACTGCCACTTGCTTCTTGGGATTTATAGAATGAAGCATTACATATCTGCAGTCTCTGACTTTCTCGGTGTGTCTTTGCAGTTTGTCCATGGTGGGCAGTATTACCAAAGTACAACGATAGGATGAGAACAGTTAAATAGCTTGGTCAAAATTATAAAGCTGGGCAGGTTCTAGATTTGAACCCAAGGAGTCGGACTCTAGAGCCGGCATTTCTATGCACTGAGCTAAGAATCAGTACAGGCTTTGTGTAGCACAGCATAGTTTATTACGGCTTTCTTTGTTGGTGCACCCTCGTCGCTAAAGAAGTTATCTTAGCTGTAGATGCCTCTCTTAACTGCCTGCTTGATGGGATGGTTATTTTTAGCTCTGCAGAAGATAGAAATGCACTGGAGGTGGAGTGGGTGACCAATGGAAAACCCTTGAGCTGGGAGAGTCATGTGGGAGAGTCCAGGGGAAGTTCAGGACACCAGGTACAAGAACCTGCCTACTGTCTGCCGAGGAGGGCTTGGAAGCTTCCCTAACGTGTGGATGCTTTAGATGTTAGCCCCCAACATTCCAAGCTTCTGTTTCTATTTTTTTTTTTGTCAAACATGTGCCTGCTTCAAAGTATGAGACACTAGTCCTTTGCGGACAGAGGGCATGATAAGAAGAGAGGAAGCCAACACATCCTCTACTTTAAAATGCAGATGATAAAAATTTTATAAATTGGATAATTTCAAAATTGAAAATATTATAATAATTATAAAAACAACTTTTACATACAGTTTACCTAAATGTCCAGTTTTTATTGTTTACTAATGTGCTGTTTTTCATACACATTATGTTTACATCTGTCTTTCTGTTTAGACTAATCCTGTTTACTCCTAACCACTTCAGAGTGTAGTTACTGAGAACAAAAGTATTCTTTATGTTACATATACCCATAGTACAATTACGAAATTGAGGAGAATCAAACATTGGTTTGACTCAACAAACTAATCCCTAGGGCTGGGGATGTAGTTCAGTGGGTAGAGAACTCGCCTTGTGTGCGCAAACCTGCGGATTCTGTCCCCATCAAAACGCGAGAACGGCCATAGTGGTGCATACCTGTGATCCCCACACTCAGACGGTAAAGGCAGAGTGATCAGAAGTTCCAGGTCATTGTTGGCTATGTAGAGAGTTTGAAACCAGCCTTGCTTTGAGCCCTGGTCTCACCACAAAACAAAACAAAACAAAGAAGGAAAAACTAGTCCACCTTGGTTTTCTTGGTTATTTTCCCCACCTCCCCTCCCTTCTGGAAGCCCAGTGCAGCATCCTGGATATCTCTGGAATAATCCCTTAGCTCTTTTAAGGGTTCTCCTTAGTCTATTATTTTCCTTGATTAAAAAACCTTGTGTGTGAGGGGGGTATTTTTAGTGCATGAACCTCTGCGCCGTGTGAATGCCCGGTGCCTGCAGAGGCTAGAAGGGGTGTCAGATCACATGATCTGGAACAAAGATGGTTGTGTCCTGTGGGTCCTGAGAATTGCACCTGGGTCCTCTGCAAGAGCAGCCAATGCTCTTAAACTCGGAGCCATCTCTTCATGATATGTTCTTATATTGAGAGACAGGCTGTACTCTTTGAAGCAGGGAAATTATCCAAAGGCTGAGGATTCTTCAGGGGACTGCTTCCACTTTGGAAGGCACAAGATGAGAGAACAATTTCTTTGGATTTTTTTTTTTAAAGATTTATTTATTTACTATATTACTATATGTAAGTACACTGTAGTTGTCTTCAGACGCACCAGAGGAGGGCGTCAGATCTCATTATGGGTGGTTGTGAGCCACCATGTGGTTGCTGGGATTTGAACTCCTGACCTTCCGAAGAGCAGTCGGTGCTCTTCCCCACTGAGCCATCTCACCAGCCTCCTTCTTTGGATTTTTAAGTGACTATAGAATAATATATTCTATATATACTAGCAAATAATATATCTTTCATTTTTCTTGATTCTTTGGACCAGATAGTATCCTGAGCAATATTATTAATCTCTGTTCAGATACTGTATGATTGTTACAACACATTGTATTTCAGAAGTTTATATCCACTGATATCTCATTTAAATAAAAAAATGTGTTCACATGTGTATAGGTATATGTGGAGGCCAAAGGTCAACATCAGGTGGTGTTCCTCAGGAGCTATCTACTGTCTTTTCTGAGACAGGATCTCTTACTGGAATCTGGGCAAGTCCCAGGCATCCTCTTGCTTTAGCCTCTTCAAGCTGGGGTTAGACACACATACTACTACTCCTGGCTTTTTATATACCCAGGCTTGCACACATAGCCAACACTTTGCTGACTGAGCTTTCTCCTCTGGGCCCAGTATACTTGTTCCTCTCCTCTCCTCTCCTCTCCTCTCCTCTCCTCTCCTC
>NW_022196898.1:99508624-99509299 GCF_008632895.1 Mastomys coucha | reverse complement strand
CTTCCCTTCCCTTTTCTTTCTTTCTTTGGTCAGCTTTACACAAGCTAGAGTTATCTGGGAAGAGGAAGCTAAGTTGAGAAATGCCTCCATCAGATTGCCTATAGACCAGTGGTTCTCAACTTTCCTAATGCTATGGCCCTTTAAAACAGTTCTTCCTGTTGTGGTGACCCCCAACCATAAAATTATTTTATTGTTGCTTCAAAACTGTCATGTTGCTGTTGTTATGAATCATAATGTAAATATCTGTGCTTTCCAATGGTCTTAGGTGACTCCTGTAAAAGGGTCATTCAGTTCCAAAGGGCTGGGATTCATAGGTTGAGAACTGCTGCCGTAGGCAGATCTTTGGGGCATATTCTTGATTAATGATTGATGAAGGAGTGTTAGCTCACTGTGTGCACTGCCATTCCTGAGCAGAGGGCCTTGGGTTCTGTAGGCTGAGCAAGCTGGTAGGAGCAATCCAGGAAGCAGCACCCCTCCATGGTGTCTGTGTCACTTCCTGACTCCTGCTTGTTGCCTTAAGTTTATGCCTTGGCTTTCCTCACTGGGACCCACGAAATCTAAACCAAATAGACCTTTCTTTCTCATTGCTGCTGCTGCTGCTGCTGCTGCTGTTTTTGTTTTGAGAGAGAGAGAGAGAGACAGAGAGAGACACAGAGAGAGAGAGAGAGAGAGAGG
>NW_022196898.1:99505675-99508336 GCF_008632895.1 Mastomys coucha | reverse complement strand
GAGAGAAGGAGGGAGGGAGAGAGAGAGAGAGAGACAGAGAGAGAGAGAGAGAGAGAGAGAGAATCTCTTTACATAACCCTGACTGTCTTGAACTCATTATGTAGACTAGGCTGCCTCAAACTTACAGAGATCCTCCTGCCTCTGCTTCCAGAGTATTAAGATTAAAGACGTGTCCCACCATTCCCAACCCTTGTCATGGTGTTTTATGACAGCTACAGAACCCTAACTGAGACACCCACCACCTCAGTTTTTTGTTGTTGGCTTAGAAGTCTGGGGCTCAAATCACACATAAACTAGCCAGCGCCATTACGCGCTCCCACATACAGGGCATCTTTGGGTGCTCCTCTCCAGGTCTTACCTTTCTGTTTTCCTCCATGTCTCTGCTCCACGCCTCTGACTCATGGGTGCTCTGACTCTCTCCTGCTGCTGCCTGGCTTCTCTCCTGCTGCTGTACGACTTCTGGTACCTGCCTTTACCCCTCTGGCATGGGCACTCTCTGGCAACCTTTCTATCATCTTACAGCTTGGGTGACAGGATCTCACTGTTAATCTGACATTTAATTCACAGGTAAGAGTTATGCATCTCTTCTAAGTCTTTTACGTGATTAAGCTTATGTATTTTGTTGTTTTAAATAAATTTATAACGTGTTAAAAAACTAAAGTTAAGTACGTGAGCACTGAAATTTGTTTTTGTAATTGATCAAAAGGGAAAAATAGGTTCCAGGTGAATTAAGACATCAATTAAGATTTTTTTTAAAGTAAAAGTTAAATGCAGATTTTCAAATCTCTTACTGGCTTAAAAATGGTTATCTAACAGTGTATTTTATGTTTTTTTCTCCTTTAGATGTCAATCTTTTGTTGAACTTTGTTATTTTTCTGCCACCATTTAGAAACTAGAGTTTTAAGTGGTATGTTATTGATTTTCTTCAGAATTCTCTGTGCCATCTAATGGATTTTAGATCTCATAGTGAAACTGCATTACGGGCACATTGTAGAGAATTAAGATTTAATAAATTGGGTGTGATGGCACAGGCTCCCCTTATTTAGGAGCCAAAGGCAGGGGGATGGCAAGTTGGAGGCCAGCCTGGGCTACCTACAGAGACTGTGTCTCTAAAACCCGATATGACGCAGCAGGTGAAAATGCTTGCTACCAAGCCTGATGATCCAAGTTCAGACCTTGGGATACACACGGAGAGGAGAGCACTGGCTCCTAAGAGCTGTCCTCTGACCTCCACAGGCATGCCGTGACACTCCTGTACATGTGTGCGCACACACAGACACACAGGCACACAGACACAGACACACAGGCACAGACACACAGGCACACAGGCACAAACACAGACACACAGGTACACACAGACACACAGGCACAGACAGAGAGACACACAGACACACAGGTACAGACACACAGACACAGGCATACAGACACAGAGGCACAGACACACACACACAGACACACCGACACAGAGGCACAGACACATAAACACAGACACAGGTGCCCAGACACTCAGGCACAGGCACACACAGACACAGAAGCACAGACACACAGGCACACAGATGCACAGACACACAGATGCACAGGCACAGACAGAGACACAAAAAAAATCAAATATAATAAACATGTAACAAACAGAAGAATAACGTTATCAAATAGTTTGCAGTCAGTTCTCTGCGGGCCTGTGCCTCTCTCATTTAAAATGCATCAATGGAAATCGATAGTGTGAACCTTCCCTCACTGGTGGTTGTAAAAGCTCAGTCTCACTGACTCCTGAAACGTTAGCCATGCTTGTCACTCAGTGGCCGTTGGCCTCCTTGGCTGTAATTACAGGACTCGTTAAGCCTTTGCATTTGGAAAAGGTTTAAGCACAAAGCTGCTAGATAGATCTTGGGCTTTCTGTGTCTCTTATTGAAATTGTTTGTAAAAGAAGACCCACTTATCATGGAGTATCTCGTGGTTAAGGGCACTGGCTGCTCCTCCAGGGGCCGTGTTTGGCTTCTAGCACCACAGCCCCCTGTAACTTTATCTGCAGGGGATCTGATGCTCTCTGTAGAATCTCACAGGGGTTTTAGAAGGATGTGACGTGGCAGGTGTGAGCATGCTTACCTTGTGGTGCTGTGTGTACAGGGACAGGTCCACAGAGGGAAGAGTGGTGTGTCACCCCTTCTTAGGGGACTGGGTTGGAGGATGCTGGGGAAAGATGTCCAGAGGAGATGGTGGCTGTGAGCTAGCTGAATTCTGAATGGAAGGAGATGAAGAATAGGTGGAGATAGGATGTTTGGTATTTCCTGCTTCACCTCTGTCCCTAAGTGAGCATTAAACTATATTGTAAATATGGCAACATGGTACAGCTCAGGAGCCCAAGAGGTAACAATCAGTTCCATTTGACATCACCATCGATTTCCTTTCTTTCAGAGAATTAAAGACGGCAGTACCATTGACTCAGTTAAGACAATCTGTGTGGGGGATCATATTGAATGTATAAACGGAGAGAATATTGTCGGGTGGCGCCACTTTGAAGTCGCCAAGAAGTTAAAGGAATTGAAAAAAGAAGAACTCTTTACCTTGCAGCTAATAGAACCCAAGAAGGCGTTTGGTAAGTTGAGCGTGTGTGTGTGTGTATGTGTGTGTGTGTGTGTGTGTGTGTGTGTGTGTGTGTGTGCA
>NW_022196898.1:99494862-99505543 GCF_008632895.1 Mastomys coucha | reverse complement strand
GAGAGAGACACTGCTTTCTTCCCCTTGTTTATCTAAGAGGCAGGACCTGCCATGTGCGGCTGTGTGCTTTCGGCATAACATCTTGTCTACTGTACTAGGGAAGGCAGAGAATATTACACACAGCATTACTTAGAAGGAGAGCAACCCTGGAAGGGAGAAGGAAGTTTTCCATTGAAGAATCTTTTTCTAAACCAAGTTCTTCACCTGCAGAGTCAGCTGTCCAGGGAAGGGGCTGGAGGTGGGACTGTGCTAACCTCTGCTGCATTGTTTCATGCGCTGAGCAGGAAAGTTTCTGACGAGGGCTTCAAACCACAATGGTTTTCCAGGGACCCAAGCAGCAGAGGTTAGCTTCGAATGGAAGTGCCACTTAGCACCGTCAGCCACTCTGTTTCACAGACTCAGAACACTTTCTCCTTGACATTTAGAGTTTGGGACGTCATGAAGTGACTCCTTCTTTCATGTCACATCTGGTTTTAGCCACAGCAGCTGTGTCCCAACTCTTGCTGAAACCTCCAGGCCCATCCCATGGTGTGAGAATGTGCCAGCTTCTCTTGCTATTGTGCACTATTTTAATGCATGAAGTCCTCATGCACAGCAGTTCTAAAACATCTTTAGCAGCATCATCCGGGCCTGCCCTGACTCATTCCTGACCTCACCCCCCACACCCTGTGTTCTTGCTGATGCCCTCATAACACAAATATTTTTTCTAACTTGTCTCTAACGTTGTTTCCTCAGGGCAATGGATGAAATTACATATTGGCCTCCCCCTTCTAGTGAGTGACAGGTCACCTCTGAATCCATGGAATTAGGAAGTACTCTCTGTTACCAAATGACCCTTTGTCAGTTAATAGAAATGCAACTGGAATTAAGTTGCACGTAGGCGACAGTTCCACTGCAAGGCTGAGAGAAGGATACTTGTACCCTCGTTGCTTCTCGGGGACCATGGTAGGAGCTCAGAGTGGCTTTGAAGAAAGAAGGCAAGGCATGCACAGGCCTCTCTGTGGGAGCTCCTTTCCACACAGTTCTTCTAATGTTTGGTCTTTACACTGATGGGAGCCGGGGGCTTCACATACATTGTCTTACACGATGTAGACTCTTTGTAAAGCAAAGCTATTCTCTGTATAACTTAAGAAATAGGACTTCTTCCTATGTTTATCTCCAACACTGTTTTTGTTAGGGTTTTATGTTGCGAAGAGACATAATAGCCACTGTAACTCTTATAGAGGGAAACATTTCATTGGGGCTGACTTGCAGGTTCAGAGGTTCAGTCCATTGTCATCATGGCAGGAAGCATGGCAGCATGCAGGCAGACATGGTGCTACATCTTTTTTTTTTTTTTTTTTTTTTTTTTTTTTTTTTCGAGACAGGGTTTCTCTGTGTAGCTCTGGCTGTCCTGGAATTCACTCTGTAGACCAGGATGGCCTCGAACTCAGAAATCCACCTGCCTCTGCCTCCCAAGTGCTGGGATTAAAGGCGTGCACCACCACCGTCCGGCATGGTGTGACATCTTGATCTGCAGGCAGCAGAAGGAGATTGTCCCACTGGGCATGGCTTGAGCATATATGAGGCCTCAAAGCCTGCCTCTGCAGTGTCACACTTTCTCCAACAAGGTCACACCTACTTCAACAAGGCCACATCTCCTAATAGTGCCATTTCCCACGGACCTTTGGGGCCCAGTTACATTCAAACTCCCACAAGCACAATCTCTCTTCCAGAGTCAATCTTTTTGTACTTTTTCCTATTGTATGCACTTTTGTTGTTGTAGTTGTTTTTGTTTTTGTGTTGTAGCTCAAGTTACTTTCAGATTCACTATATATTGGAGGATGATCTTGAACTCCTGATCTGGATTACAGGCATCTACCATTACATTCACCCGTTGTATACACAGAAACCCTTGGAGTTCCCGTGTCTCTATGGGATATTGTTAATTCGGGTGCCGGATGGCTCATAGTTTCGAGTCTCAGGAGGTCATTGTGCTCAGTCATGCTGTTCTATGATTAAACCTTGTTTTCTTTCTTCAGTATCAGAGAAGTGTAATAAATATACTGATGTGTTCAGCCCCTCTAGAGCCTCGTGGAGTCCATTGCCACACTGAGGAAAAGCCCCCAGGAGGATTTTTCTAACAGGAAGACATTGCATTAGAGACATTGCATTTCTGTTGGTGTGGGGTTGGGATATTGGCAGGTTGATTTTGGAGCAGTGGCTGGGTTTTATTTCATGAGCTGATGGTCTGCAGGCATTTTTTCCCTTCAGTGGGCTGATCCTTTACTGTGGCCCCAGCCTGGGGGTCTCTCTCAGGAGGAAGCCCTGACGCTCAGCCACCTCTGGCCCTGACAGATGCTCAGCCACCCTGGCCCTGACAGACGCTCAGCTACCTCTGGCCCTGACAGACGCTCAGCCACCCTGGCCCTGACAGACGCTCAGCCACCTCTGGCCCTGACAGACGCTCAGCTACCTCTGGCCCTGACAGACGCTCAGCCACCTCTGGCCCTGACAGACGCTCAGCCACCCTGGCCCTGACAGACACTCACCTACCTCTGGCCCTGGGTTCTTGCTGCTTTGCTTTTGTCCCTGGAATAAGGTGAAGTTATTTGTTCTTTCTCTGGCTTTTCCCCAGTGTGTAGTCTTTGTCAGGGAAGCAAGTCCTCCTGGTTCTCTTGGTCCCAATCTTATTGTCTGTGTATTTCCTTCTTTTCTTCGTGCACTTTCCAGAACTATCATTAACTTAGCAGGAACTCAATTTTTTTTCTTCTTCTTTTTCTTTCCTCCCTTTCTTTCTTTCTTTCTTTCTTTCTTTCTTTCTTTCTTTCTTTCTTTCTTTCTTTTCCTCTTTCTTTCTTTCTTTCTTTCTTTCTTTTCTTTCTTCCTTCCTTTCTTTCTTTTTCTCTTTCTCTCTTTTCTTTCTTTCCTTCCTTCTTTCTTTCTTTCCTTCTTTCTTTCTTTTCTTTCTTTCTTTCTTTCTTTCTTTCTTTCTTTCTTACTTTCTTTCTTAAATGTCTTAGTCAAAGTTCGATTGCTGAGAAGAGACACAATATTTATGGCAATTCTTATAAAAGAAAGCATTTAACTAGGGTTGGCTTATAGCTTTAGAGGTTTATTCTATTATCATCCTGGCAGGAAGTATGGCAGCATTCAGGCATAAATAGCTGAGAATTCTACATCTGGATCTGCTGGCAACAAAAACACCTGTCTTGACTTGGACTTGCCTCAAAACCCACCCCAAGTGACACCAATAAGGCCTCATCACCCAATCCCTCTCAAGTAGGGCCACTGCCTCAACATTCAAACGTATGAATCTATAGGGGCCTTCTTATTGAAACCACCATAGGGTTAAAGGAAAAAAAACTCATTCCATTGCCTGTTCTTGGACCATATATGAAGTTCTTAGATTCTCTAACTATCTAGAATATACTAATATTCTAGCTTTTATCTGGTCTTGGTAGATGCCAAGAACATACTGGTACATTTCTTTCAATGGGTACCTTCTGTGCCATTGGTGCTTGCTGGTTTTAGAGTGCTAGGTACTGATATTGGCCATTTATTGATAGCTTACTATATACTGTCTCTGGACTGTATGCTTGCTATATGCTGACTGAGATCCAGATGTACAAGCTCCTATCTAGTGATATGAGATGAACATGAAAATAAATCAAGTGAACAGTTGGTGTTGAGGTGCTAAATACACAAGAAGTATAAAAGCAGGAGTAAGGTGTTTAGGGAGGGAGGGAGGGAGGAAGGTGTTGGTGACAGGTCTGGGGCAAATGTCCCTCCTTTCCGTTATATCTCCAGCCCAGGAAAATTCCTGAGAGAAGGGTTTTGAGCTACATCTGAGAGGTGACCAGGTGCTTGCTCTGTACACTTATTGGAGCAAGATGACCCAGGGAACAGGAGCAGAATGGGCTCAGTAAGGAAGGCCATTGCATATGTGAGAATGTTGTGCACATCAGTGTGTCGGAAATGAAAGCCAAGTGTCAGGAAGGTCCACATTATCAAAGTCCTTATGTATGAAGACAAAGAGTGGCCCATGGAGAGCCCAGGCTGGGCTCTAAGAGGCAGCAGCATGGCGGGCCCTGGACTTCAGAAGGATAGCTGAGACTGCATCACATGAACATATAGGATTTGATGTTGAAGTCAAGGAATCAGAAAGATCATACTGCATTAGCTGTGGAGAAGACAGACTTCTGAACTAAGTCTGGTCCCATAGGAGAGGAGAAATGTCTTGGAGGAACACTAAGGGTGTGCAGAATCCATTTGTGGATACCATTCCCTCCAGGGGACACATTTGACTGCTTGAAAGATTGTTAGAGTGGGGTATTTATACCTCTAAGTAGGCAAATGCCACAAGGCATGGTTTTGGGGACAATCCCAGGGCATACTAAACACCCTACAACTGAGCTACCTCCCCAGACCTCCCCAGCCCATGACAGAACTTTTATTTCGAGAGTTGATTGTTGAATGTTTATTACATAATCCTCAATGTTACAAAGGTTGGATTGTAAACTGTTGAATGCAGAGGTAAAGGAATAAGACATTGCAAATAATCAATAGTTTTGTGGGTTGAGTGAGGGATTCTTTGAGATGAGGTGAGATGGGGAAGATTTAGAAAGGAGACAGGGAAGAGAGATGAGAAGTATAGTTTGGGATCTCATGTGTTTGAAATCTATGAGACAGTAGAGTTGGAAGTGTGCGAGGCTGTGGGCATTGAGAACTAAAGCCTAGAAGAATGGTTTTATGAACGACTGAACTATACTACTCTGGAAAAAAAAATCTAATCATTCAGCGTGAAGACAAAGGACAGAGAACAGAGCTTCATGGGAAACTCTAGAGTTCACGCAGCGGAAGGAAAAGGAGCTAGCAAAGTGAAGACGGCCAGACAAAGGCGGGCTGTAGGTGACTGTAGGTCACTCTTCCTAAGAGCAGATCCCCTGGGCTTTCCTGAGTCAGCCTTGAGGATCGGGGAGGAGTAGAGGCCACTATAAAATGTATCCTTGGGATCTTTTGTGCTGGTCAGCAGTCCGGTCACTAGTAGGACCAGCCGCGGTGTGTAGACCACAAAACAGAGCAGAGTTGAAAATACTGTATGTCTTAGGGTTTCTAGTGTATGAAGAGACACTATGACTGTGGCAACCCTTATAAAGAAAAGCATTTAATTGGGGCTGACTTACAGACACACCTTCTCCAACCATGCCGAACTTACCCTGCCGAATCCTAAATGCTGCCACTCCCTGATGACTAAGCATTCAAATCCAGGAGCTGATGACTAAGTAATCAAATATATGAACCTCTGGGGGGCCATTCTCATTCAAACCACCACAATGATCTTGAACTTCTGATCCCTCTGCCTCTACCTTCCAAGAGCTGGAGTCACAACTGAGTGCTAATATGCTGTTTCTGCAGTACTGGGATTGGAACCAGGGTCTCATGTGTGCTCCATAGCACTCTTCTAACTGAGCTCCATCCCCAGCCCCAGGGAAAACTTTATTTGTTACAAACATGGGTCTGTTTCAGTTATGTATGTTTGTTTGTGTGTATTAATAGCACACATTATACATTATCATGTATCCATTTCTCACGGCGAGTCACAGCGAAACCACAGCACTTAAGTTTCTGGGCTGGAGGACTTCCCTGTTGGAAATGTGAGGTGATGCTTTCCCCATACGGGACATGATTTCCCCCAGTTAGTTGCTATCTGATCCACCATTCCTTCCTGAGCTGGAACCTTCTATGCCCTTGTCATGGCAGTCTTCCAGCCCTTATCACGTGCTGGCTGGGACGTTTCTAAAGATATTTTTTAGGGCTTGGCTCACTTCCTTTCTCCTTGTGCCAGTGTAAAGGGTCACAGCTTTCACAGTGAGCTCAACCCCTGCTCCTTGCAAACCCAGACTACCCTCGGCTGTGAAGCCCAGTTGACTGTTGAAATGACTCTTGAAACCAGACCAGACTGACTGCTTCCTCTTCCCAGGAGACCTTAGAACTGTAGGGGGATAGCTGATGCGGCCAAGGGACTTTGGCTCATTTCGTTTATCCTGGAGCTATGTGGCTTCTACCCTTGGAGCTAGGAGGCTCCCAGAAGGAGACCCATGTTTTCCAAGTGGGAAAGGGAGTCAGGAGGAAATGGTTGGTTTCCTCTTAAGACGTCTGTGGGTTAGATTTTGGGGGTGTTGAGGTATTGTAGCAGGTCTGCTTTTAGAGGCTTCCTTTCTGTAGACAGGTACCCATCAGAATGGGATGTTAAGTACGTGGAGCAGCGTGGTTCGCCCTTGGAGTGACACAGCAGATGACACAGTCCTGCACCAGTTTGCTAAGCTTTTCAAATGCTGCTCTGTAAACCTGAGGAGAAAAATGCTCTTTCCATTACACAGCTTCCTAAACTTCAAACATTAAAAACCAACCACTGCATTCCCTTCCTCCTTTCCCTTCCTAGGGTCTCACTATGTCGCCCTGGCGGGCCTGGTGCTCACTCGGTATCGCAGAGCCAATTCCCTGGCTCTGTTTCCTAAGTGCTCATATTACGGAGGAGCTACACAGATCCTCAGAGGATGATTTCAACTATTCATGCTACGTTTAGTGTAAAAAATTCAACTACAAATACTCTGCGTTGTTCGTTGTATTCTCTGGACTCTACAAACTACCCTGGACAAATATGAACTAGAGCCGAGACGAATACTCAGGTCTGTCACTGTGCCAGGCGCTGAGTGTGTGATGATGAGTGAGTGCCTTAACCTCTCTGTGCCTTGGCTTCTCTTCACCAAAAGTGAAGATGCCAATAGACTTGACCACATTACTCTGTTGGGAAGACTCACTGGCAGGGTTCTGCAGTGGTCCTTGATTCCTTGACTCTTCAGAAGTAGTCAGCTGTTATCACAGGTTAAGCATCCCTTACCTCGAAATCTAAAATCAGAAGCATTTCCCTAACTGACAGTTTCTAAGCACCAGGCCTGACTAGGAATGGAAAATCCCGTAGCTGATCCCATGGGTTGGGCCACAGTAGGAACACAGGTGTGCACCAAAAGTAACCATTCTCGGTGGCCTTCGGGTTGTGACTTAGAGGTATATGGAATGCCAATGAAGGATGCATGTCCCCAGGGTATCTCACTCTACACAGGTAGGTGTCCCAGATCCGACAACCTGAAAGCTGAAACATTTCTGTCCCCAAGATTTCAGACAAGGGTCCTTTAGCCTGTGCAGTCACTGCCAGGCTGTAATTTTTCTGCAAGGAGTAATTTTAGCAACAGAGGGACTTACAGGACACTGGGACAGGAGAGCCGGTGCGAACAGACGCTTGTTAAAAGCTGCCACTGTCTCACCTCAGATCAAATGGTGGAAGATGGCAATGCATTATGGTAGCAGCTACCATTCACTTTTGTAAGCGATCTCTCTCTCTCTCTCTCTCTCTCTCTCTCTCTCTGTATAATACATGTGTGAGAGGAATGTTCATGTGAGTGTAGTTTACATGTGGAGACCAGAGGAGGACATTGAGGATCTCTCGCACACTCTGCCTTGTTTCTCGGAACAGGGTCTCTCACTTGAACCCAAAACTCACAGTTTCAGCTAGGCTGGTCATTGTGCTCCTGGGCTCTGCCTGTCTCTGTCCCCTGGAGCCCTGGGCTTTGAGGTGTGTGTAGCCATGCTTGGCTTTCTTAAGTAGGTGTTGAGAGTTTGACCTAAGCTCTTCATACTTAAATAGCAAGTGCTGTCATCCACTGAGCCATCTCTCCCATCTACTTTTATAAGTATGGGGGACTTTTATAAGTCCATTCTAAGCAAGAAACCATCCAATCCCCACGTTCCAAGCGTAAAGCTGTTTTTTCCAAGGCCTCCGTGAGAAGGAGGTCGCAATGACCAGCGCCTGCTTCCTGACTACTGCTATGCTGAGTCATTGATCGCTGTCCTCAGGAGTTTACATTTACGTAGAGGTGATGCATTAAGAAGCTACTAATCTTACCAATAGTAATGACACTTACTGGAGGTGAATTGACCTGTGGATGAGGGAAGACTGAGCCAGGACACTAGTGTTTGCATCTCTTCCTTGATTCTTTTCTTTTCTCTTTTTTAAGTTGGTTATTTTATTTATTTACAGTTCAAATGTTGTCCCCCTTCCCAGTTTTCCCTCCACAAGCCCCCTATCCCTTACCCCCTCCCCTGCCTCCCCCAGCTGCCCACCCGAACCTCCATAGGACCAAGGGGCTCCCCTTCCAGTGATGCCAGATAAGGCCAACCTCTGCTACACATTCAGCTGGAGCTATGGGTCCCCGCATGTGTACTCTTTGGTTGGTGCTTTAGTCCCTGGAAGCTTTGGGGTGTATCTGGTCATTTAATATTGTTGTTGTTGCAAACCCCTTCAGCTCCTTTAGTCCTTCCCCTAACTCCTCTATTTGGGGCCTGTGCTTGCCGCCGCCTCACCGACCAGCAGAAATAAGGAGGCAACCACGAGCTCTTCTCCAAACAGTTTATTCAGGAACCTTGTACTTTTTCTTTCTATCTCTTTCTTTCCTCTACTTTCTCTTTCTTCCTTTCTTCTCTTCTCTATTTCTCTAGCTAGCCCCCAGCCCTCGTGGGTTAAATACTTTCCCTGGTCCCAATCAGCATCGGCCACGTGGCAAAACATACTAGGCAGTGGGAAATCATGCCAGCTTGCATCACAAACTGGAGGCACTCAGCTTTTCCAACTAAGGGCTTGTTTATCACAATGCTCTCTGCTCTGGCCAGAGACCAGGTGTTCAATATATAGGGTGGCAGCTGCGGCTCCCCACATGTGCTCAGTCCAATGATCGGCTGCAAGCATCCACATCTGTATTGGTTAGGCTCTGGCAGAGCCTTTCAGGTGGCAGCTACACCGGGCTCCTGTCAGCAAGTACTTCTTGGCATCCACAATAGTGTCTGGATTTGGTGTCAGCAGATGGGATGGACCCTTAGGTGGGCAGTCTCTGGATGGCCTTTCCTTCAGTCTCTGCTCCACTCTTTGTCCTTACATTTCCTTTTGACAAGAGGAATTCTGGATTAATATTTTTGAGGAGGGTGGGTGGCTCCATCCCTCAACTGGGGGCCACGCCTATCCACTGGATATGCTCTCTACAGGTTCTATCTCCCCTTTGTTGGGTATTTTGGCTAATGTCCTCCCTGTTGGGTCCTGGGAAACTCTTGGGTCCCAGGCCTCTGGGACTTTCTAGGGGCTACCCCCAGTTTCCCCTCCCCCACTGCTACATACCTACTTTCAAATTCCTGACCCTCTGTATTCCCCATCTCCTCTCATATCTGAACTGGCTCCCTCTTCCCCCACCCCCCTCATCTCATGAGCATTCTTTTGTCTCTGGCTTACCTCACTCAGGATGATATTTTCTAGTTCCATCCATTTGCCTGAGAATCTCATGAAGTCATTGTTTTTAATAACTGAGTAGTATTCCATTGTATAAGTGTACAACATTTTCTGTATCCATTTTTCCATTGAGGGACATCTGGGTTGTTTCCAGCTTCTAGCTTCTTATTAGCTCAGCAATTACTGGTATTACATAACCTAGATTTCCCTCTTTCTAGTCTATAACATCTCTGAATTTTACACGAATTATGCATGTGAAGTACTTGGAATAGTTCTTGAGTCACAGAGATGGGAGCCAATGCTGCCATTGTGCTGTTATGGCCCGAGTCAATCCTCATATGATTCTAGGGAGACTTTTCCAGATGAGTAAACCGAGTCCTCGGGTGGTCTAATTACTCATTGAGTCATATAGGATGGAGAGGAAACGTAGGGAGAGAGACGTCTGGCCAGCTCTGAGGTGTTAACAGTGCATGCTCCTGTTTTAGAACACCCCGCAGGCTCGGAGGCCACCGTGCTGTGATGTAGACTGCACAGTTCATTCAGGAGCTGGGTATTACAGTAATAATACATAAGCATATTATAATACATGTTTATATAATAACATAGAAATATAATAACTTATAGATGTATATATAATAACACATAAATAATAAATAAATATAGATACAATAAATGTGATTGGGTGGGAGTAAGTGGTGAGGCTGGGTGGAAGTGTTCCCAAGAGAATGCCATGAGACAGATGGCTATGCCTGGCTTGGGTTGATGTCAAGGACCAGGGGAACTATTGGGCCATCTGACCAGATGGTACAGGGTGTTAGAACCATGAGAGCAAGCAGTGGTTTTGTAAGAAACTTTTTTCACCCTGGCTTGGCTTGAAAGTGACACAATGACTAGACAGGGTGGGACCAACCTCAGTCTTTTGGGTCCTGGGATGCAAATAAAGGCCACCCAAACAAAACTAAGACAGATGAGTTTTCTCATAAAATCCACCGCTGGGGACTGGTGCACACGTGGGCAAGTGTGTGTGTTTGGTATTAGTAGGGGACCAAGGATCCATTTTGACAATTACTACTGTTTTCTAATTTAAAATTTTTCTTATTTATATGGGCACACTGTAGCTGTCTTCAGACGTACCAGAAGAGGTCATCTGATCCCATTACAGATGGTTGTGAGCCACCATGTGGTTGCTGGGATTTGAACTCAGGACCTCCAGAAGACCAGTCCGTGTTCTTAACCACTGAGCTATATCTCCAGCCCCTTATTGTTGTGCGCCTTTTTCCGTGTCTGGTTTCCCCGTACGGGCCACCATATGTCGGCCGCCTTTTTCCATCCAGCGGAAATAAGGAGGCAAACACGAGCTCTTCT
>NW_022196898.1:99492001-99494280 GCF_008632895.1 Mastomys coucha | reverse complement strand
TGCGGCTCCCCACACCTTATTTCTGTTTTTTTTTTTTTAAACCTTTAAAAAAGAGTTATGTGTATAGTGTTTTGTCTACATGTGTGTTTGTGCCTGGTGCCTGAGGAGGCCAGAAGAGGGTATTGTATCTCCAGGAACTGGCCAGACCTGGGTGCTAGGAACCAAACCCAAGTCCTTGAGAGAGCAGCCAGCACTGTGAACCCCTGAGACATCGCTCCAGGCCTTGCTTTGGCATTTCTTAGGTATGGGATTGTGGAGTGACGTTTAGAACACATTGCGGAAACCTAATGGGCATTGTGAGAGGGGATATGGGAGTGGGTGGGACTCTGTGACAATCACACTTGAATGCCCTGGGAGGATGGGAGGGACATATTTGAAGGCAGGAGGGTTTGGGAGGTAGTGGCAGTGAAAAGCACCGGCCTGCAGGACCTCAGCAGGACAGTCTGCAAGAGCTACTTAAGTCAGGGGAGCTTGGAAGTCAGACGGGAACATGTGCTTTCTTTAGAGGCTGAGAGTGAGCTGTCATAGTCTGGTTTGAAAAGTGACACAAAATGAAGTTAGAGGAATTAAGTCAGAAAGCCCCATGCTGCTACATCTGACTAGAGAAGACGCTGGGGGTGGGGTTTGTCCTGCAGTTTAGGAGAGAGGAAATGTTTAGGACTGTGAACAGCAGTGGGAAATCCAAGGAAGGAAAGAGGAACACTTAAGCATAAAAGCGTTTTTTTATTCTCCTAAATTGTCATCTCCAGGGCTTATTGCCTCACTCTGCTAACCGAGTCCTGGAAGGGTCTAGCCTCTGTACAGTCTAACGTAGCCTAGATTGGTTTCGGCCTCTGAGACTTGCTGCAGGACAAGCTCGCCCCTTCCTAGTTCTTTCTGAACTCTAGCTGGCCAGTTCAACTCAGTTGTTCTGGCTCAAACTCCTCTCCCATTTGGCTTATTCAATCTGGTTTTCTTCTTGACCTCTGAATTGCTCTGCGTGGTCTCAACTCTAGCGATCTTCTCTAATCTTCTGGCTCCTTCTCATTCCCTTTTTCGTTCCATCTTCACTTGTGTCTAGCTTGTTCTCTCTTCAACCTGTCTCTGTAAAACTCTCCTGCTAAAACTGCCTTCTCTTCCCTCTCTGCTGCTCTGCTCTCCCTCTCAACTCTCCTGCTCTGCTCTCCACGAGTTCTCCTGTATCCTGCACTCCCCTCCTCCCATACTGACTGTCTCTCAAGTAGCTCCCCTCTCCTCTCTCTTCTTGTGAGAGTTGGGCGTATCCTATTCTGTCAGGTCTTTCTCTGATTTGTCACTTTGTCTGCTACTCAATTAGACATCACTTTCAAACACAGGTGCTTCTACTTTCCTTCAATGTTTGGGATTACGGGTGTGTGCTAAGGGCATGTCCCACATTCCAGCCAGAGGGATTGGAGCTGTGTGCCAGTCACACCTTAACTAGAAACAGCTTCAAATATCTCCTTAACATGTGTAAGGGCAGAAGCAGGTTGGAGCTGGCGTGCTGACATCGAGGCCGATGGGAGAGTAACTCAACCTTACTCTCAAGGTTTCTGTCCGGGAAGGCTGAATGAAAGAACAGTGTTAAAGTTAGAAACGAGGCTGGAGAGATGGCTCAGCAGTTAAGAGCACTGACTGTTCTTCCAGAGGTCCTGAGTTCAATTCCCAGCAACCACATGGTGGCTCACAACCATCTGTAATAGGATCTGATGCCCTCTTCTGTACTCATTAAATTAATCAATCAATTCTTAAAAAATTAGAAATGGGCATTTGGGGTGTGGAATGGGGGAAAGTTGGGGAGACTTCGGTTTTAGATCTATATTGCATCTTATGTGCCATTGGTGAACATTGTTTTGGTCAAGGTTTTAAAGTGCTTACAAGGACAAAATGGGGGTGTCATTAATGTTTAATGCAGTATAACTCATTCTGTCACAATGATTCTATATGGAAGAAGATGAACGAACGAAGGGCCAGGTTGGCTTTAATGGGATGTAGTAGATGTTTGAGATGAATTCTAAGCAAAACTGGTCTAAATATTTTCAATGGAAGACCCAGCTAGTTACCAACGTAGGGACTCTTTCTAAGGAAGCTGTAAACCCTTATTAAAAACAAAAATTTCCAGGCGTGGTGGTGCAGGCTTCAAGCCTCAGCACTCAGGAGGCAGAGGCAGGCAGATCTCTGAATTTGATACCAGACTGGTCTATGTGGTGAATATAGCCTCCATACCCAGAGAAGGAAAGAAAGAAAGGGGAGAGAGGGGGGAGGGGGAGGGGGAGAGGGAG
>NW_022196898.1:99490295-99491854 GCF_008632895.1 Mastomys coucha | reverse complement strand
AGAAAGAGAGAGAGAGAGAGAGAGAGAGAGAGAGAGAAAGTGGGGCTGGGGGCTGGGGTGTAGCTCAGTTGTGGAGTGTTTGCCTAGAGTGCCCATAGCCTTAGGTTTGGTTCCCAGTACCACATAAACCAGGACTTTAAATCTTCAGCCTATAATCTCATTGTGGGAGCTGAATGCAGGAAGATCAGGAATTCAAAATCACCTTTGATTACAAATTAAGATCAAGGCCAGTCTCTAAATAAATAAATAAATAAATAATAAATCCAATAACCAAAAAGTTGTCAACTAATAAAAAAAAAGCTAAAAGCATGGAATGTGTATAACACTCATAAATGCATCAGCCATAATTGCTAACTCCCTGTTTAGAGCCTTGGCCTAAGGGAACCCCACCCTTCATGCCCAGCCCTTTGATCTGCTGCCAAGTATGCCAAGCAGCTTAGGGCTCACAGCAGTTGGGAGGAAAGTTTTAGATGAATCATTCCCAGGCAGGCTAGAGAGCAAAAGAGCCGAGTCACCCAGTTGGGCAGGACTCTGAAGCTGCCCTCTCCTTGTTTCTGGAGTCTGACTTTGCAGAACCCATGGACTAGGCCAGTTTCTCCTCTGTTCTGCTCTGTCCTCTCTGCCATTGGCTGTGGTCATCTCAATGTCTTTACCCCTGGTGGCTGGGTGTCTGCTTAAACATCACTTTTAAAGGACAACTCTGGCCCATGAACAGAAGCATAGGAGCCCTGTTGGGCCTCTAACAGCTTCAGATTAAGGTGTTAAGAACATGGATTCAGGGACTGGAGAGATAGCTCAGCAGTTAAGAGCACTTGCTGCTCTTCCAGAGGACCAGAGTTCAGCTCCCAGCACCCATATCAGGCCACCCACAACTGTCTGTAACTCCAGTCCCAGAGGACCCAATGCCCTGTTCTGGCCTCAGAAATCACCTGCTCTCACGTGCACACATACACACTTAAAAATAATAGTAAAATTGTAACAACAAAAAGGAACGTAGACTTCAAATGAGAACATTGAGTCAACACTACAATTCTATAAAATAACACTGGTTGGTTTCAATGCTATATAAAACTGCTCTCTTCCTGTAGAATAAACTGGTGGTCAGTCTGCTCCTAGTGGACTTGGTTTGTATTTTTCAGTCCCTGAGACTCAGTCCATTCTGAGAACCCCGAGACAACAAGCATCCCTGGGCTTGCAGCTCAGACTTCTGCAAAGCTCCGTCAGGAAGGTCCGTCTTTTCCACCTTTCTCTGTCCCACTCAAGATGGAAGCCACGGGGTGCTTGGCAGGCTACAGGAGGGCTGTGTCTCCCTTTCTAGGGTGGAGGGGCAGAGGCTAGAGTTCTGGGATTACATTCATCACTGTGGCTCTCCACAGGACTCTTCTTCCCCTTTAAGGCCTCCCACCAATGGGACAGACTTCGAGGAGCTCCAGTGTGGAGCATCTGTGAGGACTTTGCTTGCATCTGTCTGTTTTGGGGAGTCTGAGTAGAGCCCTTAGGAGGCTTATCTGTTGATACAATGAACTGAAGGGAGACATTATATGGCCTTATTTGAGAGG
>NW_022196898.1:99388967-99490285 GCF_008632895.1 Mastomys coucha | reverse complement strand
AGAGAGACCTGTGCTCCTCGTGTTTGGAGTGACAGCTTTTTGAACTTATGAAGAGGGATCTTTGTCCCCCTCCTTCCCTCCTTCCCTCTCTCCCTCCTTCCCTCCCTCCCTCCTTCCCACCCTCTGTCACCCTTCACCCTCTCTTAAGCCATTTGACAGCCACAACAGTCGGCTAATAGGCATAGGCTGCCAGGCTCAGAGTCCTCCCTGGGTTAGCCCTGTGGGTGCCCACTCAGGAAATATTCTGCTTACAGAGAAGGAGTCCACTCCGCAGGTTGTAGACAGAAGCTCTGAGGATGCTCACTCAGGTGTTCAGAGTCTGAAGTCCATGCTTTTAACCACTATCTCTGGTCACGGTGCAAGCTTGACCAAAGGGCGATTGTCGCATAGGGTAAACCATTAGCCACGGCCATCAGAACATGGCTGTGAGCTATGAAGCATTGTGTGAGAACCAAGTGTACTGTGGGGGCGGTTGGATCTCAGTGGAAAGTCCCCACAAGATGTCCCAAAGGGTCAAGGCAGTTGGGCTTGGTGGCTTATGTCTGTAGTCACTGCTCAAGAGGCTGAGGCAGGAAGATCATTGGAGCCTGAAGCAGGCCTGTGCTGCCTACTGAGTTCCAGCAGGTCACCCTGAGCTGGTGAGTAAGAAGAAAAGAAAAAGAAAAAGGAAAAAAAGAAGGTTAAAAGGCCAGATCATATATTTTTGAGGAGTTAGGAAAATGAAATGAGCCCATGTGTTCAGCTGAAATCTAATGAGAAATATAAAAAAAATTACATCAGTTTTGAAATGTAAGAGATTAATTTCTTTTTTCTGTGTTACTAAAATACTGATTTTTTTTTCTTTTTCACTTTCTTTATAAACATGGCTTCAGCCATCTGGGATATAACCTTTCCCTACAGTCTCTTGTGTGCTCGTGAGACTGATTCCATTCTGCATTTCCTCCTGACTTCTGAAACCTAAACAGAAGTTCTACATGGGTCCCAGGGTCTCAGGTGTGCCAGACACAGGCTCTGAGCTATACCCCACTCCCTGGACTCTCTTGACCACTGAGCAATTCTCTGGTAGAGTTCAGTCCCTTTGTGCCTACCATTTGCTGAGATCCCGTTCTTTGCCCCGTCCTCAAACGTGGCACCATATTCCCGCTTAAGGCCCTCATGGCATGCAGAAATGGGAGAGTGCCACTTCCTCTTGTCACTGAGGAGCTAAGCCATGTTCCATAAAGCTTCTCTTTTGAATCAGTTTTGTCTGCACTGATTCCCCTGGGATTCACATCCTGGCTTTGAGGTGGGACTGGAGACAAACGCTTCTCTCCCTACCATGCAGCTAAGACTGGGAGTTTGTAGGCTTGCTTAAAAATGCAGCTAATAGCCACTAAAGCAGTTCACGTCTGTATGAGTGCTGCATCTTTATTTGAAACATAAAAATGTACATTATTTTATTATTCTTGACCTAAAAGGCCTTTTATCCATCATCATTATCATCTTTATTCTTTATTTCCATTCATCATTATCATCATTATTAGTGTGTATGTGGTTTACATGTGCCACGGCATATCTGTGGAGGGCGGAGGATGATTTCTGTGGATCCTGTGGGTGGGCCTCAGGTTACCAGGCTCACCTGGCAAGCATCTTTGCCCTTTAGCTCCTAAAAGGCCTTTTCTTTGGGTTGACCACACAAACCAGGGTGTGTGAAATCTCCCCTCCCCAGTTTGCTCCATTCCTTCTTTCAGGTCTCATGTACCCAGGCCTGGCCTTGATCTTCCCACCTCTGGCTCCTGAGTGTAACCACCACCACACCTAACCGAACTTCTTTCTTAAATAATCTCAATGTTAAGGAACACATGTGAGTTCTTTCGTTAAAGAGAAGAGCCCAGGTTTGTGAAATGACCGTGGTTGTAATACTTTTTCTAATCTCCTAGGGCCGTGACGCCCACAATCTTGTTTTTTTTTTTTTTTCTTTTTCCCCCAACTCTTACGGAGTTGCTCCGAAGCACTCAACCTAATTTTCATGGTAATTATAGCCCCTCCGTGTCATCAGCTCGTGTTCTTTAAAATTAAATCACATAATTAGAGTGACAGATATAACAGCTATGAGAAGGTTTGGGAGAAACACAGCTGTCTCTCGGTGACAATCAGTTCTCTGCAGAAGCAGCCAGCCTCCCCAAGCCGAGGTTCTCTATTCTCAGTGACAGTGGCGGGCAGGTATCCAATGAGAGAGGAGAATCCTCGTGCGTGAGTGTAGTGACTTTACAGGTCGAGGCTGGTTACCGGATCTGCAGTCCGAACCACGTCCTCTCCCAGCTCATCCCCAGAGAAGCCTCGTGTCCACCCATTTCTGTGGACTGACGGGTTTATTTTAGAGCCTGGGCCTGGCTGCCCAGACATGCAAAGGTAGGCGGCTCTACTCCAAGTTCGGTCAGACTATCAACGCTCAGAATCTTTTAAACATTCCCCAAGCATTCTCCATCACCAGCCTCGGGGGGAGTGAGCAGGATCGTCCTGCCTGTTTGCATGTAGGAACAAGTTGACCTGTCCCGAATCCTCCTCAAATCTTGGAAAAAGCCTGGCTGGGTGATGCCAGTCTGGAGGCTGTCTGAGGCAGAGCTTAACTTCTGCTTTAGTGCCACCAAGTGGTGAGTTTGGGAGTGACACTCTCTGAGAAGAAGATGGTTGTCACAGAAAAGATAATGATTAAAAAAACGAATGCTGCCGGGCAGTGGTGGCGCACGCCTTTAATCCCAGCACCTAGGAGGCAGAGACAGGCAGATTTCTGAGTTCGAGGACAGCCTGGGCTACAAAGTGAGTTCCAGGACAGCAAGGGCTACACAGAGAAACCCTGTCTCGAAAAACAAACAAACAAACAACAACAACAACAAAGAATGCTGGGGCTGGAGAGATGGCTCAGCAGGTAAGAGCACTGACTGCTCTTCTGAGGGTCCTGAGTTCAAATCCCAGCCCTCTTCTGGGGTGTCTGAAGACAGCTACAGTGTACTTACACATAATAAATAAATCTTTAAAAAGACAACAAACAAAAACCCCGAATGCTATGTTAAGGAGATTTGGGGCAGTGAAGGTACTCTGCATGATACTCAGTGATGGGTGCATGGCCCAAAGCGGTTATGACAACGACATATAAGATACCAAGAGTGAGCGCAGTGTCAGCAGGGACTCTGGGTGACGGAGCCAGTCGCTGCGGGTTCCCTGCTCTGGTTGGGCAGGTGCAGATCCTGTGGCGGTGGTCTGTGGGGAGTATGTGGGCAAACTGCTCACTTTTTACAGCTCTAAAAGTAATTTATTAATAATAAACACTCTTCTCCTTTACATAATTTCCCTTCTGGACTCTGCTGTTGTGTAAGATAGGGTAGAGACTTGTCCTAGCTTCGTTTCTGTTGCTGTGATAAACTATCCTGGCAGAAAGTGGAGAATGTATTTATTTTAGCCCGCAGTTTCTGGGTACAGTCCATCATAGCAGGGCAGTGATGGAGACAGGAACTGAAGTCATTTCTCATCTACAGTTAATGTGTGTATGCTTACCACCCAGTTAGGTTTCTGTACCCTTACATCATCTGGGACTTGAACTCAGGGATTGGTGCTGCACGCTTTCCGGCTGGGTCTTCTCTGGTCAGTTAACATGTCTACAGGGCCCATCTGCTCTACACAGCCTCTCGCCAATATCCTCTACCTCTCACAGATAGAAATCCTCGGTAGAGGCCGGCTGAATTTACAGAGGGCTCAGCATGGCTTTCAGAAGCTCCACACTCCAGCACCAGGGTCCTCAGCTTTGCAAACATGAGGGGCATACTGTTTGCTCAGTGACTGAGGAGCTGGTTCATTCTCTAGGAGTAGATTGTGCTCACCGACCTTCAAGCGACACTCTTTGAAGCGCATGCTAATATACACTCGATTTGGACACATGTATGTAATACTAGAATAAAACACACGTGTGCTAAGTGAGCAGTTTACTGTCTGTAGGATATAGTGTTTTGAAAACAAAGAATGCTGGGTAGGTGGCAGGCTGACATGGTGGTGTGGTACTGGCATGTGTGTGCTGTTTGTGGCAGAAGGAAGTGGAGCGATGTGTGGATGTGTGCATTGCTTGTTTCCCAGCTCGGTTGCGACACGGTAAAACTTGAGTGTGGCGTGTTCACTCACGTGTGTGCTTCACTTGCTGGTACCATCCAGCTACGCCTGACTTCCCTGCTCTACGAATGTGACCCTGGACTGGGAACACTCCCACGGCTGGCGAGGGCCGATGACAGACTGACCTATTCTTCACACTGGCCACTCTTTTTGGAACTGCTCTGAGCAGCTGAGAATCCTTTCTTCCCCGGGGACATGAAGTCACTGGCGAGGCCGGTGCTGTGAGCGCGCAGGTGCAACCTCATGTTCTGGAAGGTTGCTCGGTCACTGACTAACATCTGGGCACCCTCTCAACACCATTTATGACTTCTTTCCTTTTCGGGGAGGCTCTCTATTCACCCTATGGAAACTTTCAGAGGAGAACATTTGGAGGTTCTGACCCTGAATTTAGGTTAGACTGAATGTGTGAGATTCTTAATCACATTGACCTAGATACCCAGAAAGAAAGCAGAACTTGGCAGAAGACGCCAACCGGTCTAGGGTTCTTATCAAGAACACAGCCACGTGCACCTCTCAGGTCTGCACAGACCTCTCTGCCTGCTCGGATTCAGCAGTAGGTTCTGCGGGTCCTCACTGACTGCAGGCTCAGCTGCCCTCTTGGTGGCCCAGCCCTTCTCCCCTGCCCTAAGCTGTAGCTGCAGAGAGGGCACAGTCAGAGGGACTTGGACACATTTGCAGATGTTATGGGTTAGATTCTGATTCTTTTTTTTTTTCTTTTTTGTCAGTGTGCTATTTTTAAAGGATTGGGTTTAATGGCTTAAATTGAAAAAAAAAATCAGGAAATTCATACAAACCTCTGAGTATCCAGTTTCTTTGCCAAACAGTGAATCTGGCTAAGCAGGGCCTTCGTTCCCACAGGGCATGCGTGATTGGAGAGGTCTAGATGGGGCGCACCCCTTCCAATTACCCACCCTTCTCTCTCCCTGGGGCACACCCCTTCCAATTACCCGCCCTCCCCTCTCCCTGGGTTGTGTTGCTGTTTAGGATTAATGCCTTGGAAAACCACACTTGGTGCATTGCAAAAGAAAAACCAAGATAAAGTGTAGGCAAAGCCAGCCCCTGGACAGCAGTGGCCTCTCTTGGACGGTCCCTGGAGACAGTGGAGTGCAACCTCACTGTTCTGGAAGGTTGCTCGGTCCTTCTTTGGAAGTGCCCCAACTTGTTTTTCTTCTGGGCCCCACTCTGTAGAGTCTCCTTAGAAGCCACTCTTGCAGCTTCTGGTCGCTATGGGGCTGCTGTGTTGTTAAGTAAGGAGTGAAGAGTTTGGGATCATGTGACATAAGTTTAGCAATCTCTCTGCCTCAGGCTTTCTTTTCTGTTTGTTTTTGTTTTTGTTTTTCGAGGCAAGCTTTCTCTGTGTTGCCCTGGCTGTCCTGGAACTCACTCTGTAGACCAGGCTGGCCTTGAACTCAGAAATCTACCTGCCTCTGCCTCCCAAGTGCTGGCATTAGTCAGGAGCCGCCATGCCTGGCAAGAGCTGGGTTTGAATTCCAGCTGCCCTGGCTTTAATCTCCTCATTTGTGAGGTGGGGTTGCTAACAGCAGGCCTCACAGGGCTGTCTGTGGGCTAGGTGGATTTTGTCTGCTTCTTCTCTTCCATCAAGCTTCTCTCTTCCCTAGCTTTATGGCAGAGATGAAGTCCCCACGGGATTTCCTGGCTGCTTTCTGGGCCACTCACACCTCTGCTCTGAGAATGAAACCAACCCCTATTGTTCCTTTTGTAAAGCTTCCAGCCCTCTCACCTGGGTGCTTTCTTCTTGTAGATGCAACTGCCCACAGACACACACACACACACACACACACACACACACACACACACACACACACACACGGGAATAATGGAAGCCGGGTGGGCTTGTTGTGGTTTTGGTCCCTTATCAAATCTGCCGTAATTGTTTCCTAGAGGAAATTACGAGTTTCTCACAGCGTCTGTTGGGGTCCTTTCTGAGCTCACGCCTTTCCTACTCATGTGTTTTTACAGAAATAGGACCAAGGTCAAAAGCTGGAAAGACATCAACAGAAAAAATTGGTACTTCAAGAGGGACTCTTCGTCTGAGATCGAAAGGCCCTGCTACAGTAGAAGAGCTGGTATGTTAGTTCATTTCATCCCCACTCTCTCCAGATATGTACAGGTCTGCCCATTTATTGGAGCTGGAGATAAAGCTAACACAGCCATAGCGGGTAAGATGCGCTCGGGCACAAAATGCATGCATGAATGCATTTCCTCCTCATGCAACATGGAAACTACTGAGGCAGTAAGAGCTCAGCAGTAAGATACAGCAGAGCTTGGGAAGAGAGGCTGTGGTCAGGGGGAATCCCGCGCTCCTGCCGATCACCTTGTCTGAGGACATCTGGATTATCTAAAACTTAAAAGAACTCAACCCAGGCAGAGTCAGGAGTAATGCACTAATGGAGACTGTTCTAGTGAAAGATTACGTCTGTGACATCCAACCTCCCAAGAGAAACAGCTCCTGGTCGCTCTGGTGCTACTTTTTCATGCTCCACATTCTTTCTGCCAGTGAAACCTTGTGGGTCCAGCTCTGTGATATGCCAGACTCTAAATCTGCACCCCCCCCACCATGTTGTAGGATGCAAGTGTTTTCAGCATTAATGAATTAATGATGGATTTACCTTAGGTTGAGAAAAGCAAGGGTTTCACATATTGACTGACTGTGTGGATGCAAAGGTCAGTGTTAGAGTGGAAAATGCCAGAAGGTGAAAAGCCGGTTGGAGGGACAGAGGGGAAGGAAGAGAGCACCGGGTGTGTGTGTGTGTGGGGGGCGGTTGGGGGCTTGGGGTGTTGGGCTGTAGCAGACAGAAATCCGAGTGGGCGGGGGTGAGGCCGGGGTCTACCCACTGCAGTGAGGGCAGTGCCAATGAAGTAGAGGTGAAGGCACCTGAGACTTACAGATCCTGAGAGCAGCGCCCAGGCTCTCACAGTCTGTGTGTGAATGCTGCCCTCTGACTCCCAGGTTTGCAGAATAGGGGCTGAGTCAGGTGACCAGTTAGGATGCCATTTACAGAGTGGTTCCCAGAGCTTGCTGGATGACAGGTGTCGGGCGGGCGTCAGTGAGGGGCTGCTTTGACAGAGCAGCTACTTAAAGAACCAGTGGGTCAGTGTTGTCTTTGGGACTGTGTGAGTCACTCAGGATGCTGTGTGCTTTGAGGACCCTAGAGGACGGTGAGTTAGGGATTCAGTTCATCATGCTGGCGAGAGCTCCGTGGCAGGAGCTTGAGCAGCTCATGAAGCAAAGAGAGAGGAACACTGGTGCTCATTTCATTTTCTCCTCTATGTTCTTGGGCCCCTCCGTTCATTTAACAGTGCTGCCCACGGTTAGAGAGGGTCTTCCTGTGTCAGTTAACCTGATCTAGAACGTCCCTTACAGTGATTCATAGAGATGTGTTTCTACAGTTACAGTTACAGATCCATCTCATTAAGTTGACAGAATTAGCCAGCACAGAGGCAAGTGCAGCTGCGAGCCAAAGCGTTTGAACGTGAGGGGTGATGAGTTCTGTGTGGCACAGCGGGGCAGGAGCATGTGGCCCCGTCTTCCCTTTTTCCTTTGCTCATCACGCTGGCACTACTGAAGACTGCCATTGTTCCTCGAGTCACTGAACAAGCCTCAGTGGAAGGCAGGGATCTGGGCGAGAGTGTGGGTGGGAGCTCGCAGTGAACTCCGGGAGAGTGCTCTCTTGGCTTTCTGTTGGAGGCTGTGAGGAAAAATGAACAGCCTTGCCATGGTGCGCAGAAGAAGAAGACAGAGAAGTGGGCAGTGCTGAGCACCTCCATGTCCCATGGGACGGATCATCTCCCAATAGTTAACACAATTGATGGGTATCCATTAATCACCCTGTTGTATAGGGTGCTTGTAGGTTTCGGTGAAAGGAGGGTAGGTAGCCTGTGATCTATCTGGGGAGCTAAGAAAAAGTTATTCAAATTTAAACATTAAAAATCAGGTGTGCATAGTCTGTTTAATTAAATAGGTCAAGTAAAATTAGCTCATAATGAAAAGAAGCTAGTTTGATGCTAATATTAAATTGGTACAAATAGCCTGCAGTCGAGTTTCTGAAGGACTTAAAGAACTTCCAGGATTTGAAACCATCTCCCTTCTGACCTGGCACAAATGCAGGAAGCTGACCATGGAGCTTCCCTCCCAGGCCTCGTTGTTTATTCATTGCATTTGCTGAGCCTGGTAGTCTGGGCACCAGCGATTCAGAATGAATAATGGCTCTTTTCCTCCCTTAAAGAGAGACAGAAGGCCATTAACAGAAGCCATTAGGAACCAGGGGGCAGGGCTGAAGGACAGTTTGGGACACAGTGTCACAGTGAAGATGCTGTCAGGGACAAAGGAAGACAAGAAAGCAGCAAGCCGTTCCCTCCAGAAGGGCAGAGTCCTTGCAAGTGGGCGGTGCATTATGAAACAGCCACAGGCTTGGGGAAAGCGTGTGCGCAGCCTGAAAACCTGGGGAGCGGTGCCACAGGGCCACTGGGTGGTGAGGAGGATGGGGCAGGACAGGGCATGAAAGGCCCTGTGGTAACTGTGGGGGCAGCCACACTGCCAATTGTGTATTTTAAAAGAATTCCTTGGCTCAGGGGGGTGTGCTGTAGAGCAGGATGGATTGAGAGGGAGTGGCAGGGAAGGAAATTAGGAAATCTCTGCCTGAAGGAAAGGATGGGGGTCCGAGCAGACCGAATGTGGCTGGAGAGAGGTGATGGATCAAGAGCAGATTCAGAAAGCACTGGAAGATACTGGTGCTGCTTGTATCTGAGAAGCACCACCGCTTGTTACACTGTGGCCAGGGGGAAACGAAGGCTGACATCAGAGCTAGCTGATGTCACAGTCACTGTCCTATTGCTGGGAAGAGACACCATAGCCAGAGGCTGGTGTCTTTATAGAAGAGTGTACTGAGTTTACAGTCTCAGAGGACGACCATCTTGTGGGGAGCATGGCACGCGCATGGCACTGTAGAAGCAGCAGAGAGATTGCATCTGATCCAGAACCCAGAGCCAGGGGAGGGGGCTACACACAGGCTAACTGGGGATGGTGGGGCTTTTAAAATTTCAATCCCCCCAGAGACACACCTCTTCCAACAAGGCCATACCTCCTAATCCTCCACAAACAGTTCCACCAAGTGTAGAGCAAACATTCAAATGTATGCGCCTCTGGGGACCGTTCTCACTCAGACCACGACACTTGGTGTAGCCACAGCCTTACAGACAATTAAAAACCTGCACGGAAGTGGGAGCAATCAGTTCTGTCATTTGTTTCTCTGAAGTTTTAGTTCCTTATAAATGAAGTTTTGAGGAGGCTGGGGTGTGACTCAGTGGTAGGGTGCTTATCTACAATGTACAAGCCTTGACTTAATTCCCACTAGGAAGAACACTCATGTTAATACTTTTCCACACATGTACATGCACATACACTTTATACACTCTCACCCACATACATAACCACATGCACACACTTGCACTAACACATGCACATAGAAACACACACACACACACACACACACACACGTACACTGTACAGTACCCACACTGACATATACACATCCACACACCAACTTATGTACTCTGTATACATACTCTCACACATCACATATAACATATATGCACACTGCTCACACATTCTATACAGCTACCCATACACATACAATTACACTCAAATGCACATTCACACAATGATACCATATACTCACAATACTTATATATACACACCCATAGATAGGTACACAGTCCATATACTTGACATACCTGAACACTCCACATACATGCATATACACATAAATATTGACATATACTCAATTGAAGATATACTCATACTTCACATAAACTCTTACACATTCACCTACATGTATACACCACACACACTTGCGTATACTAACGCTCATACATTCACACAATGACACTGACAAACACAGACTGACAACATACATATACCCTCTAGTATACATGTGTACACACATGCATACTCCATCTCCCCACATATGTACACATATACTGAAATATACACATAGATAGTTTGAGCACACACTCTCATACACATTCATTAATGCACACATACATACTCACATACATGTACACATTATAAACACACAGATGTACACACTCATACACATTCACATACACTTACTTTATATACAAACATTCTACATACTCATGTACACATACAAATTCACACATTCACATAGACTCATACACATGCATACAGCCATCTTTCTACATGCACACATCACATACCCACCACCTCATAATTCACAGTCAAATATTATACACATGCACACAAAAAGCTCACTCATTCACATACACACTTACACAGACCCACATTCCTCACACATGCACACAGTCACACAGTCACACATAATGCACTGGCATTTCCTCACACTGATGATCCCAGCAGGGGGAGTGGAGACTGGAGGCTCCCTTGTACTTGCTGGCTGAGTCGGTAAGCTCCAGGTTCAGAGGGAGCCCTGACTCAAAAACTATCAGGGAGAGCAATTGAGGAGAGCACTTCATGTCAGCCTCTGACCTCCACATGGATATGCCACACTTGTCCACATACATGAAACACACATAGACACGCAGATGCACAGACACACTGATGGATACTCACTGACATACACACACAGACGTACAGATACACACACAGACATACAGATACACTGACATGCCAACACACGCACACAGACATATAGATATACAGACACACACAGATACACACACAGACATACAGATACAGACACAGACATACACACAGACACACAGACACACATACATAGATACATACAGACATACACACAGACATACAGAGAGACATACAGATACACAGACATATACATAGACACACAGACACACAGATATACACACAGACACACTGACACACACAGAGACATACAGATACACAGACGCACACACAGACACATGGGGATGAGGGAGGGGAGAGAGAGAGAAATGTGGAGGATCCCCCTAAGTTTGTGTTACCTGACTGTGTTCTCCGTAACATGCTCCTCTGTTAGACTTCACACATTCTCATGGCTTTCCATGCATGTTGCCTTCTCGGTGTCTCTCTCCTGTGTCTGACACCTCTTCATCCTTGGAAACGCAGCTCTTCTGAAGACTTCCAGCTTGTGTATCCGTTATGTCCTTTAAAACGATTGTCTGATCACTTATGCTACAACTTTGTCCTAGTGAGGTAGTTCAGTACTTAGGAATGGCACCCTTTTCTTTTTCTTTTAAAAAATCCATACCATTTACTGCTGACACTGTAGCTAAGTGTTTACCGTTCTGATTTATATTTAGCCATAAGGTTATGTTATATTCCAGATATGCCCACTAAAATTTGCTAATGGCCCAGCTATTTCCTGCTGTGTGTGCTCAGACCATCGAGGGATTTTATTATGTAAATGCGGTGTCTTGACTTTCTCTTTTCACAGCCTTCTGAAGCCAAAGCAAAGGCAATCGAAAAGGTTGATGATCTCCTTGAACTGTACATGGGAATTCGAGATATTGACTTAGGTAAGACTGTTAACGACAACTTCCATGCTGTTTACAAATGACACCCAGTTATTCTTTCAAGATAAAAAGGATTTGTGGATACAAAAGGACATAAAAACAGTAAAGAATAATGATTTACCTGGTCCTTGCTGGGAGGTATTGGTGCTAAGTCAGCTTTTAAAATTTTATCTAGACTGGGAGTGGTAGTCCATGCCTTTAATGCAGCTGGGGAGGCAGACAGGAGGATCTCTGTGAGCTCGAGGCCAGCCTGCTCTACACTATGTGTTCCAGGATAGCCAGAGCTACATAATAGAGACCCTATCTAAAAAAAAAAAAAAAAAAAAAAAAAATCTAGTAAAATTTTAATCTAGACACTGCAATAATACTACCTTTTCCCTTTCTTGTGCATTAAAATATATATGAAAATATATAAATAAATGATGCATATGGAAAGTTTTCTTATCTGAGGTGCCACCTTACATTGATTACATTATGTACTGTGATATTAAAGTTGTACATCATTTAATAGGATTTCTGAGATAGGGGGAAAAAGACTTAGAATTCATGAGCAAGTTGGCTTGGCACTGGGACATCTGGGTGATCCCTAGGTAATCCTGTAGATGATCTGGGTTCAGCTCCCAGCATTCACGGGGTAGCTCACAACCATTTGTAGCTTCAGTTCCAGGGGCTCTGGTGCCCTCTTCTGGCCTCCATGGGCACTGCACACACATGGTACACCTACATATGTACAGAGAAAATACTCATACATGAAACAAATAGAACACTAGATGGGTAACTCTAGAGACAGTATGGATGATACGGTGCCTGAGCAGCTGCCTCTGTGTGAGGAGAAGAGTGGGGTAACAAAGAACAAACTCTGCTCTGAGGAGAGAGGATGGGAAAAGCCATCAAGGGAGAGATGGGAGAGCTGAACAAAATGAGGACTTGGGCTGTGTGGTCCCTGCTAGTGGGGTGGGGGTGGATGGGGGGCAGAAGCTTCACATTAGAGGTAAGGCAAGAAGTACAGGGAATGCCTCCAGCTCTTGCAAGCCCAGATTCAACTGCGGTTTGATGAGACAGTGATTTCTCAAACATGATACATCAACACTTGAATAGGAGACACTGTGTCGCTCCTCGTGTCTCACAGGGTTGTGGCTAGGTGTCCTTGCTCTAAGAGGTGGCTGCTCAAAATTGAACCCCTCTGTCTGTATCGTGTGGTTTCTACCACCCTCCTTCAAGCTCTGGGCGGGTAGACTGTGCTATCAGCCTCCACCTAGGAGCCACCCAGGATCCGTAGATGAAACACACACGCAAACATTAACTTATTTTTAATATGCTTTTTGCTCAGTGGCCGGGCTCTTCTAAGTCTCTCCTGGCTATTGCACCCTTCTTTTCACTCCCAGCTCAATACCTTAAATCTGCCCTCAGCTCAGTTGCTTGGTTACCTTTAGTCCTAGCTCAGCATCCTAAATCTGCCCTCAGTTTAGTTGTGTTTCTAATCTCCCGCCTGGTACCACAGGCCTAGTTAGGAAAGCGGCCAACAGCCATTTCACCTGAGATCTCGAATGGCTGGTGAATCTCCTTCCTCTCCCTAATGTCTGCTAGCCTGCCTGTGGGGAAACTGGAAGTCCCGCCTCTTTTGCCCAGCCATTGGCTGCTAGCATCTTTACTGATCCATCAAGAACCAATTGGGAAACAGGACCTTCAGCATTCATTCTGGATCAGAGCATTAACCACACCCTACACCCATCATGGAGACAGGCACCGCCGGGGCCATAGACTATCTTGCAGTTGCAGTGGGTGGATGGGCTTGCCACCCCTTCCTTCAGAATAGAGTGCTCTATCAGTCTCAGCAGGAGCCTGTTCTTGGTTCCAAGGGGCTGGCTGCAGCAGGATGTGGCCTGATTTCTCCTAGGCTGCTGCATCAATTCATGAACATGAGCTCATGCTCTAACTCCCAGGGGGCCCAAAGTCAACCTACTACATCTCATGCATGACACAAATCCAGAGGAGGTAGTTGGACATAGAGACCGGGCGGATAACGTGGCCTCACCATCAATGCCTGGCACAGGTCTCATCATCCCAGAACGAATTTGCAGTCTCAAAGTCCTGAACCCAGTGCCCGAAGGTTGATCAATCCTGAGTTACCCGTGGCTGTCACAGGGACTGAGAACTCTGTGGTTGCACTGAGGTACTTGGCACCTGATGCACCCCCACCCCTCCAACCCCAGGCATTTAAGGTTCAGAGTCAGGTTGGCCTGCTCAGGCCTCACAGCTGTGTCTACTTCTCTCACCCCTAACACACTGAGGGACACTCCCTCAGCTGGAACATTAGTGACTCTGGTTTCTGAACTGAGAAGTTTGGAGAGCACAGCAGACCCTGCCTGCCCCCACAGAATACAAAGTTACATGTAGTCATCAGAAGCCCTTCCTATGCACAGAAGCCCCAGAAGGGAAGACAGTTAGAGGGACAGCTGACCAGTGAGCCACATCGGCAGGCACAGCAGTGGCATCACCTGTAAGGAAGACGAGAGTCTACACATCCAGCCGCCCCTGGCCTCAGGCTTAAAGGACCCAAGAGAAGCCGGTGTAGCCATGCCACCTGTTTCGGTAGCCCTTGATTTCAGTTTTCTTTTTGTTATGCTTTTGGTTTATTGTTACTTTATCTTATTTCCAAAGCTCTAATGTTTACATTATTTCTGTGATACTGTTTATGTATTTTTCCTGATCGTGTGCCCTCCTTTTGACTTTTGTTTTCTTTCGGCTTTTTCCTTAGCACTCTGATTTATTCTTTGTTTCCGTAAGCTCAGACCTCTTGTGGCACCCCCTCTCATCCCTGCTTTATTTTCTCATTCCTGTCTCAGTACTAACCTTAAATAATGCTAACCCCACCTCACAGTCAGCCTGTCCCTGTCAGTTTATGGTAGGCGGTGATGTATTACGAGGTTTTCATCTAAGTGCACCTCTGCGGCTTGTTGGGCTCCCTGTTGTTGATGTTTTAGTAATTTGTTTTTTCCTCTCTGAGAGGTGCTGGCGACCGAACCTTAAGATTAGGCTGCTCATTAAAAGCCAGAAAAAACGGATGCAGAATACAACCAACAGATGCATACCTCACAACGCAGAAACACAAGAAACACAAAAAGCAAGGCAGCATGACTCTTTAGCTAGTCAAAAGACCATAAATCTTCAACAGCTGAGTTCAAAAATACTAACTAAACTGGGTAAAATGTCAGACAAAGGATTTAAGAGCATACTTATAAGATGATCAGGGACGACACACAAGAAACATAAAAGCAGATAAATGAAGTAAGAAAATCAATCTTGAGTGTAGAAAAGAAACTCAGTCAAATTCTGCAAGAAAATAGAAGTTTTGAGAAAAAAAAAAAGGAATGTGTCAGATGCTGTGGTGCATGCTTTTTTGGAGCATTGGGGGTGGGGGGATTTATTTGGCTTATACATAAACATCACTGCTGATTTTCAAAGGAAGTCAGGACAGGAACTCAAGCAGGGCAGGAACCTGGAGGCAGGAGCTGATGCAGAGGCCATGGAAGGGTGCCACTTACTGGCTTGTTCTCCATGGCTTGCTCAGCTTGCTCTCTTATAGAACCAAAGACCACCAGCCCAGGGATGGCACCATGCACCATGGGCTGGGACCTCCTCCATCAATCACGAATTAAGAAAATGCCTTAGAGTTCGATCTCACTGAGGCGTTTTCTCAATTAAAGTTCTCTCCTTTCAGGTAAGTGTAGCTTGTGTTAGGTTGACATAAAACCAGCCAGTACAGTGTGATTTAGTTATTCTGTAGTGTAAACACAAACACACAGAAACATCAGACTGTACTGCTTAAAAATGGTGCACACTTTGAACTCCAGCACTCAGGAGGCAGAGGCAAGTGGATCTCTGTGAGTTCCAGGACAGCCAGGGCTACATAGTGAGACCAACCCAACCAACCAAACAAAAGGAAATGTTGGAAATGAAAGAGTTGGTGAATCAAAACCAAACCAAACCAACCAACCAAACCTGAATCAAACCACAGTGGACAGCATCACCAATAAAGTAAATCAAACGAAAGACCTGAAGACAAAGTCAGTGCATCTCACACCAGGGAGGAAGAAAGCTGAGCGGTAAAGCCAAAGACCCGAAGACAAAGTCAGTGCACCTCACACCAGGGAAGAAGAAAGCTGAGCAATAAAGCCCACACACTTTCAAGATGGACAAACCCGAACATCCAAGGGGTGGACAAATGAGCTGAGATAAAAACTAAAGGCATAGAAAACCTAGTCAGTGTCCAAGAAAATTCCCCAAATCTAGGGAAGTAATGACTAACCAGACTTAATAGAACCCCAAGTTGATCAGAGGAGAAAAAGCTGGAGTTAAACTGAGCCTGTACACTGTCAGGGTCAAATTTACTTTCAGGGAAATTCTGGGATTGAGATAAATGACTCAGGCTTGTGACAATACGACAGATGCCTAGAAATGGGAGCAGGGGGTGGGGAGAGGGTTTAGAGAGAGCAGTGACCTCACAGATACAGACAAGTAGTGTTTGTTGGAAAATGATCTAACTCATCTGTCTTTAGTTGAGCTGGGATCTGGGAGAACCACAGCTCTCAGTGTAGGACCTCAGGGCTGCCTTCGACTTTAGAAAAGTTCATAGTACTATCAATCAAAAGTAGCTATTTCTACTAAAATTCAGATGTGGGGCTGGTCAGATGGTTCAGCAGCTAAGACTGCTTGCCGTTTACTTCCTAGAACCCGTGGTGAGTGACTCCTAGCCACTGTGACTCCAGCTGCAGAGGCACAGTGGACTAGAACCCATGGTGAGTAACTCCCAGCCACTGTGACTCCAGCTGCAGAGGCTCTGACGCTCTCTCCTGGACACACTTATTTAAACATGCAGAGATACAATACAGCTCATGCTTATGGAAGCCTGAAGAGGCCATGGTGGCTCCTGGAACTGGAACTGCAGGCGGTTGGGAGTTGTCACGTGGGCACTGGGAGCTGACCTTGAGAGCTCTTAACCGCTGAGCCAACTCTCCAGCTCCCCCACAATAAAACAATGACTTTACTTATGTGCATGAGTGTTTTACCCAAATGTATAGATGTATACCATGTGCATGCCTGGTACCTTCAGGGGTCCTAAGAGGGAGTCAGATCCCCTGGAACTGGAGTTGTGGATAATTGTGAGCCGCCATGTGAGTGCTGGGAATTGACCATGTGAATGCTCTCTCTCTCTCTCTCTTTTTTTTTTAATATTTTATTTATTTATGTATATGTGTTACACTGTTGCTGTCTTCAGACACGTCAGAAGAGGGCATCGGATCCCATTACAGATGGTTGTGAGCCACCATGTGGTTGCTGGGAATTGAACTCAGGACCTCTGCAAGAGCAGTCGGTGCTCTTAACCGCCGAGCCATCTCTTCACCCCCCCCCTTTTTTAAAGATTTATTTATTGTTATATATAACTATACTGTAGCTGTCTTCAGACACACGAGAAGAGGGTGTCAGAAGACATTATGAGTGATTGTGAGCCACCATGTGGTTGCTGAGATTTGAACTCAGAACCTTTGGAAGAGAAGTCAGTGTTCTTAACCACTGAGCCATCTCGCCAGACTTTTTTTAAAAAAAGATTTATTTATTATTATACATAAGTACACAAGCTGTCTTCAGATTCGTCAGAAGAGGGCATCATATCTCATTATGAGTAGTTGTGAGCCACCATGAGGTCGTTAGAATTTGAACTTAGGACTTTCGGAAGAGCAGTCAGTGCTCTTACCCACTGAGCCACCTTGCCAGCCCTGTGAGTGCTCTTAATAGATGAGTTGTCTCTCAAACCCTACAAATTAAATCTTAGAAAATACAAATATAGTTCAGCAGAATGATTATAAATGAATTTAAGACACAAGTATTTAAAGATGAATTTTCTGGGTCAATGAGATGGTGTATCAGGTAAAGGTGTTGCTCACGGAGCCTGGTGCATGCACCGTGCACTTGAGGACACACACATAGACACAGAGACACACACACACCTACACACACACTACACACAATGGAGAAATAAATGTAATTTGAAAAAGAACCTTAAAAATGAATTTTCTCTTGCTCTTAGAAATTAAGACCATTATTTTAAAAATTTCATCAAAATCACCCAGTGGTCCCTTTTCAGTTTAATTAAATGTCTGTAGCAAATTTCTTTGATTGACACAAAGCCATTGTCATCATACATGATTAATAATGTGATCAGTCACCTAGGGAGTCAAAGTGTAAGGAAAGTAATTATTTGAAGAATGCCAGCTATTGTTAAATTAGGAATTTCTGTTGTTCAGGTACAATTAGCATGAAATATACTTCAGAAATGTGAGACTAATGTAACAGACAAACGAGCCTGTACTTCCCTGCGTTCTCAGCATTCTTCGCTTTTAGGAACTCTCGCTGTCTCTCTGTCTGTCTGTCTGTCTGTCTGTCTCTCTCTCTCTGTCTCTCTCTCTCTCTCTCTCTCTCTCTTTGTCTGTCTCTCTCTCTCTCTCCCTCTCCCTATCTGTCTGTCTGTCTGTCTGTCTCTGTCTCTGTCTCTGTCTCTCTCTCTTTGTCTGTCTCTGTCTCTGTCTCTCTCTCTCTCTCCCTCTCTGTCTGTCTGTCTGTCTGTCTGTCTGTCTCTCTCTCTCCCTCTCTGTCTGTCTCCCTCCCTCCTTTGGTTTTCCCACACAGGGTTTCTCTGTATACCCCTGGCTGTCCTGGAACTTGCTCTGTAGACCAGGCTGGCCTCGAACTCAGAGATCAACATGCTTCTACCTCCCGAGTGCTGGGGTTACAGGTGTGGGCCACCACACACAGCTTCACAAGTCTTTGTAGGATGAATGTACTGCAGTGGTTATAAAGTTAAGCTGTGAAGTGTGAGTTTCAACCAGCCAAGCTAACACGGAATACATGGAATACCTTGAGATGCTACCTGTAAAAAAAAAAAAAAAAACTCTATCAGATGTTGAGTCCCACGGACTGATCTAACTCAAGGACATGCTGTCGTAAGTTCCTTCTGGAAGCTTTATGGCAACCGCTAACTGCCATGTACCTACAGTGTTTTCTGATACCAATTTAAGATTTTGGACTAATTCTGTCATTTTCAGAATTTAAACATTTATCCTATTAAAAAGGTAGAAATATGTGTGAAGGCAAGTCAAATGGTAGTTCCTAAGTTGTTTTTTCCCTCAATTCCTTTTATTGCAGTTAGAAAGATGTATATATATGCACACACTAACGATGTTTCATAGTGAGGCACATATCTCTTGCTTGGGTTCCTTTCATTGGTCAGTGAAACAGTGAACACAGTGAAGAGCCCCTTCTAAGTTGAGATCAATGGAATCTGGAGTAGATTTCTATTAAAAAGAGCATTGTAGGGGCTGGAGAGATGGTTTTTTGGTTAAGAGCACTGGCTGCCCACATGGTATCTCAGCCATCTGTTACATCCAGGGGATATACCACCTTCTTCTGGCCTCCACAGGCACTACATATACGCATATACATGGTGCACAGACATACATGGAGGCAACAACACCCCCACACATGAAAACAATAGATAAAATGTTTTTTAAAACCTATAGGGCTGAGGGTGAAGCTTATAGGTAGAGCATCTACATATGCATACATATATACACATACACATACATATATGTTCACATACATATACTCATAAAGATTATAAGAAATAGGTTAATTCTTATACCTAAAACTTGTTTAAATATTTATAAACGTAATGGGAACTGTATATTAGTCAAAATTTTGTGGTGGTAGGAACATGAAAAGAACCCCAGAGTGGCCACAAGAGGTCAGCACTTAGCTGTACTATGTATGGTATTAACAAATCTTTTTTGGTAGTGCTTATAAGGGGCTGAGCAAACATGTAGGGCGGACCCCATGGCGTCTAGTTCCTGGGGAAAGTTTTTGGGAGATGTGTGCTGACGGATGCTGTTTCTGAGGCTCAGAACCCAGCGTTTAAGTAACTTCTTACGGAAGGCAGATCACAGACACCATCCTAACTTTCCACCCTAAGTTAGAAATTGCCTAAGAAAAATGTCATGGAACTCAGAGTGCTGTGTGGCAAGCTGTGAACTGTTCCTCTGGTGAGAAAAACGTATGCTCCATCTGTTGGGGACTGGGGGAGGGGTGGGACATGTCAATCACTGTGGGAGAAGAGCTGTGTGTACACACTGACTTTCCTGGTGAGGTTAGCCACAGGGGGTTTCTCACAGTGTGCCTTCACCCATCCGGATGCAGAGAGGGCTCGGTAGTAAAGTGCTTCTCTCGGAGGCGCAAGTTTTATCCACAGAGCCCGTGTGGAAATATTAGATGTGGTGGTGTGTGTTTTAAAACTTAGTGTTGGGGTAGTAGAGACAGGAGGATTCCTGGAGCTAGATTACAGTAAAGTCTAACTCTTGAGCTCCAGGCCAGTGAGAGGCCTGTACTCAAAAAGAGGTGGGTGACGTTTCAGGGGATGACATTTGAGGTTGCATTCTGGTATATATGTGTATGTATATGTATATATAATATATATCATATAGTGTGTGTGTGTGTATATATATACATATACATACATACACACATATATGCATACAGCCCCCACCAGACATTGAGAACAAAACAAAATTCCCAAACAACCCAAAATGAATGCTAGAGACGCCCAAGTGACTGGCCCTTGGGTTGGGGACAGGGAAGCAGTGACAGATGCACACCTGGTACAGTGGACAGATACCGAATGACAGATGCACACCTGGTACACTGGGCAGATACCAAAATCTATCCTAGCTCCTTGGTAAGTGAAAGTGTGTATGTTGCTTTGGGGTAGGTCATGGTCCTGCTAACATTTTTTCAGTCCTCTGATGCTAATTCATGGCTCATCAATTTTTAAACATTATCGTTGACAGCTACGACCATGTTTGAAGCTGGAAAAGACAAGAGCAACCCAGATGAGTTTGCTGTCGCGCTTGACGAGACTCTGGGAGACTTTGCCTTTCCTGATGAGTTCATGTTCGACGTATGGGGAGCCATCAGTGATGTGAAGCAAGGAAGATGACGGAGTGGCCAGTCCTCCTGCAGAGATGACCACAGTTCTTTTGCAGGCAGCCTTCTCAGGAGTCCTAGATACTGTTATGAACTCTACTTTAGCTTCATGTGTATGAGATATAGTCTTCTAAATGTAATTTTGATTTATGGATGATGTTTAATATCGTTTCTTATGTAGTGTGCTTAAGGTATACTACATAAGTATGATCCATTTTAATATTTGTTCAAAAGCCTTTAGATTTCTAAGGAATCTTTCTACATAGGTGATTTTGGTCCCTGTTTGTACTCACGGCTCTTTCCACATAAAACACTTGATTACAGCAGCTTTGTGGGTCTTTTTCTTCAACATCTTGCATATTTATGACCGTGTTTGAAGTTGTGTATTTATTGTTACATATATGTGCTTAACTGTTTACCCTGAACATGAGGTGCTTAAAGAGACCAGAGGAGGGCATCTACAGTCATCTGTGACTCTGCAACTGGGGTGACAGGCAGTTGTGACCCTCCAGGTGGTGCTAGGAAGTGAACCTGGGTCATCTTCAAAAGCAGCCAGTCTGTCTCAAGTGCTGTCTGTCTCCAGAGACCCCTTTCTTCAAAATTGTAATATAGTGAGGATTAAGATCAGGGTCTGATTTACCTCATAGCGTCTCCTTTTTGTTATATTAATTTGAACAGGATGCGTTTAGAAAATGGAAGGCAGATGATGTCTGCCGTAGGTCTAGAAGCTTGGTACTCATTTTTAAATGAACAAGAGGAGGTGTTAGGTCTGGCTCATTGTTTCCTAGGACATTCTCTGTAAAAAAAAAAAAAAAAGGGTTGATTTCTTTCTTTCTTTCTTTTTCTTTTTTCTGTTTTGTAATTGCTCTTAAAAGCAATTGGTTGAAATTGTTCTGTGTGCATGAGTGTGTGTGTGTATGTGTGTGTGTGTGTGTGTGTCTGTGTGACTGACTGTGCCTGTGTATGTGTTCGTGTGTGCAAGGTAGGAACATGACAGATAGAAGCATTTGTGTTTGATTTTGTTTTTTCAGATCTTCAAGTATTATTATTTTTTTCACCTATAGCCTCTTTCCTACTAACTCTTCTACGGGCTCCAGGCCAGTGCTTATGTTTGTAGCATTTTTACTCTAAGTATATTTGCTCAGAAAATAACTGTCAGACATGCTCTTTGCCATGTGAGTATGTGGTTTAAGCAGCAATCGTCTTTGGTCTAAGCATCAGAGGAAATGCTGTCAGGAATCTTTCCCTGGTGTATATAGAGGAGGAGGGTGGAATGGAAGAGCGCATCCGTCTGTTATTTTAGAGTCCCAGCACCCTTCCTCTGACCCTTGCTTGATTGAGAAGATTGAGAGGAAATGACAGTCTCAGCCTTCGTGGACATTTCACGGATGTAAGAGGAATGGAAATAAACGGCCCCAGCGCAGATCATTTAGTAAGGCGGAAGAGGGCGTGGCCAGGCACTCCAGTACATCTGATGGAAGATGCAGCGCCTCGGCAGTAATCAGAAATGATAACCTGGAGGGCGTGCTCCGGGAAACCAGAAGGAATGAATGTCTTTCATGCTGGGTTAATGCCTAGATAACGCCGTCCTTCTTGGCAAAACGTTACTTTTGCTGTCTCCTCAGTCACAGTAGAGCTGCGCTGTGGTTCATTTTCTTCGTTTATTAATCTGTGCCCTGCACAGGAGCTATTTGAATCCTTAACGAGAAGCACTAGCAGCCCGCAGGATACAGACCGTTTAATTCTTCTGTGCGTTATTTGAAAATAGGGTTCAGCTCAAGCTGTGGTCTGTTAGTAATTGTTCAGTGAGCTTTCTATGGAGGTTTCAAAAGTGCCTATAACTAGTAGACAGGAATGATAAAATTTCCAGATGAAGCAGGAGGCCCATGGAAACATTATATCTTAAACAATAGCAAAGATGTAAATTTTTGCTCATTAGATGCTAGATTTGAAATGTTTATTGTGTATTTTTGTCATCATTATGATTTTTTGATGTGTGTATGTTTGTGTGAGAGTGTATGTATGAGAGTTTATGAGTGTGTGTCAGTATGTGTGAGTGTGAGTGTGTATGAGTTAGAGAATTTCTTTGGGGCTGTATCCATTTCTCCTTTGGAGGTCTTCAGGAAGACTAGAACTCAGTTTCCCTGTGTCTTACAGAAAATCACTGTCATGGTGAACTTTGAACTTGGGTATGCCAGGCGCGCCAGTGTCTGGGAACAGCATCATCAGTTCTTGTCTGCTAGGATTTGGAGGCCACCTTTTGTTATCAAGGGTGTTACCGGGAGCTGCATACCCCGAGAACATCCCGTCTGAGAAGTTCTCTTGCCTGTACGGGGAGACTGATAATGAGGTCAGTTCCCCAGGTCATTTCATCTCCACCCCTGCGGAGACACCTGTGAGCTTTGCACCCTTCGACACTGCACAGTGCAGAGTTATTTAGAGCAGCTATATATATGTGGGTACTTATTTTTTTTTTGCTGTACTTTTGAATGCTTTCATTTCCTCTTGTGTAGTTTGAGGATGGTGGTGGTGGTGGTAGTGGTGTGTGTGTGTGTGTATGTGTATTTGTGTGGACACGTGCATGTGTTAGTACTGGCTCCTGTGGAGGCCAGAGGTTGACATCTGTGTCTTCCTCAATTGCTCTCTAGCTCAGTTTTTTGAGACAGGTTTCTCACTGAACTCGTGACTCATTGATTTGGTTAGGCTGGCTGACTGGTGAGCTCCAGGGATTTGTCTTCCCAGCACAGGGATTGCAGACACACACACTACACCCGGAGTTTACTCGGGAGCTATGGATTAGAACCCAGGTCCCCATGCTTTCATAGCAAGCATTTACCCTGAGCCATCTCCCCATTAGATTTTAATGTTATTTGAATAAATATGACAGGAATATTGTAATTATTCAGGCCTTCATTTTTTAAAACATAATACTGGCATTTTTTTTTTTTTTTTGCAGTTGTATCTAACTTGTAGCCCATGGGCTATATGCAGCCAAGGATACAAGGATACTGTGAGTGCAGCTCAATACAAAATTGCAAACTTAAACATTATCCCAATTATTGGTGTGTGTGGTGGTTTGAATAGGACTGGTCCTCATAGACACATTGTTTGAATGCTTGGCCCACAGGGAGTGGCATGATTAAGAAGTGTGACCTTGTTGGAGGAAATGTGTCACTGTGGGGGTGGGCTTTGAGGTCTCATATGCTCAAGCTGTATCCAGTGTGGCAGTCTCCTTCTGCTGCCTTTGGATCAAGATGTAGAACTCTCAGCTCCTTCTCCAGCACCAGGTCTGCCTGCATGCTGCCATGCTTCCCACCGTGCTGATAAAGCACTGACCCTCTGAAATGGTAAGCCAGCCCTGAGTAAATGTTTTCCTCTATAACAGTTGCCATGGTCATGGAGTCTCTTCACAGTCACAAAACCCTAACTAAGACAATGAAGAATGTCAACAAGTATTTGGTCAGCCACCTCAGGTAAGCCTTAGCAACCCTTTGATTTAAAATCACCACGTTTTAAATATTAAAAAAAAATAGGTTGTGGGAAATTACGTCACTTGCTCAAGGGCACACATGTCGCTAGTGGCACATTCAGAACTTGAACACGGTGGAGACAAACCCTCAGCTCTCCGCAAAACTAATTCTGTTAACGTTTTATGGGAACAATGTAAAGTGTACACATCACTCAACCAAGGAAAGTTGTATAGGGAATGAGAGTCCAGAAAGCAAGGCTGTGCATTCAGCCAATGGCTCTCACTACCTGAACTAAGAGCAGCCTCCTCCAGGCCAGGCTAACCAGAAGTAGATTTAGATGGCTAAATGATGGATTTTAGGATGGGAAGGTACTTGGTTCGTTAGGTTAGGAAACTGAAATTCGTAATAATTATGCTTGGAGTTTGTATTTACAGTGCAGTCATTGCTGCAGCATGTTCTTCTGAGAATGACTTCTTTTTTTTTTTTTTTTTAAAGAAATCAAAGGTTGGGACCATTTCTTGGCAAGTAAGAACTGGCTTTACAAATCTTACAATGCCTTTTCTGGTTAAAGTAATCTCATGGTTTAATTGATTTGATTTCAGCTGTGAGTATTTTGTTGTTTGGACTTAATGAACAAGGTATTTGATTTTTTTTTTCAGTTATCTCATAAGGAATATTTGAAAAGCTGTCATCAATACTAAACTCCAAATAAAACTACCTTTAATTGTACTGAGAAAAACCAAAAAGTTTCTCCTCCAGAGGCGATGGAGTGTTCCACTCGTTAGGGGGTGTACTCAGTGGATCCCACTTTACCTGAGGTCCAGGGTGGTTCTAGAATGGGAAGGCAGCTGGGGCGGGCTCCGTGGCATTAACCGGCCGTTCTAAACTTCTATGGACTAGGACCACATCCATCCTTTAGTTTTCTTGATTAAACATCACGGATCAGTAGGGATTAGTCTTTTAAAGTGAATTAATTCAGAGCTTGAGAGAAGGCTCAACAGGTAAGAGCACTGAATGCTCTTTCAGAGTGCCTGGGTTTGATTCCACATGGTGGATCACGACCCTATGCAACTCCAGTTGTTGGGCATCTGACGCCCTCTTCTGATCTCGGTGGGCACATAAGAGCATGCAGGCAAAACACTTGTAATAATAAAACTTTAAAGCGAATTAACTGTCATAATGATATAATAATATTAATAATAATAATAACAAGTTAAATATTATTAGATGTAGTAAAAGAAAGTGAAAGTAAATTAACTGTCATAGTGATATAATAATAATAATAAAAATATCAAATTAAATTTTATTAGATGTAGTAATAGAAAGTGAAAGTGAATGAACTGTCTTCCTGATAGACTCATCCAGGTGAGCCAATACTCATTTCATGGCCCGGGTGGGCCAACCCTGGTTTTTGTTTCCTACCTCGTCTGACCAGTAGGTGGCACTGCCTGCACGGGCTGCCACCTGGAAGCCGCCTTTCTCTTGCATGACTCTGGGTCGGCTTGTCAGGTGTTTGGTGTAGTCTCCCTTCTGGGTTGTCTAGTCTGATTGTTAAGCACAGCCAGCTGACAGCTAGAGTGTCTCTGCTACTCAGCTACCGTTCTGAGCCTCGGGGATTGCACTTGGTGGTCTCTGAGCGTATTGAGGCTGATGACAAATTCTACCAAAATCAGCCCAGGTTCCACTAACCCGGAGAGGCTCTGACCGGTGGAGTGCTGCCGGAATGATTGTGCTTAGTATCCTGTGAAAATTATAGACGACTTCATACCAAGCAGAAAATTAAACAGGCGCATTAAAAAATGTTAAAGCTTAATTCGTGGCTGCAAAACTTTTAAATGAGTTTTGGGCAAACAGGAAATTGTGAATTAAATGGTTCTTTGCTTGAATAAGCAAGCCCAGCTTCTTTGCATCTAATGATCAACACTCTGTAGCTCATGAAAAGGCTTTTATCTTTATTATGATAGAATTCTGTCTGGAGGTTGATTCAGGTTTTACTGTTCTAACTGCGGTCAGTTGAGTTTCTTATTCTCTGTGGCATTTTTCATATTTAAGTAATTTACCAATGCTTTGAGCTAGAACACTGTTTTATCTTGGGAATCTCCCTTTCCATGAATTATGTTTTAATTCTATTGCCTCCTGATGCTGCTGCTAACTCTGGTTAAATGTGCCATTTGTTATAAACACGAATTTCATTTATTTTTCTTTTCTTAGACGCATATGTAGCCTTGGCACCTTTGGTTAATTAGTGAATAATTAATTTTTATGTTCACATGTAGGATGCGTGTGTTGCGTGGTCACGAGTCACTGTGTGCATGTGAAGGTTGGGGAGAACTGTGGCGAGTTGGTCTTCACTTCTCTTCACTTCTCCTCTGTTCTGAGTCAGGGTCTCTTGTTGCTTTTGGCTGCTGTACTCTGTGCTTCAAGTTGGCTGGCCCTTGAGCCTCTGGCCGATTTGCCGTCTTCACCTTTGTGTCTCACTGTGAGAGAGCAGGTATTGCAGAAGTGTGTGGCTGAATCTAGTGTTTTCCGTGGGTTTCGGGGTGGAACTCAGGTTCTTAGGCTGGGCAGCAAGCACCTTCACCTAACCATAGAGCCACCTCCTCTACTTAGGCTGGGCACCTTCACCTAACCATAGAGCCACCTCCTCTACTTAGGCTGGGCACCTTCACCTAACCATAGAGCCACCTCCTCTACTTAGGCTGGGCACCTTCACCTAACCATAGAGCCACCTCCTCTACTCAGGCTGGGCACCTTCACCTAACCATAGAGCCACCTCCTCTACTTGAAAGTTTTAAAAGTGGCTTTTGCCCTAGTTTCCTAAAATCAAAACAACAGGGAACTTGTACTTTATTGGGTACACTTGTGCCTTCATGGTCCAGGATACACAGGGGTGATTGCTGTGGGATGGTGTCTGTGGCAGGTGGAGTTGCTTAGGAGAGAGCAGCAGGATCATGAATCAACTCCTTCAAAGCAGAGGTCTGCTCTGGAAGGAAGGGTCATTTACCCATGGTGTGCACATACGTGTGTGTGTGTGTGTGTGTGTGTGTGTGTGTGTGTGTGTGTGCGCGCGCGCGCGCGCGCACATGCATGCATTTCACAAACTGGTCATGGTATCCCACATCCACGGGAGGCAGAAGCCGAAGGATAAGTGTCTACCATGCCTCAGGAGAAGCCCTTCCCTGAGCAGCACTCTTTGATTTTTTTCATATTTAATTTTTAAAAAAACTATTTATGTGTTTGCATCCCAAATGCTGCCCCCTCCTGGTCCCCCATTCCCAAGCCCCCTCCTTTTCGCCTCTGAGATGGTGCCCCCCCACCCCATATCCCTCCATTCTAGTGCATCAACTCTCTGCAGGGTTAGGCACGTCCTCTCCCACTGAGGCCAAACAAGGCAGCCCTCTGCTGCATATGTGTCTGGGGCCTCAGACCAACCCATGTGTGCTCTTCGGTTGTTAGTTCATTCTCTGGGAACTCCTAGGGGTCCAGGTTAGCTGGTCTACCTGTGGGGTTGCCATTGACTTCAGGACCTTCAGTCTTTCCCCTAACTCTTCCACAGTGGTCCCTGACGTCTGTCCAACATTTAGCTGTGGGTATCTGCATCTATCTCAGTCAGCTGCTGGTAGAGCCTCTCAGAGGACAGTGATGCTAGGCTCCTGTCTGCAACCACAGCACAGCATCACTAATAGGAGCAGGGATTGGTGCCTGCCCATCGGATGGGTCTCAAGTTGGGTTGGTCACTGGGCAGCCATTCCTTCAGTCTCCCTGAGCAGTAAGTACTCTTGTGTCTAGTTGATAGGATTATATAACTTCCAGCATTTAGTCTTTCGCTCCAGGAGTGGATCCATGGATCATTTGGTGTCTTAGGGTTTTACTGCTGTGAACAGACACCATGCACAATGCAAGTCTTACAAAGGACATTTAATTGGGGCTGGCTTACAGGTTCAGAGGTTCATCAAGGACAAAGCATGGCAGCATCTAGGCAGGCATGGTTCAGGCCGAGCTGAGCATTCTACATCTTCATCTGAAGACTGCTAGCAGAATATTGGTTTCTAGGAAGCTAGGACAAAGGTCTTTAAGCCCAAATCCACAGTGACACACCTACTCCAACAGGCCACACCTCCAAATAGTGTTAGTCCTTGGGCTGAGCACACACAAACCACCACAACCAGGCATTAAGCTATTGTCAGAGTCACTGACATTGCGGATTTTTGGTTCGCTTTTGACACCACTGTTTTCTCTGTCCTCCCTGTTTATTAGTACGCCAGCCTCTTCCTTTTAACTGAAACCAAATTTCCCAACAGAATGTTGCATAGGGTTCTTAGTAGCCTGCCAGGAGCTGTGTTTTCTTGATTGACAGTCACAGAGATCTATATGATTCACTTTCTACGGATCTGGAATATTCTGACAACCTTTTAAGGGCATGCACTGGCTAGTTTTGTGTCAGCGTGACACAAGTCAGAGTCATCAGAGAGGGGGTAGCCTTTTGAGAAGACGTCTATGTAACCGGCCGGCTGTAGGCAAGCCTGCAGGGTACTTTCTTAATCTGTGGTTGGTGTGGGAGAGCTCAGGCCTCCTGGGTTGTACCACTCTGGGCTGGTGGTTGGGGGTTCTATAAGAAAGCAGCTGAGCAAGTCATGAAGAGCAAGCCTGTAAGCAGCACCCCTCCATGGCCTCTGCATCAGCTCCTGCCTCCAGGGTCCTGCCCTGTATGTGGAGTCCAAAGGTTGATGTCAGGTGTCTCTCTTATGTTCCCACTGAACCTAGAGCTCACTGATTCACGGAGATCACCTGGTCAGAGAACCCAAGGGCTCCTCCTAGCATCAGCTTACATGGGTTTTGGAGTTCACTTCTTACATAGCAAGCTACATGCATGTTAGCGTTGCTGACTGAATGCTCACCAGAGAAATCTCCTTTTAGAGCATGAAATAAGCTTTCATGATCCTTCTTGAGTGGTTGTAGGAACTGCGTACCATGCCTCTGTCTCTGAATGCTGTCCTTGGTTCTGTGTGGTGGATACTCCCCATCTGGGTCTCAGGGAGAGAGCCATCCATTGAGCTTTTTATTCAGTTACGTCTTTTGTTTTTCCAAGAAAATATATATATTTTTTCATACACAAATTGTGGTTCACTTAATTGTATATGGTCAGCTTCATTGTGGCAGAGCATCTCAGCACACAGACTTCAGACAGGTCACTAAGTCCTTCGTTAGCAGACAAGAGGAGCAAGGAGCTTTCACCTTGCTATTGCTCGAGGTAACTATCTTCCCAATAAATTACATATCTACTTTCCAAACGGGGCTCTTCAAGCAAGGCTGAGCTAGAGTAATATTTCCCTTTATTTACTCCAAAATGGAATGCTTATTCTCTCTTCATTCTTTCAGTCACGGACTTTTAATTAGCATAAGCTCACCCGTGTAGTTGAACAGCTGAGCCAGGGCCTCCGTCAGGGTTAAAATAGGTTTTTTTATTTTTGTATTAAAAAGTGTAGATAATGTAATTCTTTTCTGTCTGTTTTTGGGGGGGGTTGAGTTTCTTTGTGAAGCACTGGCTGTCCTGTAACTTGCTCTGTAGACCAGGCTATCCTCAAACTCAGAGATTTGCCTGTCTCTGCCTCCTGAGTGTTTGGATTAAAGGGTGCACCAGCACCGCCTGGCATTATAATGTTTTACTTGTTGTTCATTTTTAATTTGTTTTGAGGCGGAGTCTCGCTATGTAGTTCTGGCTGTCTTTGAATACACTAAGTAGACTAGACTGGCCTTGAACTTGTAGAGCTCTATCTGCCTCTGCCTCCTAAGTGCTGGGATTGTAAGAACACACAGCTAAGCCTGTCCTAGATACCTGTTTTCTAGTGTTTCATGCACTGAGAAATTTATTCTGCTATAGACCTCTTGACTGTAAGATATGATGGCAGCCACGTAAACAAAACATCGTCATGGTATTTAATATATGACAGAACAACCCTGGGTGCAGAACTTCATTTTGATAAGAAAGTGTAGCATGTAGAAGATTTTCAGTTTTGGAAAACTGGGATTTCCTGAGTCTATGGCTCTTGCAACACATTAGAAAAAGCTTCCCTCCCCCATTTTAAAGCCAGATTAATTTTTTGGCTTAGAGTTTTCATCATCTGTAACAGTTGAAATATGTATGCAAACACATCACACACATTAAGTTGAAGAATGGCAGAGACAGATGACTCAGAATGGACAAGAACATGGCAGCATCCTTACGGAGACGAGCTGAGTCATTCCGACTTGGATACTGGATTAGCTCGCCCTCCAGGCTGGGTAAGTCACCCACCTTCCAGTACCCTACTGTCATTTCTGAAGGCCTTGCTGTCAGGGCTGTGTTTTGATAAGACATTTATAGCACAGTGCAGTAAACATTTGACCAATGTATTTTATTGTGTGTGTGTGTTGTGCGTGTGTATAGTGCATGTGTGTGTGTTTGTAGATGTATGTTCATGTGTGTGTTGCTGTGCCTATGCAGTGAATGTAGTTGTGTGTGGAGGTCAGAGTGTGATGGCCAGTGTTGACTGCCTTCTGTTTTGCTTGTTTATTTATTTAGGGATAAAGTTTCTCTCTGAGCCTAGAACTCATCAGTTGGCTAGACTGGCTGGTCAGTGAGACTGGAGAATCCATGTGTTTCTGGTCCTCCTTTACCCAGCTCTAATGTTACAGGCACAGGCTGATGCACTTGGATTTATGTGTGAGCTGGAGATCCAGACTCGGGTCCTCAGCGTGCAGCATGCTCTTTACTAACAGTCCTCAACAAATTTATTTATTACTGCGGTTAATAAAGTTCCAGGCAGACCCCGAGTTTTCAAGGGCTGGCAGATTGGCTTATGAATAGTGGTGGCTAGCAGGATGTTCCGAATGCGTTATCTCTTGCTTTCATTTATATAATTCAGGATTATTTTGAAAACTAGAACTTACTCAGATTGGTCCAACATGAATAGAAAAATGAAATAGCTCAAGAGCTGTGGGAGACTTCATTACAGAATTTGTTTTTTTTTTTTTTTTTTTTTTTTTTTTTTTTTTTTTTTTTTTTTTTTTTTTGGTTTTTTTCGAGACAGGGTTTCTCTGTATAGCTCTGGCTGTCCTGGAACTCACTCTGTAGACCAGGCTGGCCTCGAACTCAGAAATCCGCCTGCCTCTGCCTCCCAAGTGCTGGGATTAAAGGCGTGCGCCACCACCGCCCGGCTCAGAATTTGTATTTTGGAAAAAGATGATCCATGCTTTATAGAAACACTTGCAGAGCATGGAGGCAGTGTACTAAGATTTTACCAGTTAAATACTTAATGTAGCAGGGCGTTGATATAATAATAAAATTATTACATTTATTTTATCCCCCAGTGTGTGTGTGTGCGTGTGTGTAGCCTCAGCTGCTGTGTGTTCACAGTTGCAATGGCCCTGTTATGTCCAGAAGACAGCATTTATAGTACTTGTCCTCTTTCTCCAGCTTTTAGGTCTGAGCACCCAACAGTCACTCAGTCTCAGCACTTGACCAGCACCCGACAGTCACTCAGTCTCAGCACTTGACCAGCACCCAACAGTCACTCAGTCTCAGCACTTGACCAGCACCCAACAGTCACTCAGTCTCTCTCAGCACTTGACCAGCACCCGACAGTTACTCAGTCTCTCTCAGCACTTGACCAGTACCCGACAGTTACTCAGTCTCTCTCAGCACTTGACCAGTACCCGACAGTCACTCAGTCTCAGCACTTGACCAGCACCCGACAGTCACTCAGTCTCAGCACTTGACCAGCACCCGACAGTCACTTAGTCTCAGCACTTGACCAGAGCAGCACTGGTCAGTCTTATAAACACAAATATTTAGAAGCCAGTTTTACTGCGTTTACTTAGCACAACACTAGTAGTGTCTTCTCTCCTAGGGCCTGTGACTACCTGCCACACAATGCATGCTCACTGGCCAATAGTGGCAAAGCTGTTTTGTGGGTAACTAAACACTTCAGTGCCGGGAGCTAAGCCCCAGGTTGGGTCCTCTCTGAGGCAGTTGAGAGGGAAGAGCATTGGTGGGTAAGACTTGGTCTTGAGAGAAATTAAGGTTGCTTTTTATAATATAATGTTTACCTGTCTTGAGTCTAAGTTACTCTGCAGGTCTGCAGGTCTCTGGTGAATGAACACCCTAATGCAAAACAGTGCACTGGGGGCAGAGGGAGTTAAGGAAAGGATTAATGCTAGGCCTCCTGGAAGCCTCTCCTCTCACTGGACAGGCAAGAGGAAGGCTTGGAGCACTAGGACTTTTATTGAACCAGGAGTTGAGAGTCAAGGAAAAAACTTTTACATAAGCAAACACACATACATTCATAAATATTCACTCATACATTCCTTCTCACACTCTTGTCGGGCCTGGCTACTTATTTTGCACGTGCATACTTATGCCCGCACACCTATACTTATGTATGTAATATGGAGCAAAGCCCGAGCGCCAGAACAGGAAGGACTCACTCATTCCAGATGAAAAATAGTTTCAACTTTTATTGCATAGAGAAAGAAAAAGTTTCTACCTTTTTATCACTAAATGAAGGAAACCCCAATCTGTAAGAAAAAGCCCTGTCCCTGTCTGTCTTGACTAATTAATTCTGCTCTTTCCTTCTGCCTCCTTAGTGTCGTTCCTAGTTTTTTTGTACCTTTGCAGGAGAAAGGATCACGTGGTACCCCAAAAGTTCAGACAGAAATTCATATCATAAATTGAACAAGAAGTCACAACAGAGATGTTTACATGTGTTTCTATTAAGAGTAGTTATCTCACCAGACAGTCGTTATCTGTCACCAGCTCCTGACAGGTTCATTGAGAGTCTAAAACTATAATTTTTATGTCTAAGTTAACATTGAAGTTTTGTATTGATAAACCCAGTCAATAGATTATCTTCTGTCCTTGCACTTACAATAAGTCATTCATTCCTTTTATAACCTTTACTTAATGGTTTTATGGCCTAAAGGAATTGTAGCTCTATATGCCTGCTTGTAATTGTAAATCTAGTGCAACTAGCTTGTGAGCAGAGTTCTAATAGTATAAATTTAGGAATTCTTATAGAATCCTCATTAGGAATTAAGAAATCATCTACTTGTCTATATAGCATGACTATAAGACAGTACATCTTCATTGATCTGCAGAAATCTGCCCAGTAGGGTGGGCTAATGCCCGGGATTATTATAATTAATTTAATAATGACAGGAAAGGCATATCAATAGCAAGGCTCAATCCTGAGTCCTTGGTCCCTCAGGCCATCCCTCCAAGGGCTCATTCATTGCAGTTCCACAGTGGAACCATCTCTGGAAAAACACCTGCTATAGCCTAGATTGCTTCTGAGACTTTTGATTGAATTTGAGGCTTACTCCATTTTGTAGTATAAGCCTAAGTATTTAAACTTTTACATTTTCAAGATGTTTTGCTGATGGGATCATATTAAATATTTTTATAAGATTTCAAAATACATTTCATAAAATAGGACATTTTAATAAAAGCTCAAATATGGAAAAGTTGAAGGCAAAAATTAAGTCATGATTTTGCCACTATAATAGAACTACAACTATTATTTTGATGTGTATATTTCCTCTTTCCTTTTCTGTAAAATCAGAATTATGTTCTAGTAGTGTTTTTCTTCTTTTTATCTATCATAACTATGTAGTTCAGATATATCCACATTTCATATTCTTCTATATTTTTTAAATGGCTGCAAATGTTGCCCTTGTATAATCTATTATCATTTACTTAGCCAAACCTCTATTATTAGATAGTTCAATCTGTGTTTAAATACATACAATTTAGATAATTCTAGAAAATTAAGTTTATATAGATGACAATTGTTTTGCTTATCTCAGAAATGTAAGTGATAAATTTTTAGAGAATTTAACCTTTCTTCACAATATTTTTATTAATGATTTGGGAATTTTACATCATGAACCTCTAATACACTCACTTCTCAGTCCTCCCTGGTCCAACCCCCATGCCCCTTGCAAACCCACACTCAAAAAAAAAAAAAAAAAAAAAAAAAAAAAAAAAAGAAAAAAGAAAAAAAGACGAATAAAAAGAAAAAAGAAAGACATAAAAACCAAAACAACAGTAGCAACAAAAACAAGTCCAATTTGTGTTGGCCATATACTCTCTCGAGCATGGTCAAACTCCCTGTGGTCAGCCCGAGTCCTTCCCCATCCACACTCCCACCAGAAGCCATCAACTGTGAAGAGCTGTCCTCCAGCATCCTATCACAGAGTTCTCTTTGACGCCTTTCTGTCTAGGCTGTTACTCTTCTGGGGGTGGGGTGGGTTAGACTGGGGTGGGGGTAGGAGTTGTCACAGTCCTATGTCCCTTTTTCTCATCAGTGAGTCTGCAGTCACTGAAGCTTCCTTGTCCTTTACAGTCTGCAGGGACATGCATCACGGACCTACACATGGTTTCTGGTGACAGCATGGCCCATGGATGTCTACATGGTCTCTGGCTTCAGCACAAGCTATGCACCTCCACATGGTCTCTGGTGGCTGTACAGACCACGGACATCTACACAGCCCTCTGCCATTGCACGGGCCATAGACATCAACATGGCTTTAGGCTGCAGCACAGACCACAGTCATCTGTATGACTTTCGTTGGTAACAGGGGCGTGGACATCACAGATCTGGCTGCAGTAGGAACCCATGCAGACATGGCCCTGGGCAGCAGCATGGACCCAGACATCCCCATGGCTTCAGGTGGCAGGGCAGGCCACTCAGATCAATATGGCCCCTGTGGCAGCGCTGCTCACACACAGCACACCAGCATGACCTCAGACAGTGGCCCAGACTAAGGTCAAGAGACTACAACGTTTAAAGCAGATCATACATTAGTTCCCAGAAAGCTTCTTGGGGGCTGCTTTGGTATTATACTGCTGGGACATTATACATTACAGACTCTTCTTGCAGGAAAAGATGGGACATCTTTGAACGTGAGCTGCTTAGACCCACAGAGGAATGAATGTTAGCATAAAATAGCTGTCTCTCTCCGCATCAGCAGATGATCACACCAGTAGGCAGAGGGCCCAGTAGAAGCAAGGCACTTGTGTGGGACAGTGATTTTTCACTCTTTTAGAGAGAAGAAGTAAGTGCCACATTTAATTCAATTAAAAAAGAAAGATCTTCCTGAATAACATTTCATCTTTCATTTTCTTGGGTTTTGGTAAGCTGTTAAAAGAAAAATTAAGGCATTTAAAAGTTCTTTTTAGACAGTGTCTCCTTAGGTAGCCCAGGCTGCCCTGTAGTCCACTTCTCTTGCCTCTTAGGTAGCCCAGGCTGCCCTGTAGTCTACTTCTCTTGCCTCTTAGGTAGCCCAGGCTGCCCTGTAGTCCACTTCTCTTGCCTCTTAGGTAGCCCAGGCTGCCCTGCAGTCCACTTCTCTTGCCTCTTAGGTAGCCCAGGCTGCCCTGTAGTCCACTTCTCTTGCCTCTTAGGTAGCCCAGGCTGCCCTGTAGCCCACTTCTCTTGCCTCTTAGGTAGCCCAGGCTGCCCTGTAGTCCACTTCTTTTGCCTCTGTTGCCTGAGTGCTAAAGCTCGAGTGTTTTTCTCCACACCCAGCTTGGCAAGCATTTTTTTTTTTTTTTTTATATCCTACTAGTGTGAAGTATAATTCCATCAGCCCAGGAAACAGCTAACAGAGCAGTTAAAGGACTCAGGAAGGTTGTGAGTCTATGTTGGAAACTAAGGCAGTGCCACAATTCTCTATACCTGTAAAAGTCTTAGATTTTGTTAAACCTAGTATCTATAAAGACAATTTGTGTTCAGTAAATATATAAAAATTGCCAGCAACGCCAAAGACGCCACCCTCAGTTTAACAAGAAATGAATTAAGTAATCTAAACATCCATGAGCGCTGGTTTTTCTTGTTTTGTCAGCTCAACACAAATCCAGAAATATCTGGGATCTTAACTGAGAAAATACCGTCATACGATTGGCCTGCGTGCATTTTTTGAATAGATTGATGTGGGAGGAGCCAGCTCGCTGTGGGCGGGGCTCCCCCTGGGCGGGTGGTCACGGGCTTTATGAGAAAGCAGGCTAAGCAAGCTATGAGGAACAAGCCAGTAACCAGCAGCTTTCCATGGGGTCTGCACCGGCTGCAGGTCCCTGTCTTGAGTTCCTGCCCTGACTTCTAGGGATGATGAACCATGCGGGAGTGTAAGTGAAATAAACCATTTCCGCCCCAAGTTGCTTTTGTTGATGGTGTTTGTTCACAGCACAGAAACTCAAGAAAGAGTATTTGAAAGAGTATCCTCTGATCGCATGAGTAAGAGTGGCTGCAAATGTTCCTAGGTTGACATCTGGTCCCAGAATTAATGGGTGAACCCACCTTAATCCTAATGAAGTCTCTCTTCTGTATGCGCTTCCTAATGTGGATCAGAACACGCAGTTGACCTTGGTGAGGCCCCCTGAGTTTTCCGGTTTTGGTCTCTCCAGGCACTCTCTGCCAATGCAGAGGTCTGGACCCTGGGTCCTGTGGCAGTCAGTGTTCTTATTTCTCTCTACAAGTTTTGAGAAGGTTTCCCTGAACTGGTCACGGATCGATTGTGAAATTTTTGGATTTCTTCCCAGGAAATGTACCAAACGAAGTGAAGAGTTTTTTTTTTGATGGCTATATATTTATATGTCTGTGTGGGAATTTTTCCAGTTGGGTAGGAGCATCTGACCTCTGACTACGTCACAATTCTCATAACGCCACAAGCAAACCCAGGCTGGCCCGGCCTTTCTACTCGGAACTGCAGTTGACATAAATCTCAGTATAAATCTGTCAAAAGAGACTTTCCCGTTGGAAAGGCAAAGCCCAAGTGCTCAAAAGTGGTAGAAGGAAATGCCAGAAAAGAGAATTTGAAACAGACACCATTCCTTCCCCATTAATCCGGACAAGTCACTAGAGTTTAGGGAAAAAGAAATAGCTGAGCGCGCGGTGATTTGGCATGAGTTCTGTCTGGGCTCAGTCAGTCCTGTGTCAGGGAGGAATATCAGGGCTCCTTGAAGTCAGCAAGCACATCGGGCCTTGGGAACCGCCTAATGCAAAGAGAATGCCTTAGTGATGCTGCTTCCAAACTGATGAATCTGCGATGTAGCCACTCCCACCCCTCTTTCCTTTCCCTTCCATTCCTTCTGCTAGATGATTTCCTGTAAGAATGTATCACTTTAGTTTCAAAACATCTTTGCAGCTCCTGTTACCAGGTCTTGGGGACACATAGACGGATTCCTGATGTCTGAGAAACCCAGTCTTGACGCTTAGTCCAAACTCTAACTTTCAGCTCTCGACCGAGGGTTGTGGATACCATTCGCGCCGTCCCTGTGTGGTCGCTTTCCTTCACCTTAGCATGCCATCAGCAGATCTTTATAACCTCTGCCTCCTCAGCACTTATGGCTTAGGAGGAATCAAGCACTTCTTCTTCTTCGACTATTGAATATAAAAAATAAAATAAAATTCACTTAAGATTTTTATCAGGCCAGATTCTACCTTTGAAAGAATAAACATCACACTTACATCTTAGTGACTTAGTGCTTCCTGGGGACCTAGTAATAGAAAGCCGGCATTTCAAGTCTGATGGAGACTTTCAGTTACTGAGCTTAAGATCAAAGGAACAGGGGTAAAAACAGCCCAAATTATTATAGAAATATTTGAGACTGAAAAATACTTCTATTGTATACATTTCAGATAAGTGAAGAATATAAATTATAAAACTATACTGTTTGTATTTGAAAGGTTCGTTTGATTTTATTTTACTATGTTTTAAATAAAATTTTAGTCTATTTAGTTATGTGTGTGTATGTGCGCGAGTGTGTGTGCGTGCATGTGTGTGTGTGTGTGCATATGCATGCATGTACCACAGGAGGACGTCCAATCCCCTAGAGCTGGCATTACAGGCAGTTGTGTATCACCCTAACTGGGTTCTGAGAGCCAAACTCTGGTTCTCTGAGCAGCAAGGGCTTTTCATAGCTGATCCATGTCTCCAGCCCCATTTACTCTATTTTTTATTTTTATTTTGAAATAGGGTCTTGACTGTGTAACCTAGGGTACCTGGTACATAACAGTGCAGTCAACTGATGCAATCAGAAGAGACAATGGCTTGCGTCCTCATCAATCAGCCTTCCTCTTCTCATGCGGCCCAGAACTGGGGCCCTCTTGACAGAGGGCTACCATAACAGAGACTTAAATAACAGACTCGTGTTTTAGTAACAGTAACCCCTGACTACTCTAACACAAAGGTCACTTCCCATGGCAAACATTGTTTCGCCATATAGTCCCTGTGAGACCTTCTGCCATCTTGCTTGCTCTGCTCTTCCTTTTGCCTCCTCGGAGCCTTTCAAAGGCGGAGCTCCTCTAGGAATCCCTCCCACTGCCTATGTGCTCCTGAGCAGCTTCTTCCCAGTGCGCATGTGTGTCTGAGGCGCCACTCTCCTCACTGCGCATGTCCTGCTGAAGAGTCGCACTCTCTACCTGGCGGCTTCTCCCACAGGCGCGTGGTCCGCTGCTTGCATAGACACTCGTTGCTCCTCCTTGAAGTCTCTGTTTGTGTCAGAAGGTGGTAGGTGTGTTGGGGAGGCCATTGCAAAGTTCCCGTATGTGGCTTGCAGTGTGTGGGTTTTGAAGGTCGTGTTGTAGAATAACTAGTGGCTACCTGGCTTCAGACCCCAAGATATTATTATTCTCACAAAATGTCATTAAATTAATGAATCTATTTACCTTTTCATATTTTGATGATTTTATCCTCTTAGTTAACAAAAGCTTGACGGTTTTTCCCACCAAGAAAAGTAACTTGTACATTTATTTATCCCGAATCTATCTTACTGAAATATTAAGCACATATTTTTCCTATTATATTTTAGACTGCAGTCAACAAATCTGAAATATTTAATATTTCATAGAAATTGATCGTTTCGGCTCTCAGCTTTGACTGTTCTATAGTGAATAATGCTGATCAGACCTGGAGTTTATCTTACAGGCCTCTTACAACTTCAGTGTGGGGACATTATGGACGGTCAATCTTCCCTCCCCACTTCCTGCTCTCTTATCACTGCCATTTACTAATGGGTTTGACATTGCAAGGACAGCTGCCCATTTCCTTCTTTCTGGATTATATAAAAGAAAACTCTGAAATGACGTTTTAAAAGCAAATGGAGCCGGGTTCGAGGCCAGCCTGGTCTACAGAGTGAGTTTCAGGAAAGCCAGGGCTACATGGAGAAACCCTGTCTAGAAAAATAAAACAAAACAAAACAACAAACAAAAGCTAATGGAGATTCTTCACAGCACAGTAGTTTGCTATAAAGAAGCCTTGGAGATTGCAATCTTTTCTAATCAGTAAGTTAAGATGAGCTTGAGGGATAATTCTGGTGACATAGTTGGCAGTACTTGGAATCAAGTGTGTAGCATTATTTATACTTTCTTCCTGATCACTGAATTCTCTTATAAATTCGCCTTCTTCCTCAAGAAAACACCATATATTTCCTAATAGTGAACTCTGCACCAAAGAGTGTATTGGAGTGACCACAGGTGTGTGTACAGTTAGTGTCTACAGGTCTTGGATTTTGGACATAAGATTCTAAGTTTCAGAGAATCCTCACTGAACGTCTTCTATGGACGTGCAAGAAACTCCATTGCTATTGGAACTATAAGAAAGGAACAGAAATACTCCTTGTCCCCACAGAGCTTAGAGTTTAGAGATCAGATGAGACCAGTGAGTCAGAAAATAACCATGATAATAAACAGAGAATGGGGTGTACTCGTTCTCTCCATTGCCAGCCTTAGCCATTGGGCCAGACTGCCCTGCGTGCGTGCATGCGTGCGCGCTTGCGTGCCTGCAGCACGAAGTCGAGCAGCCCCTGCACGCGCTGTGGGCCTCCTACACTGGGCAAAGTGCACAGACCCACCCAGGCTAAGAATAGGCCTCTCAGCATTTCATAGGATGGTCTTGATCCAGGGGAACTTTACATCCTGGTCCTCACAGACCTGGATGCTCCTGGCTAGAAGGACCTCACGTTCAGGGAGTGGCACCACGTTTTGGTCCTCAACATGAAGGGTAATGGCATTAGCCATGGCAGGTCCTCTCAGATTAGATGGGCTCTGGGCCTCCCAGTGGCATGGGCCTCCAGCGCTGCGTACGGCTGATGTATGAGCAGGACAAGCCACCAAATTGTGATGAGCCCATCCTCAGCAACAGGTCTGGAAATCACCGCAGCAACTTCGAGGTGGCGCCTTCTGCAAGAAGTATCACCTGGAAGCCCTGGTGGCGGGCACGTGCTGCCAGGAAGAGTGGGACAACTCCGTGCTCAAGCTGTAAGAGCAGCTGTCTGGGAAGTAGGGGTGCTGTGGAGGCCAGCAGTCCTGGGAACTGCCCACAGCAATATTAAGTTGTGCAAAGCATGCGGTTCCCCTCCTCACTCCCAGTCCTTCCTACCCTCTCATAGGGAGTTCTCAGCTGTGCTGGGATACAGGTTTAAGGTGTCCTCCCACTGTCCATCATTATGATCCTGGATAGTCACATCCCAGTTGACATTTGATTGAATTTAGGCTCTAGCTGAGGAAGTGTCTGGCCTTCTGATGGAGCCATTCTATCATTGATTTAAGGGCAACTCTGAAAAAGAAAACATTCTGCCAGGAGCAGGTCCACAGTGGAGAGCCGGGGCTAGCGCTGTCTGTAAGTGGTTTAACAAGGAGAACTGGTCCGGAACCAGGCACAGTGGCATCTTTTGAGGTATGTTTTTAGGGTCCTGTCCCCTGAGTGAGATAAACCAAGGCTCCCATCTCAGCTGAGTCCTGACCGTCCAGGTCAGGTGGCTGCATGGGTATAGATGTCCTGTAGCTCTAAAGATCGGTTCTGCTGTGTGGAAGCATGGCTGTGGAGAGAGACCCTGCTAGGCCTGATGCTTCTCAGTAGGATGAGCGAAAGTCAGTGAAGTTGCTGGGTGTGTTAATCCTGTCCATCATCAGATACAAATAAAGGCACTGGATTCAGAAAAAAAAAAAAAAAAAAAAAAAAAAGCAGGCACACAAGCAAGCAAGCAAGCCAGCAGAGAACGAGAATGTTCCTGGGATTGTAGAATGAACAAATTCCAGTGGAATAAGGGAGGCTTCCTGGTTAAAATCTTAGGTCCATCAAGCAGTAGCCAACAAGGGGGCAGGAAAGAATTCACAGCAGAAGACAGGGTCTTGGGTAGAGATCCCTTAGAAAAAGCCTTGAAATAAAATGATGGAGATCTTCCAACTTCGCTCTTTTCAAAGTTTATCTTGGTTGCTACAGGTCCGCTGCAGCTCCGTTCAGATTTCATAGTCTTCTATTTAAATTGTTACATGAAATCCTCCTTGGAGGAAGTAAGAGCTCACAGAATGGAGTTGGCGAATGGAAGAGTGACCAAGGAGTCCTCTGAAACCTGGCCTTGTGGACATGTCAGAGCTTCTGGGGAGACAGCTGGAGGTGGGTTGATAGGATCTTGTGTAGAAGTCCACAGAAGGCCTGTCATTGACTGTCACTTCTGTGAATTTATAACAGCTCCTGGGTTGCTGCTGGTCAGCAGGGCTGGTCGATTGAAAGAACAGTATGCACAGCGAGTAGGCTCAGTGACGTGGAGCTGAGAAGACACCTTCAAATCACAGAGACCATCAGAGATAGTGGTTGCTACTCCACTCTCCAAAGTTTGCACATATTTATTTCTCTTTTAGTGTTACCAAACTTAGAACTGAATAGGATGGAGACTGTAGAATGTGGTCCTGGTTTACTCAGGTGGACAGAACCAAACCCATTTCATCTCTGGGATGGTTTGTATATGCTCGGCCCAGGGAGGGGCATTAATAGAAGCTGCGGCCTTGTTTGAGTAGGTGTGGCCTTGTTGGAGTAGATGTGTCACTGTGGGTATGGGCTTTAAGACCCTCATCTTAGCTGCCTGGAAGTCAGTATTCTGCTAGCAGCTTTCAGATGAAGATGTAGAACTCTTAGCTCCTCCTGTATCATGCCTGCCTGGATGCTGCCGTGCTCCCACTTTGATGATAATGGACCGAACCTCTGAACCTGTAAGCCAGCCCTAATTAAATGTTGTCCTTATAAGAGTTGCCTTGGTCATGGTGTCTGTTCACAGCAGTAAACCCTAACTTAGACAATCTCCAAATGGTCTTTTAGAATTACTTTCCTTACTCACATAGACATCAAATCCTGGTGGTCCTACATCTCTGACATCATGAATCACACCCTGTTTCTTCTTTGCTACAGCCCTTCCTTAGTTCAAGCATTCATATTTTTTTCTTATATGTGAGTACAGTGTAGCTGTCTTCAGACACACCAGAAGAAGACATCTGATCTCATTACAGATGGTTGTGAGCCACCATGTTGTTGCTGGGATTTGAACTCATGACCTCCGGAAGAGCAGTCAGTGCTCTTAACCACTGAGCCGTCTCTCCATCCCAAGCATTCATATTTTTATGTCTGGGTTACTTTAATTGCTATTAACTTGCAACTCCAGGGGCTCTCCTTTACAGATCACAGCTCACATCCTCCACAGGAGGATGGTCCCCTCAGTGACTTTAGATGTCCTGCACAAAAGAAAAATGGGCATGTCTTTCTTTTTCCTCTTGACATCTCATGGGCTTTGTGGCAATATTCAAATTCCTTAGCACAATGCACAGTCTAGTCATGCTTAGAAGATGTGTCCGAAACAAAAATAAATGTAGTTGGAATTCTGCCTTAGCCACTTAAAAAATATGTATGTTCCTGGACAAGCCAGGTTTCTGTTTTTAAATTGTTAATGGGGGAGGTTAGCCCTTTGCTCAACCATTCTGGTTACAAGTTAATGAGAGAGAAAGCACCAACATGGTAACCTGCCACAAGTGATTTATTGAAACGTTATTGTTTCCTTTATCCTCCAGTCTCCTCCCAGTTTGCATCTCTTTTAACGATGTTTCTGCCAAACTGAACTACGTATTCTTTGTGTTGTGTCCCCTCCTGCCTTTCCTCATGCCTACATTATGCTCATTCTCCATTTCTCCCTTTTTCCTTGGAAGAGTGCCAAATTCCCTAGTCTTGATGATATCATCATAAATTCTATTGCTAACTACCCAGTCTCCCCCACAAATGTACCCAGTATTACCCATGTTCTCCATAGAAACAGAACAAATAGGTTACATACAGACATACACAAATATATCAGGGCAATTTATTATGAAAATGGATTCATGTGACTGTGAACGGCCCTCAGTCCACAACCCACAGTGTACACTTGTCTGTCTGGGTCTGGCTTACTCTGCTTGGCAAACTTATCTCCATTTCTCTCTGTTGGCAGCTCCATTTGATAGAGAAGGCAAGGGGTTACGATCACATTTTTCCTCATGAATTTCAGATTTCCATGCCTTCAATATGTTTTAAATAAAGTATATCTGAAACAAAATTTTCATATTTCTGTATTAATAATCATTCGATTTTTAAAAATTAAGATTAAAGTTCACTATTAATAGATGTTAAGGCTAACATTTCCATGACCTGCTCTAAAATTCTGTCTCTTTTTCAAAGAAGTTATTATTATTATTATTTTTTGCTTGAAGTACAAGCTTGGATAAATATGGAAATAATTGTTTTTAGCATTATGCATGCCATTAAGTTTGTGACTCTGACTCCTGCCCTATGTGCCATAATTCTGAGGTGAAGGAGAATGACTTAAGTATTTTTTGCATTTTATAGATGAGTAAGAATAGATGAAAATCTCATTAGAGAAATGGGCAAGGGCGGTTATCAAAGGAATCAGAAAAGAAGAAATAAAAATAGCCAGGGAGTGTGTGAGAGTGCATACCACGTGGGAACACTTTGACCTCTCTAGCACAGAATTCCAGCTGAACAGATAGTGAGCTATCATCTGACCAGGTCAGCCCGCAGAGGATGAAGGAATGGGTGCCCTCCTGCACTGCTGCAGGGAATGGAGGTCTGTGCACCATCTGCTGATTGATAACGCTGGTGAAAAGACTTAGAGCTGCCCTTTGCTCTGACTGTCTCACTTCTAGAAACTTGTGTAAGGGAATAAATACCAGGCCAACTACAGAAGTGTAAGTAGAGGGAGCTTCTCCTGGCCTTGCTGACACCAGGAGGGTGAACCTCCATTTCTCTGACACCCTCCTCATTTCTGAGGGGAGGCACTGTCCCTTGTGGCATCTGTGCCCTCACTCAGTCCCCTTAGGGCACAAGAAATAAGTTGTTGAGATTCCGGACAGGTCTCTGCCTGCAGAGTCTGAGCTCCCTGAGCTGTCCTCTAAGATGGCTCTTAGGGGAAACATCTCTCCACTGGGAAGGTCTGGTCTGCAGCTCTGCCTGTCTGTGGGGACGGATCTTCTTTTAATTCCAGGTTTAAGAAGAGATAATGGCTGAAGCAAAGGAGCAGTAACATCAAGAGCTGAGGGAGAATGTGAACACACAGCCTCGGGAAGTACCCGTTTTGGGAGGGGCAGGCAGACCCTGGTTCGTCAGAGCTCAGAGTGGGTGGACAGAGAGCTACAAAGAGTCTGGAAAGAGCATCTGGCTCTGCAGAATGGACTGAAGAAGTGACAGTGGGAGCAGGGCCACTGTGAGGGGAGACGGTTGCAGCTTTCTGCAGCCAGAGGATGGCGAGGTGGTTGAAATGGAGACAGGTATGAGTGGCTTCAAGAAGATGCTGAGGAGCAAAATCTCAGGATTTATCTTAGTGATGAGCTGGACAAAAGGGATGAGATAATGGTTTCATGAATTCTTTTTTTGACCAATTGGGTAGGTGCGCTGGTAAGATACATAAGACTCTAATACGCAACATGTAGATCCCTAAGAAAGAAGGGTGACAGGGTTGCACAATCTAAAGTCTTAACACAATTCCCTGTGAAGAAGAGGGCTTTGCACATGGGCGGCGAACTGAACACATACATAGACACTACATTGGCCAGTACAGATGGAGAGTTATTTTTATATTTCAGAATTCATTAAGCACCACTTTAAAAGTCATGTGACACACCAACTGACCAGAACTCAAGGGGGCGCACAGAGATCGGGGCGCCTGTGTGGGTCTGACCTAGGTCCTCTGTAGGGCAGTAGACCATGCCAGAAACTTGGTAAGGTCGAGTGGATTCAGAAACCCCAGGATCCTCAGACCTGAATATGATAGGTGTTTCATCTACTCTGGACCAGAGTCCTGTGCTGGAACAAGCCCCACGGAGAGGACAATCCATAGGCAGATGAGGCATCCCTAACATCGCAGGGCAAGCCAACAGAGAACATCTGCTCTTAGACCACAACCCACCCCAAAATGTATACAAGACCCTGTCCACAAGGAATAAAGCCTATGTTATTACAAGGAATAAAGCCTATGTTATTTCATCTAAGACTGCCTGAGAGTGTCTGCCACTGAGAGCTGTAATACTTGGGGCAAGAGACATTCCCTCTGAAGCTTTTGCTTCTGGACATTTCCCACGAGGTGGCTGACTGGGGAGCAGTAGCAGCTGAAAAGACACCTGGGTAGCTCACCTGGGTCTAAGGGCTCCCCACCTGCAACCCCAGCTTCTCCTGCCAGCATAGTGTCCTGCTGTGGACGATCAACTCCCCCTCCCCTTCAGAAAACACAGCTCTGGCTGCTCTGGCTAGGCCAGGGCCCCACAGATCTCCACAGACAGCATCTAGTACACAGACAGGCAGTCCTCTGCATGTATGGTATGATCATGCAGCTGTGTTCTTGTAGAATTTCTAATAGTGGGAGCCAGGGCTTGTTTCTGACTCTTTTGCCTGCCTTTGGGGTCCCTTTTCTCCCACTTGATTGCCTCGTCTGATCTCGATGTGAGAATATGTGCCTGATGTTATTGTAGCTTGTTATGCCATGTTTGGTTGATGTCTCTGGAAGGCTTGCTCCTTTCTGAGGGGAGGTGAAGTGGGGGTGGAGGGTTTGGGGGGTTGGGAGGGTGGGGAGATGGGTGGTCTAAGGGAAAGGGGAGGTGGGGTAGAAGAGATGGGGGAGGGGAAGGAGGGCAAACTGCAGCTGGGATGTAACATCGGAGAGAAAAATAAATAAAAAGGAAAAAAAGAATCACGTGAGCATTAAAGTCAGTTGTGGTTGCCAGATGTTTAAGGACTAATTCAACGATGTGAGTTATTTAGGTAGGGAGAGTGAAGTGCGGTGGAGACTGCCTGAGAAGAAGCACAGGGAGGGCTTCTACAAATGAAAGGTTTGCTGAGCAGGAGCCCTGAGGTAGTGGGAAAGGTGCGCTTAGGGAGGGGCAGTGTTTGATACAGAGCTTTCTTGGTAAAAAGTTTATGAGTTTTGGTTCATTTAGCCAATTAAAAAGGTCTTAGATTTATTTTATTTTATAACTACGAATTTTTTTTTTTGCCTGCATGTATGTATATGTACCATGTGTGTGTCTGTTGGGTTCTCTGGAAGTGGTTACGAATGGGTGTGAGCCACCACATACATGCTGGGCATTGAACTGAAGTCCTCTGCAGGAGCGGCAGATGTCCTCAGCCCCGAGCCATCTTTACAGCCTCTATTTAGCAAATAATTTTGAGCTCCTCTTAACTTCTAGACACTGTCCAGTCTTGGAAAACTGATGATAATTGAGATAGTCAGGTGCTGATATAACAGGGCTAATAGGACACTAGAGAGTATGTCCTTGTAAAAACCAGCCAGCATGCTCTAGGCAAAGAGAAGAGTGTACCAGGCAAGTCATGTGAGAGATTGGCTTTGCATTAATAGCTAGAGAAGGTCTCTCCAGTGAAGAGTGCCCCCAGGTTAGGACCTGAAGGGTGAGCAGGCATCTCCGGGCACCTTTTGGGTAGAATGGAATACACAGAGTGATCATCACAGGAATCCCTGGAGTATGTGCTGAGCTGTACCATTGGAATGTTTGAGTAGGGTCTTACTCATGGCTGGCAGTGGATCAAGGCAGCCATGGGGGTTAGCTAGCTGGAGGAGAGGAGGCCAATCAGAGTTACCCTGATGCAAAAGCCCAGATTTGTCTGTGAGAACACTCACTCTTTCTTGCACATCATTCCTCCAACTCCGTGTGAATTTTGTCCCCACTCTTATCTGCCCCGTGATCAAGGAAACAGTCTGATACTTTCTCTTAGGCAAGCTTTAGAAAGTTACCCACAGGTGGAAATGCCCTCTGTCATTAATCTTGCTCGGTCATCTGGTTGCAGAACATTTTGTGTCGCACGCACATTTGCATGCTGGTCACTTCTGGTTTAGATTACTTAATATTCCCAGCTAATGGGATCGTCTGTGTGCTTGAAGAGGCGGGAAAGCAGTTACAACTTTGTAATTAACTTCAGCTCTTGGGCAGTGTTCTTTCTGTTCTAGTAGCACTGCTCAAGAGATTGTTACTCAAGATGGACTTTCACTCCTACTTATTGTGTATCTTTCTATGAATCTTTAAAACATTGTACCGTCATTGACACTTGGCATAGCTATGTTTTAACAGTCATTAAATTCCTTTGATTGGGCATTAACTCCATTCCCCAAGTTACATCCTTTTCTTTCTTGGTGACTTCTGTGTGGATGTTACCTGTTTCATTACCACTAGAAGGTGCTTTTTAGTAGACTATTTAGAGGCCACTGTGAAACAGTTCGTGCCTTTGTGAAAATGACACTGACATCAGCTTTGGGGACAGGTAGATTTGGCTATGATTCTAACCTACTGTTTGTTTACCTGGCTACTTGGTTTAGTTGTTTCAATTTCAAGTCTTAGATTCATTTTATTTGTAAAATGGAGTGAATAAACTCTTACTCATAGAATTTCAGGAATAAACAAGATGATACAGAGGACACAACGCAGACCCTGCTCAGAGGTGTTTCACTGTGAGTGTGGACTTCAGCAGGTCATGTGAGGTCCTGAGGATTGTCCTGACAGAAGACACAGGTTTGAACTGGTTTTTCTTTTATCTTGTCATGCCCCTTTGTGTCCAAGAACGTATTTCTTTTTCACTTTGGGTTAGAAGAAAGGGAATCTGGGTACAACCAGGTCAGCTGTGGCTAGGGAAGAGTGGCCAAAGCTCACATCGCCTTTATGTGAAGGCTTGGCAGCTGGATGGAGAAGCCCAGGCAAGTCTTTAAGCAAAAGGCTTCCACCTTGAAGAAGAAAGTGTGGCTTAAAGCTAAATTACAAAACATAACCCAGAGCTGTAGTCAAGCAGTAAGCAAGCAAGCAAGCAAGCAAGCAAGCAAGCAAACAAGCGAGAGAGCAGGCAGGCAGGCAGGCAGGCAGGCAGGCAGGCAGGCAAGCAAGTGAGTAAGCAAACAAGCAAGCAAGTGAGCAGGCAGGCAGGCAAGCAAGCAAGCAAGAACAAGCAAATAGGGTGTTTATCTAAAACATTTCTGTGTACCAAGTGATGTTTTAACAGATCACCACAGAGGGAATAGAGCTTATGAGGCAGAGGGAGGTTTGTAGTCACAGTACAGTATGGAAAGTTCCATCATGATGGGGTCAAGGAAGGAAAGGGTACAGGGATCCAAGTATTTGAAAGAGAAAAGAGGGATAGGAGATAAAATAACCACACCTGAGGCAAGAAAAAATAAGTTTGACCACCAGCAACAGATAGGAGGGTAAACGGTGGGCGAAGTGTTGAAGAATGGGCTCTGACACAGTTCTGTTTCCCTGTCCTTAGGAGGGAAAGCAGCCAAGTGAGCGAGGTAACAAGGCTGGTGCTGACAGCACCCGTGGGATGCTCTTGGAGGACCAGATGCTGCTCAAAGACCAGAGGATTGCTATGCGATTTATCTGGAACAAAACTTTGGCTTGCCTTCACTGGCTTCGGCAGATTTTTTTTTTTAAACATGATACTAGTTACCCCAAGAACATGATATGTAACTTCTGTAGCATGTACTGAGAACATGGCCAAAATTAATCTGCAGTGTCAAGAAAGTATCTACTGACTTTATGGGATGGAGAGATGACAGTGAACTATATGCTTTTACTTGAGGATTTCCTGTCTATTTCAACAGGTTTGGATCTTGGCTATTCTAACTTCTTAACTGGAATTCTGATCAAATATCATTTTGGTAGTTGATGGAGTGCAACTTCTAGATACAGCACAGTCCTTTCTTTTGTCTTTGTTCAGCAATGTTTGGCTGAATAAATACAGTATGGCTGTATCTTCTAGCTGTTGATGTAGATGGGGATACATCTCCTGTGGGGGCGGAGCTGTCCTTAGTGCAGTTCTGGTTAATGTCATTCTATCACCAGTCTTTTGGAAATGCACTCACAGAAGACCCATCATTGTGAATTTTTCGGCAGAGACATAGCCAAGAGGAAAATGACATTTACTATCTTCCACCGTAGCCAAAGTTTCTCAAGTTGATTTCCCAGTAAGGACTGACTTGAGAATAGGCAGTAACTAACTTGTGTTTGCATTGTGATTTTAGAATTAATGCATTCCACTTTTTCAAGTGTCATAATTCCAGGAAGGTGATGATTTGCACAGGAAATACACAAAATAAATATTAAAAATGAGCAGTATCCAAAGGCATTTTAATCTTGCTCTAGCTTTTCTGAGGCCAGCAGGGCCAGGGTTAAAGTGGTAGTAGAGAGCTTGGAGTAAGCAGAGAGGCTTTAGGATAGTGTCATGTCCCCTATGCACTGTCTGCTGTTTACTGGATCCTAGCTACACAACCTGCCATGAGCACTCTCAAAGCAAGACAGGTCTTCCAAATTACTCCATGAATTGAGTTAGTGTTAATTTTTATACTTCATCTACTGTCTTAAAAAATTATTACTATTTTCCCCTTCTTAAAACAGGTGGAAACTCTAGAGAAGGGCAAATTGAAATGCTGCTAGAAATTAGTAAAACGTTAATTAAGTTTCCCTTTGCTTAGGGGAAGTAAGAGCCTGGCAATGTTTCAGAGTCCATAACGGCGCTTGCCTAATTAACTGTGAGTGTTACTCAGGTAAAATCAGTGAAGGTAACATGAGCCCTGCAGCCTAGCAAATACAGAGACTGCACAGGGCAAAAGCAAATATTCAGAAACGCTAGTACCTTTCGGGGCCAGAGGATGCTTGTTTCCTGAAGGTATTTGTAGGAGTACATTTTCTTCCTTCCTTTGTCTAGGGTTTCCTGTATATTTTAATTACTGTGAGATAGTAATTTTTTTCTGCTATATTGAACTTTTTGGAGTCAAATAATTTCTGGTATTTCTACATTAATTAAGATGGTAATTAGTTTGAATTTGCATGTATGTGTTTGTATTCTTTTTATTCTACCCAGGATTCCAAAGACAACCTATCTGTTTTTAAACACTACCACAATTTCTCCTGAGTAGTGTTTTTCAATGGAAAGATCATGGGCTTTAGACTGATATGTATTGGACTCCTGTCTGTTTTGATAAGATGTAAAACCCAGAGTATTACATACAAAACATCTCCTGATTTACAAATGTGGAAAAGGGAGTTTAACAAATGTGCTTGAGAGTTTAACATATTCAAAGGCCTTCTTAATAAGTGATAATTATTTCTCTTAGGCAAACATTTAAACTAATAGTGAACTTTAGTACTGATTCTAACGTGACTTCTAAAAAGGCTAGTTAATGGCTTATATTAGTATCAGTAAGTGTAGGAATAATTAGCATGAAGAATTAAGATTCTGTGACATTGAGTGCAGAGTGTTAATGATATAAATTTGTTGCCTGAGAATTGTTTTGAGTGACAGTACAGTTGTAATTCAACATTCTGTTTTAGCTGAGGGGAAGGTGTTTGACCAGAGTCTCTACTGTAGGCCAACTGCCTCCTGAGCCTGCAGGGCTTCTCTTGTCTCTCTTCCTTTCTCGTGGTGGGAATCCCAGGGATAAGGACATACACTATTGTATCCTATATGAGTTCTGGGGATCCATATTGGGGTCCTCATGCCTTACAGCAAACACTTTACCCATAGAACCATGCCTCCAGCCCTTGACTTTCGATGATGATTGAGACTTTACTCAATTCTTCCAGAATGACAGTGATGTCACATGACGGCTCTGTCCTCAGTCCCTCTGCAGACTCATCACCACAAAGGAAAAATATCCCTCAAACAAAACCTCTGGTGGTTTGATCAAGTCACTAAGTCTGCATATTTATCCCACATAAAAGCAGAGAAGAGACTATTTGTACTTTTAAGGTACAAATACTTACAAATACTCATTGTATGGGAGCATTAGAGTTCTGCCATGTGTCTGCTTCCCAGCTTCTTCTCATTGTCTTCAGATGTTTGTAATGACAGAGTCTGTACACTTTGCGTTTGAATCATTGTTTCTACAAAATGCTTCCTGGGATCTGCAGCGGTGGCCTGTGTCCCTGTCTGCCCTGACCTCCCCTGCCCCCACTCTCTGTGCATGCTATTTACCTCTGGGTCTCCAAACTCTTTGCTTTTCCTCCTCCACCAGGAATCACCTCAGAGTTTTACATAACTGAGTTTCTGTTTAAAATAGTCTATCTAGTCTTATTAAGAAGACCATATATAGAAACACATGGCTTTAGGGTGTAGAAAACAGGCTTACAAGTTAATTCTATGAGGACATTTCAATCAAAGGAGTAATTTAGAGGGTTGTACTGAGTCTGTGCATTGCTTTATTTCCTATGGGCCACATCTGGGTCTCAGATACACAGTGGTTCTCAGTTACACAGTGAAGCAAATTTGTCATTAAGAAGGCATCAGGCATCAGTATCATGAGATTTCTCTCTTTTGGCATGGCATGAGAATTTCATGGAGAAACGAACACTGTTAGACTACCTCTGTCTGCCCATTTCAGCTACACTGGGAAGCAGACTAGTCAATAAGAAGACATCAGTCATCAGTGACATGAGACTTTTTTTTGACATGGGATGGACGTTTCATAGGAAAAAAAAAGAGAACACTGTTGGGCTCCATTGTTCTGTCTGTTCATTCACTCATCCATCCCTTTTTCCACCCAGACACCTTGAAAATTCTTACTGAGCACTAGTTAAATGCCCAACCAGACAGTAGAAGAGAGTGGTAAACACTGTTGGTTCTCTTGGCTATACTCCTATGGTACTGTCTTAGTCAGGGTTTCTATTCCTGCACAAACATCATGACCAAGAAGCAAGTTGGGGAGGAAGTGATTTATTCAGCTTACATGTACATCCACATCACCAAAGGAAGTCAAGACTGGAACTCAAGCAGGTCAGGAAGCAGGAGCTGATGCAGAGGCCATGGAGGGATGTTTCTTACTGGCTTGCTCTCCTGGCTTGCTCAGCTTGTTCTCTTATAGAACTCAGGACTACCAGCCCAGGGATGGCACCACCCACAATGGGCCCTCTCACCCTTGATCACTAATTGAGAAAATTCCTTACAGCTGGATCTCATGGAGGCATTTTTTTTTTTTTCTCAAGGGAGGCTCCTTTCTCTGTGATAACTCTTAACTTTTGTCAAGTTGACACACAAAACCAGCCAGTACAGGTACTTATAATCTGGAGGCGAAGGACTAAGAAGTAGGAGGTGTGAGACAGTTTGGTGTTTGTTGGGGAAGCACTGATTGCTGTGGCATAGTAGAGGGATGCTCAGTCTTTACAGAGTGTTCACATTCAACCTGAGCCTCTCCAACACCCATGTAGGGAGCCCTGCAGGGACCATTATTCTCATTTTAGATGAGGAATTCATTTTTGAAGGAGCAGAGAACCGAGTTCCTAGAGACTGAGCACTAAGTCTAGTGTGATCTCTGCTGTTCCCCACTGCAGCTGGAAGGCTGGATGGAGGTCTGAGGCTCATGGCTCCTCTGCCTCTGCTCCCAGACTTTGTGGTGTCATCATCTCAAGACTTCAACTCACATTTACCTCAATGAACCAATGCTTAGCACTGCCCAAAGGCTGGGAGTCAAGAGGATGCTCTGGTTAGCACCACTCTAAGAGCTCTTTAGCTTCAGCTGGTGTCTTAGTTAGGGGTTCCACTGTTGGGAAGAGACACCGTGAGCAAGGCAACTCTTATAAAGGACAATATTTAACTAGGGCTGGCTTATCTAGAGGTTTAGTCCATTGTCATCAAGGAGGGAACATGGCAGCATCCAGGCAGGCATGGTTCTGGAGAAGGAGCTGAGAGTTCTACATCTTGTTCCTGAAGGGAATCAGAAGACTGGCTCCCAGGCAGCTACGAAGAGGGCCTCAGAGCTTACCCCCACAGTTATACACTTCTTCCAACAAGGCCATACCTACTCCAATGAGGTCAGACTTCCTACTGGGCAAGCATATTCAAACCACCACAGCTGGTGATCTAACCTCTGCAATTAGGAAAGGTACCAGGGGTTCTTACAAGTTGGCAGAGAAACCACAAGCACTTAAGCATGAAGCCTAACTTGGATGAACATGGTGAGACAGTCCGCTCTGTTTCCCTGCTGTGTGATGTAGAAATCAGATTCTCCAAAGACAAACTAACCTATGTGCCACAGAACCCAGTAAGTAAGGCTTAGGGGATATTGTGGAAGAGACGGTGGAAAGAGTGTAAGAGCCAGAGGACCCGAGTGTCTGCTCCCTTCTGCCATGTATGACAGGGAAGCTGCACCCCAAAGTCCCAACAAGATAGTCACTTAAACAAAACCCGAACGATGCCAACACCAGTTGACATGCCAGTATGGATGAGGGGATTCTCATGGGCCCCCACCCATAGACTGAAAACTACAGGCAATTAATGACTTCTGAGAGAGGGATGAGCCCCCGACTGGTTATCCAATGCCAAGTAGCTATCCCTAAAGCCATAAACACATAACATCACTAAATGGACCAAGTAGGTTATATTTATATTTATTCATAATATGTAATAATAATAAAGAAAAATAAACTATGAATCTGAGAGGAAATGGGGAGAAGTTGGAGGGAGGGAAGGGAGGTGAATGACATGATAGAAATACAGCACACTTGTATGAAATTTAAAACAGAAATTATATATATGTATATATATGCACATACATATACATACATACATACATATACATATTGGTTTTTTGAGGCAGGGTTTGTCTGTGTAGTCTTGGCATGCCTTTAATCTCAGTACTTTGGACCCAGGGCAGGTAGATCTTTGGATTTGAGGTTTACCTGTCTACAGAGCAAGCCAAAGAGCAACAGGAATGTGATTAGCAAGTATAAATAATTATTTAAATAATTGATGCTATTGGATTTCAGATAAAGGTAATATAAAGTTGAGCTGTGATTTTTTTTTTTTTGAGGACCCAAGTACAAATAATGACTAGTTTTAACTGAATGGACTGGGCTGATTCTGAAGACTGACCTAGCTAGATAGGTGTGGTGGCCACAGGGCATGAAAAAAAGACTGGATATTAGATGTTCATGAGCAAATATGGTATTCCAGGAGTTAGGAAAGTAAGCTCAGGAGTTATATCATTGAGCTTGTGTAGACAGTGTGTACAATTCTGAGATTAAATGTATGCTTATCTTAGGACAATATTTGTCAAGGTTCATCTACTTCAAAACACCTAGGATCTTAAAGGCAAATGCAGGGAACTGGCTTATCTGGGTTAGGTTCTGAGGAGATTCATAAAGTAGGAATCTTAGGGACTCTTGGGTACTTTAAGGACTTCTGGGTGATTGATCTGAAAAGCCAGAGCTTATAGCTAGAGTTCTGAAACTATGGGTCATATGAAGAAGCTGGCTTTCCCTTAGTTCATGAATTGGCTCTGATAGGTAGTCTCATTTAAAAGAAAATGAAGCACGGGCACACATCTGCTGTCTGACAGTGGCTTGGAAAGCCTATCTTTAAAAATGATGGTGATGTTCAGAACAGGAATCAAGACGAAGAATTCCAAGGGAAATGAATAGAGCAGAGAGACTTAGGATTGGGAAAGGTTTGGCAGGGCAGTTGCAGCAATGGCAACAGTCTCTTCACTCACTTCTTCAACTAGGCTGGCTCACTGACTGCTCCCTGTCTACTCATCACCCAGGTTTCTTTGGGGATTGATGCAAAATAGGCTTTAGAGTGTTGCATCGGTAAGTTAATAAGTGGATGCCACCCTCAACCAGTGGCAGGAGGATTCATCTAGTGGCAGAGGGAGTCACCCAGGAGCAGAGGCATTCATCCAGTGGTAGGAAGATTTATCCAGCGACAGGGACAGGGAGAATCATCCAGGGACAGGGACAGGGGAGTCAACCAGGGACTGGGGGAATCATCCAGGGACAGGGGGATTCATCCAGTGGTGGTGGGGTCATCCAGTGGCAGGGGGATTTGATCTTGAGCTCTAGGATGTGGGCTTGACTTTTTCAAAGTCTTTTTTCCACTTCACTAGTCCTGAGAGTTGGAACTAGGGCTACATTTTAGTTTTAAAATGAGATTCAGCAGGAATGGAGATTGCTCAAAACATAGGTTGAACCTAGAGTCGGGAGACTTTGTCACCTTCAGTCTGAAGGCAAGCTATACATCAAATGATTCAACTGAGTTAACTAGTCTCCCATCTACTCCAAAATAGCTGACAACCCAATGGTAAATAAGACACAGTTGCTGTCCTGGAGAAAACCCAAGGGGTAAACATTGTTCTGTCTGATATGAAAGTGGAATGGGGGATGGGGAGTGTAGGGTAAAAGAATGGGGGAACTGAAGGATGGCTGAGAGGAAACAACAGAGGGAAATTCAACTAAATTTAAGTATGGGCGATGTATTAGTCAGGGTGTAGCCTGCGACTCTGTAAGCTAATTAAATTTATAAGTAGATATAAAATAAAACATTGTTCACAGCAATGCTGGAAAGGGAATTATCCAAGGAAATAAAGAGAACAGGCAACTTAAAAAACATTTTTTTTTAAGAAAATGCCAAGCTTTTCTCTAGTTGAGGCTGGGGAAGGCTTTCATTAAAGAATGAGCAGTATGAGAGGACCCCGTGTGGTGGTGGAGGTGGCTTGGGAGGTGACCTTGCTGTTCTGGTGGGTGACATCACAGGATGAGTCATAGTAGCTGGTGCTGGGCCTCATGGATCTTGTTAACAAGGCAGCTGTTATTCTACAACCATTTGTATTTGTTCTGTGCATAACACAATTATGCAATTCAGCTTATGTTTGGAAAGGAGATTTAGGTCAGAAGGCACAGGAAGGCCTGGAGGAAGACCGGGGCTGGCAGCAATCTGGAAGGAGACTAAGTCAGTCAAAGCTGGTCAAGTGCATTCCTGATGGGGTATTATGATGCCTCACACACTAAGACGGACAGACCAATGGAGCAGCTGTCCCTGGCATAGGCTGTTCTTCACCTGCAACAGCGGTGACTTTAAAGACAGGGTTTCCTGGCCTCTGGGACAGGGGTTTCCTGGCCTCTGGGACAGGCACCTTGGGTTGTTATATTATTACGTTTTCTCTTTGCTGTGGCAAAATACTTGACCCGAAGCAATTTGAGGGAGGATGAGTTTATACTTGCTTGTGGCTTGGGGGAGTACAGTCCGCCATGGTGAGGAAGACCTGGCATCAGAGGAAGCATGTGTTGGGAGTGGAAGGCTGGCCAGTCACATCTTCAGTTCAGAATCAGAGTGAACAGGAAATGGGACCAAGGCTATGCAACCTCAAAGCCCACCTCTGCTGATCTACCTCATCTAGGTAGGCTGCACACAGAGATTCAACGACCTTCCCAAACAGTTCCGCTAGCTGAAGACCAAGTGTTCAAACACACGAGTGTATGGGAGATAGTTCACATCCAGATCACAACCGTTGTCCTTGCTCCATTCCCCCTGTACCGATAGCTGGTTGTCACTAGTTGACCCGTTCCCAAATGACACGCAGTGCTGTGACCTGGATACAAGTTTCTCTATGATTTAAATACTTTTTAACATGTAGTTTGATGTTTTTGTATACAATATAAGGGCTACTACTGTCTTAGCAAAACTAAGGGTCCATGTGAACTCTGCCTTGCATAGCTGAAACATACCGTAATTTGAATCGCTACTCCTGGTTTCTCTCTTCCCCTCAAGTCCCCTGGCAACTGCCCTCCTACTCTCTGATTCTGTGAGCTTAATTATTTAACATATTCAGAACTGGAGTAGCGGAGTGTTTGGCCTTAAGTAGAATCTCCACGTGACTTAGCAATCTCATTTCGTGGTGTTACCTAGAAGAAATGAAGTTAGGATTTGGTGGTGATACAATATTTTGAAAAATACCCCTTACATATAAAGAGACTGGAGCTTTTGATGCACTTCACATCTAAATTAATATACACTGGAGTCACTTAAGACTTAAATTGTTGTCTACTATGTACTCAGCTGTGGGGAGCCGCAGCTGCCACCCTATATATATATATTGAACACCTGGTCTCCAGCCAGAGCAGAGAGCATCGAGATAAACAAGCCTTAGTTGGAAAAGCTGTGTGCCTCTAGTTTGTGATGCAAGCTGGCATGATTTCCCGCAGCCTATTATGTTTTGCCACGTAGCTGATGCTGATTGGGACCAGGGAAAGTATTTAACCCACAAGGGCTGGGGGCTGGAAGGAGAGTAAGTAAGATGTAATAGATAGGAAGTAAGATAGATAGTAAGATAGATAGAGTAGTGAGTAAGTATGTATAGATAGGAGTAAGTATGTAGATATAGAAGTAAGATGTATGTAAGAATAGGAGTAAGATGTAAGGATAAAAGTAAGATGTAAGAATAAGAATAGAAGTAAGATGTATGAAGTAAGATGTAGGGAATAGGAGTAAGTAGGAAATAGGAGTAAGTAAGAAGAAAGTAGAAAGATGTAACTAGTAAGATGTAAGAAGAAGATATAGAAGAATATAAAAGAAGCTAGCTAGAGAAGAAGAAGTAAAAATGAAGGTTCATGATTAAACTGCATGGAGAAGAGCTCGTTGTTGCCTCCTTATTTCCGCTGAATGGAAAAAGGCACCCGACACTCAGCCTATTTTTTTTTTTTTTGGCCTGCCTTTAAGAGAACAATGTAACAATGAACCTTACTTGCCTAGATTTCAACTTTTACAACCTAAGCTAATGCATAGCTGTAATCTTAAATTATGCATGCATCCTTGTTCCCTACCCACTGGTAATGCGATTGTGTAATACAGTTGTGTAATAAATTCTGAAAACAGAAAGTAGGTGGAAGCAACCTTATAAATGAATATCCACCAGGAATGTTGAAGACAACACATGGACACTGCTTAATAGCCTTTGTTTGTTTTTGGGGCCAGCTGGAAGAGACAGGCAGAGAGGGAGAGAATTCAATCTGGCCTCGGTCTTGGTTAAACTTGGGAAGGAAGTATTTCCTTTCTTTCCTTAATGTGACACCCACACATTCAAGGTACCCTGGGACAATTACTAATGGACTTAATCAGTGCAAGATTTCAACAAGTGTTTGCGCATCTGTTCTTCCAAGGTCATCCCAGTACTCTTCACAAGAGGCAGGAGCAATCTGTACGTCCAGCGGGAGAATGGATGAAGAAAGTATGGTATTCTTACAGGGTTGTTACGGTTAGAGCCTGGGTCCTGCATACCTGAGTGACCCAGGATTGACTGTTACCCTTAATGGGCCAGTTAAAGACACTCGCAGTGAGACACAGAGAGAGGAGAGTTATTTGATATGGCTACACTGGGAGAGCAACAGAGAGATGCAGGGACCCTCTCTCCATTTTGGGGTCCTAATACTCTGTAAGGTTTAAATAGAGGGTAAGAGATGTGCATACTCCAGCAGTCCTGGCCAGGGCGTGGTCCTGGCTGTCACCATCATTGAGGCCCCAGGCTCTGTCTAGTACAGGCTACAGGTCTCTCTCTGGGTGACAGCACCTGTCTCCCAGCCATTTCCTTCTTTCAGCAGAAGCGCCCAGTGTTCCTGGGTGTACACTGGTTCAGTTATCTGGCAGCTAAAAGGAGGGGTACAGATGTTTTTTGGAATATCTTTATGGACCCCAACTTATGAAGGGAGGAAGTCCACCAGATGTGACAATATGGGTGAACCTTGATGATGTTTCCAGCTGTGACTTTTGAAAGTTGATCAGGATGAGATTTTCTTCTCAGTGGCTCTCAGAAGAAAAGCATAGCCAATGAGAACTATGAGGAAGGTTCCAGGCACACAGGTTGCTGAGGGCAGAGCCACGACTTGTCTGTTTTCCAAGTGTTGCTCAGCCCTGGAACTAGAAGCTATGAGTCTAACTTACTGCTACTTGGATCTTATCATTGATGTCCCCATCACATCTCCTCACCTCCCAGAAAGCTCTAGGGTTGATGAATGTTTTAGTTCTGTGAGTTAAAACCAAGTTAAAAGATATTATAATGTCCCCCACCCATCCGCATTTCAGCCTTTTTCCCTATTTGCCTTCCTTAGAAATCTAGCAAACATGCTGTTTTTGCAAGTAAACTCTGTGTTTACAGAATAACAGGAGTGACACGTCACGTGGCCTGATTTTCACCCTGATTGTGTAGTAATAACATACCAGGGTTGGAGCAGAAGTAAGCACACCTAGGTAATGTTCTTTTCAACGGCCTAATGAGATGCATATCCCCGGGCACACGGCATCGCTCTTCTGTGTTCTAATTGCTGAACCATGAGGAAAATAGACAGGGTTCTAACACTGAGAACTGACGAGTCCGTAAGTTACACAACAACGATGACTAGGTTTTCATGAGTGGTGAAAGCTCTCAAGTGTGACCTTGGAGAATTCATCTTCTCTGTACAATAGGCTTTTGCCGATTGTTTTTTGTTTGTTTTTGTTGTTTATGTCTTTTGAGTTAGGTTGTATTTCTGTCAGTCCTGAAGTGAATATCACATCTGGCTCCAGAGGTTGACCCTGACTGGCTTAAACCAACACAGTCACTGTTGCTAAGGTGGGCATGTGGCCCAGTGTAGGCTACTGAGAGGGGAGAAAGTGCCTTTGCAGGGTGAAGAATGAAGAAGCAAGTGAGACTTGGCATATCAGCTACCATGAGTAAACCTGAGACCAAGCTGCTCTGACCTCTCAGGGCACCTGATGAGACTTTTTCTCCTGGAAGCTCCAGAAGGAGCTCCTTACAGCCAATACCTTGGCTTTGGACTTTTAAAATCTTGAGTGTACTAAGCCGTTCCATGTTGGCCTCTGACTTACGGCAGGGTGTTATGTTGAGCCATTACACTTATGGCCATTTCTTTTTCAGCAAAAGGAAGCTCCTTTCCCCCCAGCTCTTCACTGGTTTATAGAGAGTAATCCCACAAAGCAAGTGGCTCATTACAGGAATGTTTTGTGGTGACTTTATTATAGATGACTAGTCAGGAAGATATGCCGCCTAAAACTCCACATTTTATGGCCATTTTCCTAAGGCTGCTTGCTCTAGGGCCAAGATGAGTTTTGGTTATACCAACGTTATCAAAATTTAAGAGCCAAAAGATTTTGGCCATGGTGGTATTTTGTTTTTTCTCTCTTTTCCAGGATGCTAGTTCAGTCATCAAGAGCTCTGAACTAACCCGGCAGTAAGGACACATGTGTGAGTCAGGGTTGTTGGCTGTGGGAAATAGGCTAGCAGCTCACAGCTCACCTTGTTGGCTTTGAGGCTGCTCCTGAAACGTGGGGCTGGGCCACATAATGTGTGACTCAACTTCTTTCCACTTTCTCCACCCCGGTCCTTAATCCTTACCTTTTTTTTTAAGATATTGTTTTAAAGAACAGCATCACAAATAAACCAATGAGAGGTAACAGAGAAATCTTTTAGGTAATTATTGGTTCCTTTCATGAATGTGTTTGCCTGTACAACTATAGCTTGGTACTATCAAGAGCATAGGCTGGGCTCACCCAGAACTGCTTTTTATTTTTGTTTATCTGCCTGTTGTCTCTCATTAATGTCAAGGGTGTGGTTCCTTCAGGAAGTGGGATCGCTCTGGAGCATTTTATAAGAACAGAACAGTGAAGTAATCTTTCCACAGTGACCAATCCTTCCAAGGGAGAATGGAAACAGGAGGGGGGGATGTGTACTCTTTCAAGGTAGGGCACATGAGTGACAGCTTGCATCGCTGTGGCATGTGGCTAGCTTTCTGCAACAGAGCATATAGATACATTCATGGATATTTTATAGAATGGAAAAAAGCCAATAGCTAAATCGGGGTGGCTACCATTGCGCACAGGTACCATGCTGAGGTCCGCAGCACAGGTGCCAAGTGCTTGATTTGGGGGACTGTTAAAGATGATCGTTTTTAAATCAGTTCAATTTTACTAATCATTTACCAAAACACCCAGATAAAAGGCAGTCTTACATGGTTGAATTTTGCCAGAGTCATACACATTTTTACCAAGCTAGCTACAATAATTTCCCCCATAAAGTCCAATGGAATTCTAATGTTTCACTTGGGAGTTGTGTTTGAACTCTTAATGCAGATGTGTGTTTTTGTCTTAATTTCCCATCAACACAATTGTTTACTTCAGAAAGACAATCATTCTAGAAGTTTCCTGGAATTTCACCCAATTTTTTTTTTTAAAACCAAGAAAAAACATTATTTTGTAGTGTTATGCAATACAGCAGCTGTTGGTGTCTTTTACACGTGCTGGCAGTTTGCTAGCTTTCTGTTTTCTAATGGAGGGTAAAACCTACAGGGATGGGTCCTTTTACTTTCATGTTAGAATTTCTTCTCTTTGGAAAGGATCTAAGTGAACCCAGCAAGTTGAGAGGTAGGAAAGAGGCTGGTTGTAGATGAATAGAGGTGATATTGATGTTATCGATTGCCAGTCATAGGAAAGGTGGGTGTAGGGAATTGAGATAATCAAATATTCTTTTCTTATAACACAGAGTGGAGGAGGAGTCTCCAGTAATGGGCTTAGTTTTCAATGTCCATTGCCCACAAATGAACACACAATCAATAATAAGCAACAGACTCATAATCCTCACTCTAAAGCTTTCCCGTTTATATTTGATCTTCTTTTCATGTGTTTGTGTGTATGGTACTCAGGCACCCATGTGTGTGCATCCATGTGTGCACGTATGTGGGCGCATGGAGGTGCCAGAATGTGCACTGTATGCATGTGGAGGCTGGAGGCTGAGGTCTGGAATCTTCCTTGATTGCTTTTTCACCTAGTTCTTTGGAAGCAGGATATCCCCATCAAACCCAGGGCTCTTCTTCCCATTCGGGCTCTGAGGATGGCTGTCTCTCGGCTTCTGATGCTGGAATTACAGGAAGCCACAATGCCTACCTGGACTTTTTGTGGGCTCTGGGCATCTGAACTCCAGCCCTCTTGCTTGTACCCCAGCACTTTTAACTACTGAACCATCTCTCTAAGTGTCAAGTAAATTGGTACCAGAAAGCCCTAATGACTAATCGTAATGCATTTGACTGATTATAGTTCAAAAGCATTGTTTAGCCCACAGCTGTTTTTACATTCCTAATCGTCCTGCAGTCTTTGTAGTGAGCAGAGGGAAGGTTCTTATCTGGGGCTCAGATTTAGAGTTTTGTTTTTGTTTTTTTGTTTGTTTGTTTGCAATGAAGTTTGGTGGGCATTCTGAGAAAGGCTTTTGGAAATCTTGGGCCATCTAGGAGATTTCTGAAACTTTACCAGAGGTACTTTCCACACTTCTTTCTTGTGAGACTGAGCTGCCTAGATTAGCAGTCTGCATGCCTTTATGAGGAGTGTAAGGACAACATAGATGTCCCTTCCTGGTTACATCACTTTAATGTAATTAACAACTGCATTTATAAATACTCTGTGGAGATAGAACTGACAAATGAAATGAGAATAATTAAATATTTGTTTATTTTTTCTAGCTAGGAATGAATAAGGTTATTGATTATGATAAATTTCTCTGAATGTACACATGGATTGAACTTAATTATCATGAAACTATCTGTCACTAATTATGATTCTAATTCTCATTTTATTCCAGTCGTTCCATCTTTCCCTTTATCTACTTTTCCTTTAGATTTTCTGGAATCAAAAAGTAACGGTAACATTGGGCATATTCTTCTTACTAATGGGAAAAGTGTCTTTATTTTCAGCCAGGCTGGACATTCCACTTGTCTTTGGATGGATAGTCCCCTAGCCTTCTCTAGCCATTTTAGAATAGAGAATGTGGCATGGATTTTGGACTTCATGGAAGCGTAGCAACCTCTATTAATCATGGGCAGAACGAAATGAAGGCAAAGTCCTGAATGGGGCAAAGATGCTGATAATGTAGAGGAGGTATTAATAAAATATAACCCACCAAAATGTTATCAATTATGAAGACTTCCCAAATGCATTCAGAACATAAATCACAAGAACACATTGAGAAATTAGACCTACAATTCAGCAAGCAAAAGACAGAATATTTAAGATGCTAAATTACATATAAAATTAACAAAGTCACTGTTCAAACTATTCTTTATTCTGAGAAATAGATCCAACTTGATTATGGTCCATTATTTTTTAAAAATAATAAGAATTTCAATAGATAATATTATTTAGATTTTTCAACTTGTGATAATTCTTTTATACTATAATTGTTAAGATTTTTAAATCTCAGGAATGTCTTAGCTCCAAAACATGAATTGATAAAATATCTCTGTAACTCCAGATGGCACAAATAGGGAGGCATTACTGACTTTTAAAGACTCAAAAGAACCTGATGGGCTTGGGAAGTTTTAAGGATGTTTCTTGGTGGGTAGTTAGAGGCTGTTTTGTGACTTTTGTTTTAGTATCAAGTTTTAGTTGAAGATCAATCCTCAATGAAGATAAAGGAAATCTAGAAAGCATTAAGGATTGTGTAGGAGCGTCAAGAATCAGATGCTTTTGTCTAGTTTCTTTCTGTTACTGTAACGAAATGCCCGAGCCTGCTGAGGGTCCTTACCGATGCCACTCTTGCGGAGGCCAGGTTACAGAGCATGCCTGTTAGCTTGAGCCCCTCTTTTTCTTATTACAAAGGCACTGTTCATACATATGAACTCGCAGAGACTGTGGCCACATGCACAGGGCCTGCGCAGGTTCAAGCCAGACGGGGCTTCAGTGCTGAGAAGGGGAAGTGGAGCCCTTAACTAAGACACTATCTCCAACTGAAACTCCCTGCAGAGGGAAGATTAGCTTTCTCTAATGGCGTCTCACTGGGCAGGTAGACCACACTTAAGGGTAGGCTCTGTGCCCAGTAACAGGTGGACAACCTAACTCAATGGTATTTTTGTAGATTGTTTTGGTCTTACATTGCTTTGTTTGGGAATTGTTTTTCCTTTCTCTTACTTGTGTGTTGCCCGTATATTACAGTTTCTGATTTTTGTTTTTATTATTTATTTATTTATTTATTTATTTATTTTATTTCTGTGTGTGCTTTTCTTTTTCTCATTTTTTATTTGCCCATTTGTTTTCTAAATATATATAGATGAAGAAGCTTTGGAGTTAGGAGGGTATGGAGGAGGTGGGGAAAGATCTGGGTGGAGAGGGAGGAGAAACTGCGATCAGAATATATTTTATGAAAAAATACTTTCAATAAGAAATAAGGTACTAATGTTGCCATAGAGGCCTCACTCTCATGAGCTCATCTAATCACAAAAACTTCTCAAAGACCATACCTCTTCAAACCACTGACATTTACATTTGGAAATTAGATTTGCAATACATGGATTTTTGTGGGAGACAGTCAAACCAGAGCACCAGGATGTGGCCTTGAAATAATCCCACCTCTCCATCATGTTTCCTATGTCCTAGCTGTTAGGTTTTTTTTTTCTTTGCCTGTCATTTGTTTCTTTTTCTTTTCTTTTCTTTCTTTCTTTCATTCTTTCTTTCTTTCTTTTTTTTAAAGGATTTATTTATTTTGTGTATATGAGTACACTGTAGCTGTACAGATGGCCTTGAGCCACCATGTGGCTGCTGTGATTTGAACTCAGGACCTTCGGAAGAGCAGCCAGTGCTCTTAACCGCTGAGACATCTCGCCAGCCCCTTGTTTCTTTTTCTTAACAGTGGAAAGAATCACACTTTTTCCTTTAACTTTTCCCTGCCTAAGATATGTAGGAAGTGAATGAAATGCTACTTGGGTAACACCAAGGAACAATCAGGAATTTTTAAAAATGTGGATGTGATTCTCACGCGTACTTCGCGTGTGCTAGGTGGAGCAGAGTTCTGGTAGAGCCTCTCTCACCTGTGAAGTGAAAATCGTTATTGATAGGTTTGCTCTCTGCAGGCCTGCCGTGAAGGGAGCCAGCATAAACCACAGTAGATTAGTTTAAAGGGGGGTTTGTTGGGAAGCTGCACTTGGGCCAGTTCCCTGGCCCCAAGGACTGAGGTCAGGGAAGTTGCCACGGGAAAGGGGGTGGGGCGGGGAGGGAGAGAGAAAGAGAGAAGGGGGCCTGCATGCACGCACGCGCGCGCGCGCCCACACACACACACACACACACACACACACACACACACACACACAGAGAGAGAGAGAGGGAGAGGGAGGGAGAGAGACAGAGACAGAGAGACAAATAGAGACAGAGACAGAGAGAGACAAATAGAGACAGAGACAGAAAGACAAATAGAGACAGAGACAGACAGACACACACACACACACACACACACACACACACAGAATAGAGACACAGAGAGAGAGAGAGTGAGAGAGAGAGAGAGAAAGTGAGAGAGAGAGAAATGTCTGGATTATATAGTGAGGAGCCTCTAGGGGCAGGGCAGCCCAGCCCCTGGGCTGAAAAGTTGGGGGAAGGGTATGCCAGGTAGGGGCTGAGGGATGTTGGAGGCCAGGCCTGCTTTGGTATGTAAAATACACATCTCAGTCCCCAGGCCCGTTGGAAACTAAACAATTACCAGCTTGCATCCTGACTGTGAGGATGAACCAACAGGAATATTCGCTGAGACTGTATCTGAGGCTTCCTCAATACTAGTTGATGTGTTGGAACAGCTGCGGTCGCGTCTGGAAGTACCACACTAGGTCTAGACAGTTCCACGTGTAAGAGATTTAATTGAGAGGGAGTAGGGGGTAGTGGCGCGGAAAGAGAGGGGAGAGAGGAGAGAGGAGAGAGAGAGAGAGAGAGAGAGAGAGAGAGAGAGAGAGAGAGAGAGAGAGAGAGAGAGAGAGAGCACAAGATGGAGGAATTGTCCCATATATATATGGGTTGTGACGTAGTAGTCGCGCAGGTAAAGTGGTATAAAGGTGGGGGCTGAACCCAATGGATTCTGGGAATATGGTGGCTGTTGTCCTGGCAACAGGTCTGTGGACCCACCCATGCATCGCCACAGGCTCTGAATGCTAACACTAGTGACAACAATCAAACAGCTGTTTATGCCACTATCTTTTTATTTTTATTTTTTTAATTTTTTTCCATTCCAGATTTTATTTATTTATTTATTTATTTATTCATTTTCTATTAAATATTTTCTTTATTTACATGTCATATGATATCTCCTTTCCCAGTTTCCCCTCCAATAATAAAAATAAAAAAATAAGAAAAAATAACAAAAACAACAAAAAAACCCCTGTTCCCTTCCCTACCCCCTGCTCACCAACCCACCCTCTCCCGCTTCCTGGCCCTGGCATTCCCCTCCCTACACTGGGCCATAGAACCTTCACAGGGCCAAGGGCCTCTCCACTCCATTATCTTTTAATAAATATTGAGCTTGTCTTCTTATAGCAACTCCCCCGCCTGAAGAATGGATTCTGGAAAGAATACATTGAGGCCTGCCCACCTGGTCGAGTTCTGCCTTTCTCAGTCAGCCCTGTTGTGTGAATGCTGTGAGCCCCGGGACCCTTGTGTGATTCCTCTTTTTGTTACAAGTCTCACCCCACCCTAGCAGAATCTTTACCTAGAGCGTTGAGCCAGACAGGCTACAGGCAGTGTGAGGGAAAGGAAGTAATGAGTGCAGTTAAGCCTGCCCCGAGGCCCAGCCACGAGGGTGCCTTGTAGCAGGTTTGTGGCACGAACACGTCACTTTGAACTTTTCTTTCTTCATGGACGAGCCCTACTCATCCCTCTACTTTTGCCTACACATATACTTCCTCAGCCTCCTGCTCGAGTTTGTGGAGTGTTGTAGGAAGAGCGGCCATTGAACATTTGTGGATGAACTTGGGAATCGAACTCTGGGGACAGCTTGCTTTTAGGAGAAAGAGTCCTGGAGTGCTCTCGCATGTTTCCAGCAATAGAAGCTCTCTTCCCAAATCCTGAAGGATCTGCTGTATTTTTCCCAGGTTGGCATGACTTCATTTGGCCTTGGCGGAAGTCATACACACCCATGGGAGAGACTTTGGCTGCCTTTGAATAGATGTTGGAACAGTGCTAGTCAATTGCTAGTCAATTTTGGCATGAATACAGTGTTCATGTGCAATAATTTATTCTCACAATTTGGAGTTTCCTGCATGAAGGTGCACACATCCCTCAGTCATTTCCTGAGTGTGGTCAAACTGACCCTTTGAATGTCTTGACAACACCCAGGAGTTTGGGAAACAAATCTATTCAATTCATTAGTGTCATTTCACAATGTTAAGAGTTTGTAATTCTTCAAACATCAGCCTGTTAGTGGGCAAGGGTTGGGATTAGGTTACTGTTTTATATTCTCATAAAGAGCATCTCTGATTTTCTTTTCTCTGGGTATGAGTATGAATTTTTCAGCAATGATGCAGCCCAGGGTAGTTCGACTCAGTCAGTATTTCCTACAAGCTCTCTTGCTGAGGTTCTACTCAGCAGGTTTTTTGGTGGATTATGGGGGGAACATCTGTGCATTTTTATGTTTGTAGCATGTAGTCAAATGCTGGCACATCTGTCATACATATTTTTGTCTTTTATACTCTTAGTCCTTTATGATCTGCTTTGAGTCTCACCTTTTGTTCTAGACTGCACATTTTGGGTTTCAGTGACATAGAACTTCATACACCCTTGGGTGTGTCAGGCACAGAGCTCTGCCATAATTATCCCTCAGAGGATATAAGCTATGCAGTCTGGTCTTGTATTTGTGTGGAAATCACACTGTTGATACATAGATAGTGGGATGCTCTCTGGTGGAGCATGGGCCAACATCCCTAGAATCCTCTATGACTTTCTCCAAGATGTTAAGCCCCTCTGCTGATTTGTTAAGTCTTCTGTGATGATTGGTGTTGTCACCTTAACAGAGTCTGGAGTCACTTGGGAGACGAGCCCCTGAGATTGCCATTGTGGGATTACCTTGGTTAGGTTAATTGATAAGAGAATCCATTTTAACTGTGGGCAAGACCATTTCATGGGCTAGAGTCTGGACTGAATGAAAAGGAGAGATGGAGCTGAGCATGGATGTTAATTTATCTCTGTTCCCCGTGGTAGATGCAGTATGCTGAGCCTCTTTCCTGATTGTCCTACAGCATGGGCTGTATCTTCAACTGTGAGCCCAAATAAAGCCTTCCTGCAGTGGCTTTTGATGAGGGATCTCTATGATGAAGGATATTTCATCATAGCAACAGGAAAAGAAACTAAGATGCCTTCCGCCAAGGACAGCCATGAATGCATCCTTTCCTTCACCTTTATAGCCACACTTTGGTCCAAGACACCTTCCTCTCCACGGAGATTACTGCAGTGACCCAACTTGGCTGGGTCTCTCTCTCTTCATATCTTTGTTTCATGGTGTACCAGCACACATCATCTTGTGTGCTCATACTGTTGTCTAAATAATCCCATTAAGAGAAGACAGAGTAGCACTTGAGTAATGATTGCTGATGTTTGTCTCTGGTCTTCACATGCAGACTTGTACACACATATCTGCAGACACACACACACACATGTATACACACATGCATACATATACACATGCACATATGCATACACACACACTCCTCCCCCACATCTACCACATGCATGTGCCCCCCTACATGCATACCCACGTGCATGCATGCATGCACACACAGCCATCCCACATATCCACACACATCCACACCCACCCATACCCACTCATACACACACACACCCGAACCCCCCATATGCATGTTCACACCCTCACTCACACACACACACACACACACACACACACACACACACACACACATACACACCCCAGCAGCCTCATCTGCTTCTCATTCCCCTTCAGCAGAGGAACGTGAGTGTGCTCAGGCATCACGGTCTTCAGTTCTTGCCCAACCCACTATGCTTCACAGCTTCTCCTCAGCTTTCTTTCAGCTGCTGAGCAACGCCCACCCTCCCATTTCTTCTGCGCTCTTGGGTCTAGGTTTTAATTGCCTTCATGATTCAATTTATTATTTATGGCTTTATTATGTTTTTAGCTCTCTTTATGGGCTCCCTCTCTTGTTCTGATAAACACACTGACATAATTACTAAGAAGGGTTTAACAGGTTTAAGTTCATGTGACCTAACCTGAGAAAGCTGGACAACTTCATTGAGCTAGAAGAGGTTGTTTTTAAAAAGTAGAGCAGCCCTCAATCAAGGCTTCAAAGAGTTCTAAACGTCTTCTCTCTTCCGTTGCAAGCGATGTGGAAAACAGACACTGTCTGTCACTGCTACCAGCTGCTTGCTTTAAAAAAAAAATGGTGTCTAGCAAATAAACATGGCCTTGAACATGCACACAAGTCCTCTATGACTGAGTGGTGTCCCCAGCCTACAGGGCAGTTGGCTGGCAGTTGCTCTGGAGGGGAAGGCGGATCCTGTTGTTTTCAGCCCGTTTGTCCAGCTGTCCCCTGCTCCAGTCCTGGCCTGCTGTCGAATGCTGATGCATTAATGTGTCTTGCTCCAGTGTAGGCTGCAGTAACCATACATTCCCATCATGGGCACATACAGCATTTGAAATCTTTTCCAGTTTTCTCTTTAGTATCTTGTAAGTAGAAAACCTCATGACATCCACAATATTCATAAAATGTAAACATTACTTTTCAAGTTATTTCCTAATTTTTCTTAAAAGAAAAAGACTCTTCATGTCTTTTAGTCCGATGTCTATGCTACAAGTGTTGCTGACACTGATGTCTTCTAGCTGCTATGGAACCAAGGAGAACAAAGGCAGGAAAGCTCAACTGCCACTTTCTTTATGAACGACAGTATCACATTCATATTTGTATTTAAAAATTTATTTTATTTTTTAAATGATTTTATTTACTTAAAAGATTCATTTAAATTATTTAAATGTAGTTATGTGTGCAGTGGCTGCAGAGGCCAGAAGAGGCCCTGGCACTGGACTTACAGGTGTAAGCCGCATCAATGTAGGTGCCAGGCACTGAACTTGGATCATCTGGAAGAACAGTGTATATCCTTAACCATGAGGCATCTCTCCAGCCCCATATATTTGTATTTTTATTATTCTTTATAACTATATATTAATGGGTAAAACCAATTAAAATGCTATATTATAACCCTTTTTTTTTTAAACTATTTTTGGGTGTATGCCCCTGCTTTTGTCAATTCCTGTTGCTTAGGAGCTTTAGAAACATATACATGCTTCTATTACAATTTGCTGTAATACTAACCGTTAAATTTCTTTAAAAAGTTTCTTTAAGTTAATTTTTTTCTGTATGACTATTTTGCCTGCATGTACATCTGTGCATCATGTGTGGGTCTGGTGCCTGAGGAGGCTCTGGGACAGGAGTGACAGACAGTTGTGAACAGCCATGTGAGTGCTAGAAATTGAACTCTGTCCTCTGGAAGAGCAGAGCAGTCCTGTGTTTTTCCTATAGGAGATCCTCAGATCCAACATAGGCAGGATAATGACCCCAGGGAAACTTTGAACACGTTACTCTATTTAAGAAACCTGTGGACAAGTTGTCTTCCCTAGAAAAAGGGGATTTGCCAATGTGATTATGGTGGGGGGCAGGTATTTTGGACTACTTGGGTGGCCCAGTGGAACCAGACGGGTTTCTCTAAGACAGAGGTGGGGGCTGAGAGTGAAGTCACAGGAGATGCCTTTGCTCATGCAGGGTTGGAGGCCTCTGGAGACTGGAGAAGCAAGGGCAGATCCTAACTAAGCCTTTAGAGTCCACACAAACCTGCTGAGGCCTTGGTGTTAGCCTCACTCTCATCCTGTCTGGGATATCTCTGGCTCTGCAAGATAGTACAGTGGTGCTGTTCGAAGTCACTGTTGTGTAGTTGCTCATTAAAGCAGCTGTAGAAAACCAGGATCTGGAGGCCCTCAGAAAAAAAAAGACGACTTGCATTTCTTACATTTCAAAATGTAATCTTTGGGTTCAATAAAGCATCTGAGGGCTGACTCACCCAGAAGCCACCATGACTGACCTGTTGATGGATGGAATTTCCCACTACTTAAGCTTACCCTCCTCCCTTCCCCTACCCCGTGTTCTAAGCTTCCCCGCCGTGTTCTCTGCTCACTGTGCTTCCTGGTGCGAGCTTGTTTCTCCTGTGACGTTGTCGAAGGAGCTCGGAACCATGAGCTTCTTTTCTACCTGTTTTAGCGTGTCAACGGACGGTGAGACTTGGACTTTCTGGACCAGGTCGGCAAACACGTGGCTCTGACCTGACATATGATAGGCCTAGATTCCCAGCACTATCTAAACCGCATGTGGTTGTGCAACCTTGTATTCCTAGCACTCAAGGTCCATCCTCAGCTACAGAGTGAATTGTAGCCAAGCCTGGGCTACCTGAGATCATAACAGAGAAGGAGGAAGAGGAAAAGGAGGATTAGAGGGGGAGGGGGCGGAGAGGGGAAGGAGGAGGGACTACATGGTTCACAGTCTCAAGGAGTTTACAGTGTAGTGTATTAAACCAGGGGAGACAGAGAGACTGGCATACAATATGGAAAGGGCAGAGGGGGGCATATATACCCCTGAGGGTTTGCCGGAGTTGTGGGGATGCAGCAGCTTTTTAAAAGGAGATGCCTGATCTGACACAGAATGAGTAGGACTTTTCTAGAAGTGGCAGTGAGACGGGAATGGAAGAAATGATGCATTGTGACAGTCTCAGAAGACTAAGGGATAACTTGATCAAAAGCATAGGGATAGTACTTGGGAGACAGAGACAGGTGATGTCTGGGAACTTGAAGCCAGCTTCTCTACATAGTGACTTGCAAGACAGAAAGCGCTATGTAGGGAAACTGTATTTCCAGAATCAGAAAACAAAAAAAGGACGCAAAGGTATGGTTGGGTAACAAGTGGTTAAAGGTTAAAGGTTACTGGGGTTTGAGAAAAAAGAGATGGGGAGGAGAGAGGCTGGGGATCTGACAAGCTGGGAGTGCTAGACAAGATCATCCGCTCTGGCTGGCTGGCCATCTCTAGAGTGTATAAATTTTATCTGTTCAATTCATTAACACTATTCAGAACCCTAGGGATGCCAGGGTGCAAGCAGGCAAGTCTCCCGCCCTCCCTCCTGGAGCATGTTACATGAAAGGAGTCAGATCATTGGTAATCACAGTGGGGGGTAGGGAGGATCAGCTCATGTGCCTGGGAGAGTCAGATCAGATCATTGGTCATCACAGTGGGGTAGGAAGGATCAGCTCTGGGAGAGTCAGATCATTGACAATCACAGTGGGGGTGGGTAGGGAGGATCAGCTCTGGGAGAGTCAGATCAGATCATTGGTCATCACAGTGGGGTAGGGAGGATCAGCTCTGGGAGAGTCAGATCATTGACAATCACAGTGGGGGTGGGTAGGGAGGATCAGCTCTGGGAGAGTCAGATCAGATCATTGGCAATCACAGTGGGGGGTATGGAGGATCAGCTCTTGTGCCTGGGAGAGTCAGATCAGATCATTGGCAATCACAGTGGGGTAGGGAGGATCAGCTCTTGCACCTGGGAGAAGCCAGCAGAGAGACTTTCTAGAAGGTGTCACCTCTAAACTTTATTTTTTCTTTTTGTTGGTATGTATGACTCAGTGAGTCTAACTTAGACTGTTCACAGGAGCAGAGGTGAAGGATCATTTATAGGAATTTGGGCTAAGAAAATACCTCTCTCTCTCCCAACAACTGTAACTCAAGGAGGGATGAAACCTAATGCGTGCTTAGGAATGCTGATGGGCCCAGTCTTGTAGAAGTCTTATGCAGATAATCATAGCCGTTGAGATTTCAAGAGGGCACTGGCCATGTCTTGCTTGGGAGACAGCACTCCAGCTCTTTCTCTGGGTCTTACAGAGGCTTTCTTCCTATCCTTTCACAATATTTCTGAGCCTTGGAGGAACGATGTCCCATTTTAGGCTGGTCAGCCAGCAGTCATTTACCCTCAGCACTTCCTCTTGTTGTGAGTCTCTGAGCTGTTTCGGTGTGTAAGGTCATGTGGGAGGTGGTTAAGGAAGGAGATCGTTCTAGATCAGAACCTATAGGATCTGAATAATTTCTTGGGGGAGCCATCAAACCCGTATGTTATCCAGACATCTTGGTGGTCCCGATGTAGGTGAATTCATAGATAGGTCAATTGTTTTGCCAAACCCAAAGAACTTCAGATGCTGGATTTCATATGTCCAGATGCAGGAGGCGCAGGCCATGAGCAGCTTCTCTGAGATGTTGAAAGACTTGTGATGGTTAAGAAAAACACTGGTGCAATAACTTCCCACACCAGCATGGCTCTTGAATGATTCAGAGAGGTTTGCTGGATGGAACGGGCTTAGAGGCAGTTTGGGACATTCCCCTCCAAAGGTCAGATAATATGAGAATATTCTTCCACACATGGATGAGGACTGGGTAGAACTTCTTTCTCTCAATTTACCATTAACTTCCTGTTCCCCCAACCCCCCACTGTTTTTCTAGGAAATGAAATGACTAATCTCTGGCTGAGGACGCCTCTATCACCATTTAGAAGTAGTATCTCTGGAGAACTCCCCAGGCTCTAAGTTGTAGGAGATTGCTCAGGTATATCCATTCTGGGATGTACTATACTGTAGCACGGAATCAGAATCCCAGCTTCTCTGTGAGTATTCACCCACTTACCTACTTGACAAGTATTACATTTCTAGGCACCCAGAAAACATTAAAAAAAGAAAAGATTCCAGTTCCCTAGATTTTTGCAATCTGCAGTGGAGAGTTTTAGCAGGAAGGCACTTGAGATAATTGAATTTTGTCTGTGGCAGAGCTGAGATGAGACCTTTAGCTAGGCCTGGAGTGAGGCCTCAGGAGAGAAACACATTCCTTCAGGACTTGGAGGTGATAAAACAGCTGGGGAAGGAGGTGAGGTTGGGACCTCTTCTGCCCCCTCTTCCACTCTGGGTTTTGTTTCTTTTGAGTCTTACCACAAAAGAGCTCAGAGTGGCCCCAACATAGCAGGTTAGTGGCCGGATAGGACAGCTGTTTACATAGCTTCATTAGCTTCTTATTTGATTGGAATGAAAATATTCTCCACTGCTGGGTGGATGACCTAACTCAGCAAGTTACTCGGGGTTGCTTAGTGGCTCATGCTCAAAGCAGACCACATTTGTTTACAGGAGTTGTGCCCTTTGAAGCAGGGCCAGTTGCCTCATTTGCTTCTTTTGAAGTGTCTGCCTGCACTTGCTGGTTTGTGGCGGGTGTTATCAGGGCGGGTAACCACAGTGTGGTCCTCTGTCTGTGGACAGGTTACTAGACAGTGGGAAGATGGCCTTGCTCCCATTGTGCACAATCACATTTCCATCTCCCTCCACGCTTTTTTCTCCTGGTGACTGTGGTGGTTAGTTCTAATGATTGATCTTCCACAGTCTAGAGTCACAGCAGGAGAGAGCCTCAAAGAGGATGTGTATATCAGGTTGGCCTGCGGGCATTCCTATGAGGGACTTCTCCTAATTAGGATAATTTGCTGTGGGAGACCCAGCCCTCTTTGGGAGGTACCATACCCTAGGTTGGGCTCTGACCTATATAAGGAGAGTGAGAATGCACTGCAGAGGAGACAACTCTTAGATGTGATGGGACTGAGTCGTTCAGTGTGACCTCGAATTGTGAGTCCAGTAAACCTTTTCTCCCCCTTCGTGATTGTATCATAGCATTGACACAGGGACAATGGCCGATGTGTAAAAAACCATGTGACAACGTGATGGAAACCAAAATTATAAGAGGTATTGTTGGTGAGACAAAAAACTGACAGTGTGGGGTGCCCCTCCCCAGTGATAGACAGATGCCCTCCTCGACCCAAGTGAATCAAGCCTCTCCCTGTCAAGATTCCTTTTTATAGACAGGCCGCTAAGCTGTTCGCCATGATGGAGTTCTCAGAAAGGGAAGGAAGACTGAGCAACAGCAGCGTGCTGCAGCAGGACTGTCCCCTCTGGCTTTGAAGACAGACATGGTGGCACGGCAGCACGGCGGCATGGCAGCATGGCTGGCGGCACAGCGGCACAGCGGCACGGCGGCACGGTGGCATGGTGGCACGGCGGCGGCATGGCAGCACGGCACGGCGGCACGGCGGCACGGCAGCACGGCAGCACGGCAGCACGGCGGCACGGCGGCACGGCAGCATGGCGGCAGGGAGTAAGGGAAGGTCAGGATAGCAAAGGCATATTTGTAAAACAAGGCCTCTTCTTTCCTCCCTCTCTGCTACCTTCCTCCTCCTCCCTTCCCCCCTCACCTCTGCCCCTCCCTTCTTCCCTCTCCCTGTCATCTTGTTTTATAGACCAGGATGACCTCAAACTTCATAGTTTTCTTGCCTCTACCTTCTTGGTACTGGGATCACTGGCACGATCTAATAAAATGTGGGATTTCTTAATGACTTTTTAAATCTTGTTTTTAATTATTTTACTGTGATTCTTGGATATGATGGGCTTGGAATTAAATCACACTGTGGGCACACAAACAATTCCATTAATGTATCACTGTGGACTGGTCCTAGCCTGGCTTATCTGTGGGTTTCTAGTTGAGTGTCTATTTTGGTGTCTTGTGTGAACAACTCTCAAAAGAGACGTGCAAGTTGTCAACAAGTACATGAGCAAACACAGAACCTTACCAATCAGAAGAATGTAAATAAAAATCACCATAAGATAGCATCTCACCCTTGGTGGAACTGCTCAGAATGTGTAGTGTAAAAAAAGAAGAGAGATAGATAGCTAGATGCCATTCCCACTCCAATGAAGTCTTGTGATAAGCCCAAAAGCCTGGCCACAGACCGGAGGCAAAAAAGCTTCAAAGGAAGCCAGTCTCTTGGAGTTAATTCCTTGGCATTCTTTAACTCAGATGTAGCCCAGATATGTCCTTGCAATGGTCGATGGAAGCACTTGCATGATAGGTGCCCACCAAGATATGATTTACTATAGCTAAACAAAATTGGACATTGCCCTCTGACCTTTACCAATGTTCCAACATCTTAGCCAAAACTGGCTTGGAATTTTGTAGGCAATCTTACACATTACCACATTGCCTCTGGCATTGTAGGGAGATTATGAGGGGTTAGAGCGTTGAAGTTTACAGAATGGGAGTTGTTTATCCCAGGGCAAGGTCAAGTAGAGTCCTTATTCTCAGTACTGCAGCTGAGCCAATCCTAGGAATTAGCAAGAATGGGACCCCCTGGGACATACCTTTGCTAGCCCAGAAGATTAGCATAGTGGGTGGTTTACTAAGGATAGGCAGGACCTTCTTTGAGTCGAGTGTGTATGTATGTGTGCAGCAGAGAGAGTCCAGCTTCGAGCCTCATGCAATCCGCAGCCGCCCCTCACCCCCGGGCCTAGAGCACTCGGCCTTGGGGTGCAGCACCTGTCCAGAAGAGGTGGCTGCTTTAGACCCAGTGTGTTTCAGGTGGCCTCAGATGTACCTCAACTGCTGAGCTGCCAGATTTTTCTTTTCTCTTTTATAATGACTGTAAAAGTCTGATACCATTTTTGAGAAATACATTCAGATTCCGCACTCCTTTTGTGTTGTATCTGCCATAATTTTTCTGCCCGATGCCTTGTTGACTTGTATCTGAATCCCGTTTCCCCGCGGGTTGAGGTAGGCCCAGATTGGCCGGCCCACAGTAAATAGACAGACTGACAGACTGTAGACTTAGATTTTTTTCAAAACCTACTTTATTTAGGGTTCTTAAACTTTGTAACCTCCTCTCTAGCCATGACCAGAGGTAAGGGAGAGAGAAGGTTAATAGGAAAAGGCGTTGTGGACCTTCAGAAGTAGTTCCTTGGGGGTGATTCCATTCTTCACTGTCAGGATACCAGCAGCCCAGTTCAGTAGCAAACACCACACATGAACCAGCAGGTGCAGCACAATCCAGCAGAGACAGCAAGGCTCTGCAGACAGACGCAGCTAGAAGAAGCTGGAGTACCACAGGAAGTTCTTTGGTTTATTTTTCTCTATGAAGTGAAGACCAGCAAAGCATGGCACAGTGGCATAGCAATGCAAGAGCATCCTCTCACTGTGGGGTTCCACTTGTATTCTTTCTAAACATCATGCATTCTTTCAAGTGTCTGTTCTCAGGAAAATATCATATACTCTCTCCTAAGACAGCTTCCAGGAAAACATGAGACACAACTGATTTGTTAAGAAACTAGAAATTTCCCACTTCACAGACAGAGGACAAAATGAGCAAGGGGGATGCTCATCATACATTATTGAGGATATGAATTAGTCTGGTTGATTGTAAGAGTATGGAGGTGCCTACAAACTGGAAAAAAATTACTATGAGATTGAATACTGCCACTCCTGAATATATATTCAAAGGAGATGAAATCAGAATATCAGGAGACACCTACACGCTCATGTTTATAGCAACAATATTCACAGTAGACAAGGCCTGGCATGAACAGTGGTGTCCTTGAACTGATGAATCGATAAGGAAAATGTGACCCAGTGGAATATTTAAATATTCAGACTCAAAGGAATGAAATTCGAATAGTTGCAACAACACTGATAGAAGTTAATAGTTCAGGTGCAGAAAGTCAGCTGTTATACGCTCCCACTTGTGGAAGCTAATGAGTTGGGATCTGGCAGGAGAGTTGGTGCATGAACGTCAAAGTCCAGGAGGAGTGTGGTGACTGGAAATGGAGAGTGGATACTAGTAGATATAGGATGTTAGTGGTTGTAGGAAGTTAGTGGGTGTAGGATGTTAGTGGTTGTAGGATGTTAGTGGTTGTAGGATGTTAGTGGTTGTAGGATGTTAGTGGGTGCAGGATGCTAGTGGGTGTAGGATGTTAGTGGTTGTAGGATGTTAGTGGGTGTAGGATGTTAGTGGGTGTAGGATGTTAGTGGGTGTAGGATGTTAGTGGGTGTAGGATGTTAGTGGTTGTAGGATGTTAGTGGTTGTAGGATGTTAGTGGTTGTAGGATGTTAGTGGATGTAGGAAGTTAGTTGGTGCAGGCAAACACTGCTTGATAAGCGAATATTTTCTAGTGTTGTATAACACAGTAATCTAACTATGATGACAATGGTTAACTGCATATTTCAAAATAGGGAGCAAGAGAACTTCCAGTGTGCTCAGTGAAGAGAACTACCACTTGTCTGAGGTGGTAGATACATATATGTTGGATGTTACACTGTACCTATCCATGTGTACAGTTCAGAAGGAATGTGTGGTACCTGAATCTCCTCCTCCTTCTCTTCTTCTACTTCTTCTTCTTCTTCTTCTTCTTCTTCTTCTTCTTCTTCTTCTTCTCCTTCTCCTTCTCCTTCTCCTTCTCCTTCTCCTTCTCCTTCTTCTTCTTTTTCTTCTTCTTCTTCTTTTTCTTCTTCTCCTTATTATTATTATTAATTATTATTATTGTTGTTATTAAAAATCTTTAAAAGGTTTATTAATTTAGAATTTATTATGTGTATCTGTGTGTCTGTATGCAGGTCAGTGCCCATGAGGACAGAGGCATCAGATACCCTGGAGCTGGAGTTACTGGCCATTTGGTCTGCTAAATAAAAGTGCTGGGAAGGAAACTCAGGTCTCTGGAAGAAGAAATATGTATGTTTTCTTAACATCTGAGCCACCTCTTCAGCCTCTGGGATCTGAGTTACTGAAATAGTCTCTGAACCTGACCCCCTACCTCCACTTTCCCCACTATTTTTGCCTATTTCTACCACAATGATCTTCAAAATGCTAGTTGGATGGTGCTATTCCTTGCTTACTTCCTTTTCATGGCCCCTGTGTTTTCATAAGTATTAAGGAGATGTGGACCCTATTTGGCCCTGGTTTGGGCCTTGAGGACAAACCCGAGCCTGGCTCGAGTTTGTAAACTGTCTCAGTCTCTTCCCTACTGGAGTGACTCAGCACAACCTGCTTAAGCCTGCCTTTGCCTAGCTCCTGCTGACGTAGAGTAACTTTGTTGGCTCTGTCAGTCACCCCATACCCTTTGTTAACTTTCCCCTCCCCCTATGTCATCTCACTTCAGCAGAAAACTCCACCTCCTATCTCAGCCCTTTATAAAGAGAAGATTGATACATCAAAACGAGTTCCTGCTTTGACAGACTCTCTTGCCTGGTTCTGCCTGAAGAGAGCCTGCCTGGCAGTTCCACCCTGCAAATTCCTATGCATTTGGGGATATCTATCTACCTACCTATCAATCTATCAGTCTGTCTGTCTGTCCATCCATCCATCTGTCTGTCTTAGGGTTTCTATTCCTGCACAAGCATCGTGACCAAGAAGCAAGCTGGAGAGGAAAGGGTTTATTGAGCTTACACTTCCACATTGCTGTTGATCTCCAGAGGAAGTCAGGACTGGAACTCAAGCGGGTCAGGAAACAGGAGCTGACGCAGAGGCCATGGAGGGATGTTCTTTACTGGCTTGCTTTCCCTGGCTTGCTCAGCCTGCTCTCTTATAGAACCCAAGACTTCCAGCCCAAGGATGGCACCACCCACAAGGGGCCCTCCCCCCTTGATCACTAATTGAGAAAATGCCCCACAGCTGGATCTCATGGAGGTACTTCCCCAACTGAAGCTCCCTTCTCTGTGATAACTCCAGCCTGTGTCAAGATGACACACAAAACCAACCAGTACAATTGACCCCTTGTCAACTTGACACACAAACACATCACTATTAAGCCTTAACCCTTACTTTCTTTCTTTTTTTTGGTTTTTCGAGACAGGGTTTCTCTGTATAGCTCGGGCTGTCCTGGAACTCACTCTGTAGACCAGGCTGGCCCCGAACTCAGAAATCCGCCTGGCTTTGCCTCCTAAGTGCTGGGATTAAAGGCATGCGCCACCACCACCTAGCTGAACCCTTACTTTCTTATTCATCCCCAAGATCTAAATAATTTTAAAAGTCCCACAGTCTTTACATATTAAAAGTTCAATCCACTTAAAATATCCAATATCTTTTAAAATTCAAAGTCTCTTAACTGTGGGCTCCACTAAAGTACTTTGTTCCTTCAAGAGGGAAAAATATCAGGGCACAGTCCACAATCAAAAGCAAAAATCAAACTCTAACCGTCCAATGTCTGGGATCCACTCATGATCTTCTGGATTCCTCCAAAGGCTTCTCCAGCCCTGGGTCACTTCTCCAGCTCTGCCCTTTGCAGCACACACCTTGTCTTCTAAGCTTCAGATGCCTGTACTCCACTGCTGCTGCTGTTCTTGGTGGTCACTGCATGGTACTGGCATTTCCAAAACACCGTTGTCTTTCACTTTAACTAGGCTTCACCAATAGCCTCTCATAGTCTGTCTTCATGGTGTCAAGCCTCAACTCCTTTGCATGACCCCTTCAGTCCTGGGCCATCAATTGAAACTGAGGCTGCCCCTTCACCAATGACCTTCCATGGCCTCTCACTGTGCTGAGCCTCAGCTGCTCTTCAGGACCCCTTCAAGCCTTCAAAACCAGTACCACCTGGGTGACTCTTACACATTACCAAGTCCAGCTGCAGCACAAGGTAAAACCTTGGCTATCTCTGGAACACAGCCTCTGTGCTCTCAGAAAACACTTCCAAGATTTCACTTCAGTGATGCTGGCTTCTTAATCACCGCTAATTTCTTAGCTCCAGCTAACCAGCATCAATAGTCCCAGTAATGCAAAGTTTTTGCTTTAGTAGTTCTGGTATCTTGTTAATCACAGCTGATTCTTCAGCCTCAGCTAACCAAAACCATAGAATCTTCACAATCAAAATAGCAACGGCCCTGATAGAGTCTTTAATCTTCCTTCTGAAATTTCACAAGCCAGGCCTCCATCTCTACACTGTTCTCAACATTATCTTCCAAGCTCCTACACAACATCCCACAGAGCTCTTAACAACCGATGGCTCTTCTAGCTCAAAGTTCTAAAGTCATTCCACAGTTCTCCCCAAAACATGGTCAGGTTGTCACAGGAATACTCCACTATGCTGGTACCAATTTGTCTTAGTCAGGGTTTCTATTCCTGCACAAACATGACCAAGAAGCAAGTTGGGGAGAAAAGGATCTATCTATCTATCTATCTATGCATGTGTCTATCTAAGTGCTGGGTGTAGAACCCAAGGCCACACCAATGCCAGGGAGTCTCTCTGCTACTGAGAGATCTAACCCCATGAGATCTTCAAGGAGTGAAATGAACTGAATGAAGGTCATTAGGGCACAATGTGACTAATGTTCTTGTGAGAAGGCATTAAGTGATAGACAGGAGTCATCGAGAAGATGGATATCTTCAGGCCAAAGAGAAAGGTCTCAGAAGAAGCCAACCCACTCTCTATTCAGGAGAAGTAGACTTCTGTTGTTGAAGCTGTCCAGGCCTGGCATTGTGTTAGGAAAGCCTTGGCTGACTGGAGGTGGAAGGAAGACAAGCATTCTACGGTGTGTCTCCTAGAAAGTCCTTGATGACGACAGGACAGTTTATGCTTTTCCTGATGCTTCAGAGCTTAGACCCCTTGTTCCATGCCTGCAGCTGTTGTTTCTACATTGCTTCCCCCACCATCATGTTTTCAAAGAAGTTCCCTTCTGTCCATTGTGTGTCAGTTTATGGCTGTCTGTACTTTTCTAACCCATTTATGGGCACATTCTTGCATGTGTGTATGTTCTATTTTTACATCATATCTTAGTTATTACTCTGACAGAGAACTGACAAAAGCCACGTAAGGAAGGGCTGCTTCAGCTTAAGTTTCCAGCGTGTAGAGTGTTAGGTGGAAGCCTAGGCAGTGGGAGCCTGAATCGGCTGGAACGTCGTGCCCAAAGTCACAAAGAAGAAAACGGTGAATGCAGCTTGGATCATCCTCTCCCTTTTGCTCAACCCAGAATCCTGCCTGTGAATGTGGCTACCAACATTTTGGGTGGGCCTTCTTATCTTAATTAATTAAGAAAATCCTCCACCAGTGTGCCATGAATTTTGGTTGCTAAGTGGTTCTAGGTCCCATCATGTAGGTAATATTAAATATTATACCCCTCCCTTCATTTTGTAGTCCTTAACATGGCCTGTCAGAATTTTCTTTGGTTTGCCTTGGTAGAATGATAGCCCCTTTTCCTTCTTTCTTTCTTCCTTCCTTCCTTCCTTTCTTTCTTTCTTTCTTTCTTTCTTTCTTTCTTTCTTTCTTTCTTTCTTTCTTTCTTTGTCTTGTCTGTCTGTCTCAATCTCCCTGTCTCTCTGTCTGTCTGTCTGTCTCACTGTCTGTCTCAGTCTCTCTGTCTGTCTGTCTGTCTGTCTCTGTCTGCCTACCTGCCTGCCTGTCTGTCTGTCTCTGTCTCTCTCTCTCTCTCTCTCTCTTCAGACAAAGTCAGAGTCCTTAATAACTATCTAATGAGCAGCTAAATGTAATGGGCTTTTAGAGACTGTCTCTTGTTTGCCTTTAGATAGGATCTCACATAGCTAAGGCTGGCCTTAAACTTGCTATGTATCTAAGAATGACATGGACCACCTGCTCCTACCTTCCATGTGCTTAGGTTAGAGATATGCTCCATTGAATCTGGTTAGAGGCCTTCTTTGATTAGTCACCCTGGAATAGTTCCTGCTCATGTGCCATGCTCTTTAACTCTTGTGGCTGGTAGGCATCCATATTTCTTCCTGCACTTGACCATGAACACATCCATACAGAGACTATCTGCTTGTTAACCATCTCTTCCTTTGGCTTTGTCCTGGTTTCGTCTCCATTGCTAATTCCATGTTATAGTACATATGGTGGAAAGCCAAGAGGGCAGGAACTTAACCAACTGGTGATGTTACATCCACACTGAGGAGCAGAGAGAAAAGAGAGCAGGCACACTTAGTGTTCGGTTAGCTTTCTCTACTCTTCTGAGGTTTAGGATACAAACCTTGGGAATGGTGCCGCCAACTCTCAGGCTGGGTGTCCCCATATCAATCAAGGTAACCAAGACAACTCTCTACAGACAAGCCTGATTAGACCACTCCTCCCAAGACTCTCTTTCTGGATGATTTTAGGGTGTATCAAGTTCACAATTGGAACTAGCCAGCACAGGTTTCTTGGTGTCCAGACTCTGCTTTTCCTCCAGCTGTAGCTGCCCACCCCCACCTTCTTTCCTCTTTTCTTCTCATCCTTCTCTTGGCAACTCCTCAAGCCTTGATCTTTGGTCTTCTTGTCTGACTCTCTTGTTTTTCCCTAATGCAAAAGGGATTTCTGCCCACATTAAAGTCTTTAGCTGAGACTTTTATTGTAAATGAAGGCTCTGGAGGAACTTAGACATCAACAAATCCAAGTCCAAATCAGTGATGCTCACCCCTAGTCGGCTCTTGTTTGTAGGTTGGCTGGTTGTTTGGCTTTAGCCTATAATCCACCCTGCTGTGCAAAGTACTTCATCCATGTTTCCAGGCTTTGATGAAAACGCCTTTGATGTGACTGCCTAAGTGAATTTCCAAACTTCCCACCTCTCTTCACTCCTATTACTGCTCGAAGTGCAAGAGTCCAAGTGCAAGCCTATGCTCTGTGGTGAGCACCTCCACTGCAGGCAATTACTGTGTTCCGCTACTTAATTTTAATGGTGTGTTGACAGTCTTGTTGTCAAGGGGTCATTGCAACTCAGTAAATTGTAAAGCTGAGCAGAAGGCAGTCTAATTAGGACAAAGTGGATAAACACCTTGCTTTTTCATATGTTTTGCCTAAAATGACCACAACTAAGGGTTTGCTGAGTAGGTTCTTTGGAAGCAAACTGCCCTCATAAAATGGAACTACTGTGGAGCAACTGCTACCATGGTGGTGAAGAAAACCCTGCAGATCTGTGTTCTAATGAACCCAAGATGTTTGCTTAGGACATTAGCTTTGGTTGTTATTTCTCAACTTGAGACCGTCCTGAGATTTTTGTCCCTGGTGGACGCAAGCTGCTCCATTACTATGACATGGAGGCAAGCTGCTCCGTTACTATGACATGGTGGCTAGTTTGTTCTCACTGTTTAGTAGGAGACAGAGTACTTCTAGCTCTTAGTATTGATCAGGTATTAGTGATACCGATTAGGTCAACAATAAGGCCTGTATCTTCTTACATTGTTCTGAGATGCTTTATTAATTATCTTTTGTGTGATTAGGCAATAAGGGTAAGAACATTTTTATTTTTCAATGAATCATTTTCCCTTAAATCAATTTTTAAAGAAATTTAAAAAGATTTATTTTTACATGTGTGTGTGTGTGTGTGTGTGAATGTGTGATGTATATGTGAAGGTGCCTAAGGAGGCCAGAAGAGGCCTACACACTGCCTTTGTGACCTTGTGACTCCCCCCGCCCCTTCCCTACTGATTTCTGATTTTTTCTGGATATTGGGTACAGACTTAGCAAATTAGTATGTTGAGGATATATGCTATAAATAACTCTTCTGCTGATATTTAAGATTCTTGGGTCACTATAATCTTTCAAGCACTTGTTATGCAGGGGGCTGAGATAGGAGGATCCCTTGAACTCTGGAGTTCAAGGCCAGCTTGGGTTACAGTGACATTTTTATCTCAAAATACTGCAGCAGCTGTGGCAGCAGCAACAACTGTTCGAAGACTGGAGAGCCAAGTGAAAGTTCCATACCTGCCTTTTGTTAGTGGGGGAAAGATCCCACAGAAATGATGCAGTTTGGAATAGGTTCAGTTTGGTCTGTGAAAGGAGGATGGAGGATTCAAAGGGGTTCTTCCTTAAAATGCTAGGCTAGAGTGTTCTGCTGTCAGGGGTCTTTCTGGGGAATCATGTAAGGAAGGTGAACACTGGGGAAGTTAAGGGTATTACCAAAAGAAGAACCAAAGAGAGGATAGCCTTTCAATATCAGCTTGCAGTGATGAAGTTTTCCATGTCCTGCATTTTAGAAATGTGTACAAAGTGGGATCCAGATCGTTCTGGAAACAAAGAGGCAAACAAATGTCAAGACAGAAAATAACCCTAGCATCTAGTTATTAGCTTATTGGGTATCCATAAACCCACACTTACTAGTTTTCCTATGTGTGGAAAGGAACAAACAGTAATAGTTTTCAGATGGCACATCATAGTTTATAAAGAATAAATCTATAAATATTCCAATGTGTCAACAGGTCAGCTGCCAATTACAGATGGGGGTGGTGGGGTTTGGGGAAATCATTTGGCTTGTACACACTTGTGTGCCATGAAGTATTGGATGTGAAGGACAGACCCCTTGTCCTTTTAGCTTGAGATCTATGTGGTCTTTGGGAGAACCACTCAAAGTCTTTCCCAGGCTTAAGGTCCAGGCTCAGCTTCCCAGGGTGTCCTGTTTTCTTGCCATTCTGACCTGAACATTTCCAGAGTGACTTCTCAGATTCAGTTTTGACCTTGCCAAAGTTAGTTATTTAAATAAACATTTCAAAGATTTGGGAGAAAATAAATGATGAATTCTTTCTCAGATCTGGTGAAATTGAAGATTTTCATGGTGGTAGCTCATGTTGGGGACAGAAATGGATTATGGGTTATATTGTATAGGGCACTACACACACACACACAGACACACACACACATCCTATAGAAGCATGGGGTCTATTGTTTCCACAGGTTGTGTCTCTTGGGTCCAAGTATTCTTGCAAACAATCACTGGGGGGTGGATATCTGGCATTAGTAGGCTGAACTTTACTTTTGATTCTACATTCTTTCTAGGGTGCTCCACAATGATGTGGTTGTTCATATTACCACCTCTTCATGGTCTAGATTTGTGTACTTTAACTAATTATGGCTGTTAATAATGATTATCATTTATTGAATGTCATTTCTACCAGGCACATTAATAGAATATGTTCTGAAAGCCATCATGTAGGTTCTAAAATCATTTAAAACTCGACTAGCTTTCTTTAACATCTAAAATGTTAGGTGTGAATGATTCTACAAACACTGTCAAAAAGTGCAGAACTGTATCAATTCTTTCAAAGCATCACGAGTGATGAAGGCCTTTCCTAGTGAATAGTTGTCTATTTATGACAGCTAATCTAGCTATGAGGTTTCGGGAGATGTTGCTTTTGCTCAGGATTTCTATTGCAGCCGCACTAAGCTGTGTGGAGTGATGACTTTCTATCCTGGGTGCCAACAGCGCGTGGACATGCAGAGGAGCTCCGTGTAGCTCTGACCTCACGTGGGTCCCTTTGAACTCCTGTCTCATTCAGCTGAAGCTTTCATTTCCTCTGTTGCTACTGGGTCGTGAAAACAGGTAGATTTAGACCCAAAATATTTATCTTAAACAGTGTACTGAAGGGAGGCCTAGCTCTCTCCTCCATTAGAGTCCTAAGAGTTGTTTCCAATCTCCTGCTTTCTCAAGAAGTGACTTTAGTCTTCGGGAACCATCTGGCTCAAACTCCCTCAGTACAGCTGGGCCTAAGGAAAGTTCCTGGCAGGAAATCTGGTGGAGTGGACTTGGCCTGTGGTGTAAGACTGGGTTTGCCCTCCAGGTCACTCAGCCAACAGCTGAGTGACCATAGCTATGTGCCAAGTCACCTGTTGAATCAGTGCTCCGATTCCCTCAAATTTGAGCTTGCATGTGTTGCCCAAGGTTTTGCTGGTTCTACAAGGGTCTCTATATTCTCTTCAATCCTAGAATGAACCTTAAAGCATTTATTTACACAGAATATCTTGATTTCCTAACTTGTTCACTGAGCTTGTTGTTGTTAGTCTTTTAATGATAGTAATTTCAGTTTTTCTTGCTAGAGGGAATGGAAGGCTTTGGGCTTGTCTTAATGCAAGTTGTAAAGAAGTTCCCCTTTCCTTTTGCTTCTCCTTAAACTGCTCCAAAACAATCAGTAACACCCAGGGATCATATGTTGCAGATATGCCTTATGACTGTCTGGAGGATAGTGAGGGAGTGCGTGTGAGATCGTTACATCTCAACATAAAGAAGAGCAAACAGTTTAAAAATGGAATATTGGACATGGCCACATTCAAATTCTCTGGCCAGCATCATCCAGTTGATGTCTATTCACGCCGTCCCAGTGGTCCTGTGGCTCAGACTGCTGATGTCTCCCAGCATCCTTGTTCTTTATTCACCATAGAGTATCTACCACCTATGCCATCCTTGGGTTGCAGGATATTGTCAGCTTGGGTATGAAATGTCTTCATAAAAGGCTTGTGTTGAAGGCTTGGTCACCAGTTGGTGGTGCTATGAAAAGACTATTGGCTCACTCGTGCATAAACCCTCTAAATGGATTGCCCCACCAAAGAATTCATAGCTGAGTAGAGGATTAGGAGATTTAGTGAGAGGAGGCAGAGCCAGTGAGGATAGCATGCCTTTGAGGTATGTCTTAACCACCAGTCTGTTGTTTAGACTCTGCTTCCTGGCCACCAGGAGGTGGGCAATTCTGCTTCACTATGATTTCTAGTCAGATTGACTGAAATCCCCCAAATGTGAGTCGAAATAAATTCTCCTTTATGGTGCTCCTCTGGTATTTTATTACAGTGACAAGAAGTCATCGATGACATGAGGAAAACAAATGTGTCTGTTTGTTATAAAGGCAATAAACCCTTCTTTATCCATGCTTCTCCTTAGGGTTTGTCCAAGGTGGAGAGCTGGGGCTTCCCTCCAGTGAATAGACATGTTCACTAAAGTGGAGAGCTGGGGCTTCCCTCCAGTGAATAGCATGTTTACTAAAGCGGAGAGCTGGGGCTTCCCTCCAGTGAATAGCATGTTCACTAAAGTGGAGAGCTGGGGCTTCCCTCCAGTGAATAGACATGTTCTCTAAAGCGGAGAGCTGGGGCTTCCCTCCAGTGAATAGCATGTTCTCTAAAGCGGAGAGCTGGGGCTTCCCTCCAGTGAATAGCATGTTCTCTAAAATGGAGAGCTGGGGCTTCCCTCCAGTGAATAGCATGTTCTCTAAAGCGGAGAGCTGGGGCTTCCCTCCAGTGAATAGCATGTTCACTAGTGCAATTTCCCCATGGAGAGAGATTAGTGTTTGGGAACATTCTGTTTTCTTTTTGGTCATTTATTTATTTATGTATTTATGTATTTATATTTTTGCATTCCAGATTTTATTCTCTCCCTCCCAGTCCACATTCCAACTGTGCCACATCCCATACCTCCTCCCCACCCTCCCTGTGTCCACAAGGATGTCCCCACCCCTACCCCCAGACCTCTAAACTCCCTGGGGCCTCCAGTCTCTTGAGGGTTAGGTGCATCTTCTCTGACTGAACCCAGACCAGTCAGTCCTCTGCTGTACATGTGTTGGGGCGTCATATCCAGCTGGTGTATTCTGCCTGGTTGGTGGTCCAGTGTTTGAGAGATCTCCAGGGTCCAGGTTGAGACTGCTGGTCCTCCTGCAGGATCACCCTCCTCCTCAGCTTCTTCTAGTCTTTCCCTAATTCAACCACAGGGGTCAGCAGCTTCTGTCCATTAGTTGGGTGTAAATATTTGCATCTGACTCTTTCAGCTGCTTGTTGGGTCTTCCGGAGTGTGGTCATGCTAGGTCCCTTTTTGTGAGCGCTCCATAGCCTCTGGAGTAGTGTCAGGCCTTGGGACCTCTCCTTGAGCTGGATCCCACTTTGGGCCTGTCACTGGACCTTCTTTTCCTCAGGCTCCTCTCTATTTCCATCCCTGTAATTCAGATAGGAACAATTATGGGTCAGAGTTTTGACTGTGGGATGGCAACCCCCTCTCTCACTTGATACCTTGTCTTCCTGCTGGAGGTAGGCTCTAAGTTCCCCCTCTCTACTGTCGGGAATTTCATCTAAGGTCCCTCCCTTTGAGTCCTGATAGTCTCTCACCTCCTAGGTCTCTGGTGCATTCTAGAGGGTCCCCCCAACCTCCTACCTCCTGAGGTTGCCTGTTTCCATTCTTTCTGCTAGTCCTCAGAGCTTCAGTCTTTTTCCCTCACCCAATACCAGATCAGCTTCCCCTCTCTCCTCCCACCCCCAGTCCACTTTCCCTCCCAGGTCCCTCCCTTTTTCCCTCTCTACTTGTGATTGCTTTCTTCTCCCTCTCAGGTGGAACTGAGGAGTCCTCACTTGGGCACTTCAGCTTGTGGAACTTTTTGAGTTCTGTGGACTGTATCTTGGGTATGCTGTACTTTTTTTTTTTTTTTTTGCTAACATCCACTTATTAGTGAGTACATACCATGCATGTCCTTTTGGGGTCTATTACCTCAGTCAGGATGATATTTTCTAGTTACATCCATTTGCCTGCAAAGCTAAGGATGTCCTCATTCTTAATAGCGGAGTAGTATTCCATTGTGTAAATGAACCACACTTTCTGTATCCATTCTTCTGTCGTGGGACATCTGGGTTGTTTCTAGCTTCTGGCTATTATAAATAAGGCTGCTATGAACATATTGGATCACATGCCTCTGTGGCAGGGTGGGGCAACTTTTGGGTATATTCCCAAGAGTGGTATTGCCGGGTCTTCAGGTAGATCTATTTCCAATTTTCTTAGGAACCTCCAGATAGATTTTTCAGAGAGGTTGTACCACTTTACAAGCCCACCAGCGATGAAAGAGTGTTCCTCTTTCTCCATATCCTTGTCAACATGCATTGTCACCAGAGGTTTTGATCTTAGCCATTCTGACTGGTGTAAGGTGGAATCTCAGGGTCATTTTGATTTGCATTTCTCTGATCACTAGGGACTTTGAACATTTCTTTAGGTGCTTCTCAGCCATTTGAGAAATTTCCTAAACAGAACTCCAATGGCTCATGCTCTAAGATCAAGAATTGATAAATGGGACCTCATGAAACTGGAAAGATTCTGTAAGGCAAAGGACATAGTCAATAAAACAAAAAGGCAACCTACAGATTGAGAAAAAAATCTTCACTAACCCCACATCTAATAGAGGGCTAATATCCAAAATATATAAAGAATTCAAGAAGCTAACCACCAAAAAACCAAATAACCCAATAAAAAATGGGGTATATAGCTAACTGAGAATTCATATCTGACCACTTTGTTGTTTTTCAGCTGGAAAAGTTCTCTGGTAGAATTTTTGGGGTCACTTATGTATACTATCATATCATGATACTTTTATTTCTTCTTTGCCAATTTGTATCCCCTTGATCTCTTTTTGTTGTATTATTGTTCTAGCTAGCACTTTGAGTACTGTATTGAATAGATATGGGGAGAGTGGGCATCCTTGTCTTGTTCCTGATTTTAGTGGGATTGCTTCAAGTATGTCTCCATTTAATTTGATATTGGCTGTTGGTTTGCCATAAATTGCTTTTTTATGTTTAGGTTGGACCTTGAATTCCTGATTTCTCCAATACTTTTAACATGAAGGGGTATTGTATTTTGTCAAATGCTTTTTTCTGCATCTAAGGAGATGATCATGTAATTTTTTATTTGAGTTTGTTTATATAGTGGATTATGTTAATGGATTTTCATATATTGTGCCAATCTTGCATCCCTTGGATGAAGCCTACTGATCACAGTGAATGATGGCTTTGATGTGTTCTTGGATTTGATTTGCAAGAATTTTATTGAGTATTTTTATATCGATATTCATAAGTGAGATTGGTCTGAAGTTCTCTTTTTTTGGTTGGGTGCTTGTGTGGTTTAGGTATCAGAGTAACTGTGGCTTCATAGAACACGTTAGGTAGTGTTCCTTTTGTTTCTATTTTATGGAATAGTTTGAGGAGTATTGGTATCAGGTCTTCTTTGGTGTAGGTACTATCCTTGTGTTGTAGTTTTTCTTCTTGGATCCTCTGTTGGGCTGGATTGGTAGATAGATACTTTTGAATTGGTGTTGTCTTGGAATATTTTGTTTTCTTCATCTATATTGATTGAGAGTTTTGCTGGGTATAGTAGCCTGGACTGGCATTTGAGTCTGCGTGACCTCTGACCAGGCTCTTCTGGCTTTCATAATCTCTGTTGAGTCTGGTATAATTATGGTAGGTCTACCTCTGTATGTTACTTGGCCCTCTTCCCTTGCAGCTTTTAATATTCTTTCTTTGTTTTGTGCATTTAATGTTTTGATAATTATGTGATGAGAGGATTTTCCTTTCTCATATATTTGGTGTTCTATAGGTTTCTTGTTCCTTTATGTCCATCTCTTTCTTTAGGTTGTTTTCTTCTATGATTTTATTGAAGACATTTTCAGGTCCTTTGAGCTGGGAATCTTCATTCTTCTCTATTCTGATCATTCTTAGATTTGGTCTATTCATTGTGTCCTGAATTTCCCAGATACTTCATGTTAGGAGTTTTTTATGTTTTGAATTTTCTTTGACAGTTGTGTCAATCTCTTCTACAGTATCTTCTACACCTGAGATTCTCTCTTCTATCTCTTGTATTCTGTTGGTGATACTTACATCTGTAATTCCTAACCTCTTTCCTAGGTTTTCCATTTCTGGGTTTGTCTCCATTTGTGTTTTCTTTATTATTTCTACTTCCACTTTTAGCTCTTGGACTGCCTTATTCAATTCCATCACCTTTTTGATTGTGTTTTCCTGTATTTCTTTAAAGGATTTATTTGTTTCCTCTTTAAGGGCTTCTACCTGTTTACCTGTGTTTCTCTGTATTTCTTTCAGTGAGTTATTTATATCCTCTTCAAAGGACTATATTATCTTCATGAGATAGGATTTTAGGTCAGGGTCCTGATTTTCAGGTGTGTTGGTGTATTCAGGACTTACTGTGGTGGGAGAACTAGGTTCTGATGAGGCCCACATATATTGGCTTCTGTTACTTAAAGTCTCGTGCTTGCCTCTCACCATCTGGTTATCCCTGGTATTTGCTGGTCTGGGTGACTCTGTTTGGAGTCTGCCTCTTTTGTTATTGGGTCTCACAGTAGGCCTGTGGCTGGTCCTGGCTGTAGCAGACCACCTGTGGGGCTCTTCAGAGGGACAGAGAAGCTGCTGATGTGTTGCTCTGGCTGCAGATCTCCTGGGAGGCCTTCAAACTGTTGAGTCTTCAGAGGAACTGTCAAGCTGTTGTCCTGTGTGAAGATGTTCTCCAGGGGCCCTACGGGCTGTGGTTTCTGTTTCCCTGTGTGCAGCAGAACTCTCAGGAGGCTTTCAGTCTGTCAGGTCAGTTGCCCTGCATGCCACAGAGCCCCTGGGAGGTCTTCAGACTGTGGTGGTGTCTGTTGCCCAGTTGCCCTGTGTACAGAGGAGCTCCTGGGATGCCTTCAAGCTGTGGTGTCTTCAGGGGAGCAACAAGCTGGCGATCAGTTGCTCAGTTAATCTGTGTGCAGCAGATCTCCTGCGATGCCTCAGGCTGTGGTGTCAGTTGCCTGACTGCTCCGAGTGCAGCAGATCCTCTAGGATGGCTCAGGAGATGGTGTCTCCACGGGAGCAAATCAGCTAGCAGTCTGCCCCAGCAGAAAGGACTGAGTGGACGGGCCCTGTTTCTTTTCTACAAATATGCTCTCACAGTCACTGTAGCCCAGGACCACAGAGAAAGCAAATGGGCTCTTCTGAATGAAGCAAGTGAGATGTATCTTTCATAGATATGTTCTGACGGTTCCTAAAGCACAGTGGTTTTCAACCTTCTGTATGCCTCAAGTCTGTAATACACTCCTACATGTTGTGTACACCCAACCATAGCATTATCTTTTTGCTACTTCATAACTTGAATTTTGCTGTTGTTATGAATCATGATGTAAATATCTGATATGAAGGATATTTGATATGTGACCTCACAAAGGGTAACAAGCAGAAAGAGACTGTTCTGAATGAGTCAAGAAGATGAAGTTTGTTTTTAAGATCCCCACAGCACATGGAAATGACAAGTTCTGAATGAGCTGCTATTTCAGTACCCCCTCACCTCTGTCTGCCCTCTGTCCTTTTGCCCTCTGGGATGCTTCATTGTCTCTGTCTGTCTCCCTAAACTCTTTCTGCTCCTCTGACTTCTGTCTTGTCCCCCTCACCTCTTTACTACCTCTCTGACCTATTATGTCTCGCGACCTCTGTTTTGTTCCTTTGACCTTTATCCTACTCCTTCTGACCTCTATTCTATGTACCCTTCACCTCTGCCCCTCTTACTTCTCTCTGCCCTATGCCATGCCCTTCTGACCTCTGTCCTGTCCTCCTGTCTTCTCTCTCTTGCATTCTCTGCCTTCTGTTTTGCCCGTTGAGTTCCGTCTTTTCTCAGCATCAGAATGGCAGGTAGATATATACTTCCTTGGATTGCAACATAAGGAAAGAGTTGTTTACTTGGCTCACATGTTGAGGGTACAGTCCATCACAGCATGGAAGTCAGGCAACAGGAGTGTGAAGTAGCTGATCATATCACATGCACAGAAGGAAGCAGAGAGAGATGAATGCTGATGCCTCTCATTTGTATAGAGTTCAAGACCCTAACCCCTTGGGATGCTGCCATCCACAATTACGGTGGATCTTCCCACATCAGCCAGCCAAGGACAGAAACTCTCTCACAAGTGTCTACAGATTTGTCTCCAAAGAGATTCTAGATCCCATCAGTATAATATCCACCCTGTTTCTCAATAAGAACTGTCAACCCATAGAGTTTTAAAACCTGAGACAAAGAAAACAACAATAAACACACTCTGAGTTTCAAGAAGGTCAAAGTGGTTCAGAGAGAAGTGTGTGATCTTCAGGGGTAGACCTTACGCGCTGACCAGAGGCGAGCCTCATCTCATGAGTACAGCATTTTCTTGAAGCTCATAGGAAGTATATCTCTACCTGCTTGCCTGAGACCTAGGGAGTATGCATAGTATAAGTTCTAGATGATCTACCCTCTGGTATAGCTTTCACAACTTTATTTGCTAGTAACAACTGGATCAAATGAGCCTGTTCTATGCCACCACTGCATTTCTGGCTCTGCAGACTCAATCCAACTTCTGTAGCCACAGGACAAGTTGTATTAATTTAATTGTTAGGTCACAGGGGGCCAGCATGTTCCACATGCTCCCTGTCTCATGCCAACTCTGCTAATTTGAAACATGCTCGTATCTGGCAGGGCCAGAACACATTTTTTGGCCACTCAGTATGTATGTGGATATGTGTAGCATCTCCTTCATTTACAAAAAATTGCTAAGGGGAGAAAGAGTGATGAGTCAGACTATTGCATAGAACTGAGTTTCCACACATAAGTTACAGAGAAAATGAGCTCCTGTGTCCTGCTGACCAAAATTAAAAACACATTCAACAAAATGTTCCATTGCTGGTTTAGAATTCCATGTTCTGTCTGGATGCTGGTTGCTGGCTTCATAGTACGGCTCATGCCTATAGAGCGATGACCAGGTGTCTCCCGATGAAGCGCACATTTGCTGTGAAGCACAGACACCAGAGCAGCCGTGTCAACAGGAGAATTTATTTCGGAAGACCGTCTTGCCCAGTCAAAAGGATCATGGGAAAAGGAAGAAGGGGAATTGGATGGAAAGAGGTTACTTTCTTATCTTAAATAAACAAGAGGTGTGCGACTCTGAAGAGTCATAGGCTTTTGTTCTCATGGCCTGCTGCGTCAGTTCATTGCCAAGGCTGCAATATTTTTTTAATCTTATTAAATATGGAAAATAAGTGTCTGTGTTTTTAATAACAAGATCATAAATAAAGACACTTCAAATGGGCATTTGCTTAGAGTGATAGCCATGTCCCAGACTGGCTTTATTTCTTCTTGTCTTACCCAGACTGGCTTCGTTTCTTCTTGTCTTACCTCTCTCCTTCGTTCTCACTTTCCCTTGCTCCTTTCTTCCTCTTTTCCCTTCTTCTTTTCTTCCTCATGAATCTGTTGTAAAAAAAAAAAAAGGGGTGGACATTAGACAGAGCCGTTAGACAAATGTCAAAATGCTATTTTCACACAATAAGGCAACCTGCATCGTATGGATGGCCCTGTCCTAAGAACACAGCCCCTCTGATTTCCAGAACAGGAGGCATTATGTAAAAGCCTGGTTGTTTTCCCCCTTGACTTCCAAGTCAGCGCTGTTATGTTGGTATCAGCAGATGGGTCTCATTTGAGCCGTTCTTCAGTCTGGACCACCTCATGCTTTTCCTAGGAGCCAAAAAATGAGAGTGAGCTCATAAAAGGGATTGTGAAAGTTCCCTCCTTAGTGTTACTTAAGAACTTGAGTGGATATGCTGAGTGGGTGACAGGATTAGGAAACAACAATAATTAATAGTGTGCAAAACCCCACACAATCTCTTTTTCATGTATCTGGATATTATGGTAAGAAATAAATCATATATTTTGACTCACATATGATTAGTAAAAAGTTAAATTTTAGAGCAGATTTTTTTAAGCCTAGTTTAATTTTAAAATTCATATATTTTGAATAATGTATTTAAAAAGCTTTATTATTTTTATTTTTAAGTGTGTGTGTGTGTGCCTGTAAATGCAGGTGCCCCTGGAAGCCAGAAGAAGGCTTTAGATCTCCCAGAGCTGGAGTTATAGGTGGCTATGAATTACATGATGTGGCTGCTGTGCCCAAATCCAGGTTCTTTGTAAGAACAATATGGATGCTTACCCACTGAGCCATTGTTTCATCCCCTAAATAATACATTTTAAAAGCCAAGTGTAGCTCTTCATATGTTATGCATCACACATAACATTATTCTGAGTGGGAGAGGTGGCTCAGTGGATAAAGATACTTGTCACCAAGCCCGGTGACTTGAATTCCATTCTGATAACCCAGATGGCATAAGGTTAGAAGTAGCTGCCCTCTGACCTCCACTTGCACAGTCATGGTGCCTGATTCCCTTTAAACAAACAAGCAACAAACAAATGTAAAAAAATTTTTTTAAAAAACTATTCTCTTCATTTCAATTTATAGACAAGGGCATTATAACTTTTTTGTTGTTTTTGTTGTAGTTTTGTTTCTTTCTTTTTTTTTTTTTTTGAGATAGGGTTTCTCTTTGTAGCCCTGGCTGTCCTGAAACTTGCTTTCTAGACCAGGCTGGTATCGAACTCAAAAAGATCCACCTGCATCTGCCTCCCGAGTGCTGGGACTAAAGGTATGCGCCATCATGCCTGGATGGACATTTTTACTTTTATTGTATAGTTTCTCAGCTCAACCTCTGTTGGCTTTGGTTTACTGACATAGCTGTTCCTGAAGCTAAAACACTAGAACTGGAAGCCATAAAGGTCAGGTGCTGAGCTCCTCCCATGTGAGACCCTTAGATTTATTTTAGGGTGACCATGAAGTAGGGTATTTTCTGCAGGCCAGCTTAAATCCAATGAAAACATTCTGAGTAGATAAAACATCACATCTTGTCACAGACAACCCTAGCATGACACAGTACTAAGACTTGCATTAATAAAAGGTGATGTATTTTTATGTTGTGTTAAACAGAACAAACAATGTTTTAGGCCACATACATGTGGGGCACTATTTGTTGGTTGTGAAGTTGCTGTGGATATGGAGACATGTTGAGCCTTCCTTCTGTGCTGGCATCTGGTTCTTACCCTTCTCTGGGTACATTCTGATCCTATGAAGCTGGGCATAGCCATGTGACCCACTGCAGCCAATGAAGCTCAAGGAGACGGGATAGCTGGTGGGAAGAGTTGAGCAAAGTGTTTCCTCAGTTCTCTTTCTTCCACGTTAGCAGTGGTGTGGGGACGGACTGAAGCGATGATGGCATTTAACTGAGGCAGCTGGAATGCCACCAACATGAAGGAAATAAGCTGCCCCAAAGGGTGTCCGGAACCACGTAAGCTGGGCTAGGACTACATTGCTGCTGCAGCCTCCTCGGCCTGACTAGTTCAAGGGGACAGTGAATGCATTGTGCTAACTCAGCTTCTCTACTTCCCCAAAGGGAAAACGGACTAGTTCTGGGACGAGGTTAACATTTCTTTTATCTCCCCTGGGATTCATCAAAGGAGTCTGGAAGTCTAAGACATATTAGGACTTATCTCATTGGCTTCTATTTTTTTCCCAGGGATTGACTCACACGCTGCTTGTAGTGCATATTTGAAGGATCCTGTTGTGTGTGTTTGTGGTATAGATGCGTGGTATGTGTGTATCCAGAGGGAGATGCTGAGCGTCCTGCTCTGCAGTTTCCCCCCATTACCTTGAGTCAGGGTCTCTCGTTGAACCTGGGGCTAGGCTGTCAGGAAGACCTAGGAAGCCTTCTGTCTCCAGTCCTGAGCACAGATGTGGGTGGGGGCACACCTGGCTTTATAGGTGGGCTGAGCCTTCTGTCTCCAGTCCTGAGCACAGACGTGTGTGGGGGCACACCTGGCTTTATAGGTGGGTGCTGGGAATTGAAAACTACCTCAAAATAAGTTACTTATTTGCTGAGAAATGCTTAAAAACACAGAAGTGTTTGTTTATTTTTAAATTAAACATCAAACATATATGTAGATGATGAATGAAGGCCCTTGTAGCCACTGTTAGGGTTAAGAAAAAGAACAATGTTGGCCGGGCGGTGGTGGCGCACGCCTTTAATCCTAGCACTTGGGAGGCAGAGGCAGGCGGATTTCCGAGTTCGAGGCCAGCCTGGTCTACAGAGTGAGTACCGGGACAGCCGGGGCTACAGAGAGAAACCCTGTCTCAAAAAAACCAAAAAAAAAAAAAGAACAATGTGAGCCTTTCTGAAATCCCTCTATGAGCCACATCTGTTTCTTCCCTCCATATGAAGGAATCATTCATATTTATTGGGTAATCCCTCAAACTTCTTTTTTAAAAAAAATATTTATTTTTTGAGAAGTTCATGATGAATACTGTGATTTCAGTCATCCCAGTCCCTCCCTGTCCCTCCCAGAACCCCACTTCTCATATCCTTTTTCAAAATTCATGTTCTCTTTCCAATCTTCTCTTTATAACCCACTGAGGCCAATTAGTAGGACCACCAGTGGTGCACAGGCGACTTTCCAGGGACCAAATCCCTGAAGACCACCAGTGGTGCACAGGCGACCTCCCAGGGACCAATTCCCTGAGAAAACTGGCTCTTCCTAAGCAACTCTCTACAACTGGCTTCACTACTTTATGGGCTTTTCTTTCTTTCATTCTTCTCTACCCCTTTTCTTCCACTCTTTCAACCCCCTAACCCTAGAGATAGGAGACAAAAGGATAGAGAGGAAAGGAAAGAGCTCCCTGAATTAAGTTAGAGGTTGGAAAGGGGGCACTGTTGTCATTAAATGACTTCCTGCTATTTAGGGGTGTTGAGTTCTTTGGGGCAAGTTTGATTTTAGCTGTCAGGATATCTATCTAATTTCTTTTTCTTCTTCCTTGTTCACAACTACTTAATAAACCACACTACCAACAGCAACCAACCAACCAACAACCCCCCTGGGGACCCTAGGATTTATATATTCTCTAAAAGGTACCAGAAGGCCAAATATCACACAATCACAGAAACTATCTGCAGCTGGCAAAACTGTGCCTCTGCTAGAGCCTGAGGCAAATCACAGTCAGCTACGGGATTAAGACAAACACATTTTCTTATACTCTATTCTCTGTGTTTTTTTAAAGAGGCCAAAACCCCAAAATTGTCACTACAACTATCAGCTATCCTTAGCTTCTCACCTAGGAGCCAGATCTCAGGAGTCTTTTTCTATCCAGGTGGGAATATTGACTGGGTTAGTTTTATAAGGCAACTGCAGCCATTGTGAGTTCATGAGTGTAACATCTGTTCTGTGCAGAAGATATTATTTCAGAGCAATCTTCCCTGTCTTCCAGTTTTTACAAATTTTCTACTCCCTTTAACTCCGTTTCCTGAGCCTCTGGATGAGGAGAAGCTGTTCCATTCAGAGCTGAGCACTCTAGCCTCTTACTTTTGTGCATACATCATCATGTATACATGTGCATACACCATCATGGGTCTGTGTGTTAAACACCATCTACTGCAAAAAGAAACTTTTCTGACAAAGGTTGAGAGATGCACTAAACTGTGGGTATAAAGGTAAGGAAATAGGATACAACCTTTTACTGTATCAATTTAGCGGAAAAATAGTGGTAAATTCTCCCCTAGGGCCAATGACTTAGCTAGCCACAGGGTTTTGGCCCATTAAATGGTATTAAGTATAAGTTCTATATGTGGAGAGTGGGCTTTAATCCAGTTCTAAAGTGATTGGTTGTTACCATAACATTTGTGCCACTAATATACCAGCAGGCACATCTGTAAAATTTTCATTTTATGTGTGTGTGTGTGTGTGTGTGTGCATACCCGAGTGTATATATATGCACCACATGTGTGCAAGAGCCCACATAAGTTAGAAGAGGGCTTCAGATCCCTTGGAACTGGCATTACAGATTTTGTGAGCTGCCATATGGATACTGGGAATTGAACCATGATCTTCCTTGAGGGCAACAATTGCTCTTAAAGGCTGAACCAGCCCTCCAAACCCCAGCAGGCTGAGCCAGCCCTCCAAGACCCAGCAGGCTGAGCCAGCCCTCCAAGACCCAGCAGGCTGAGCCAGCCCTCCAAGACCCAGCAGGCATATCTTCTTACCTGGCTGCTTTTTTGAACTCTTCAGCTGCTCCCAAGCACTTGCTGCCATGGCTGCAACTGCCACCGATAATGTCACACCTCTTCCGCATCACCAGTCCACCCTACTCTGTGTATGATAAGAATCAGGGGGACTTGTTGGGAGGAAGGGGGTTCAGTGGAAGTGGGCAAGGGATATGAGAGAAAGACGAGAGAGATGATCCGGAGGATTTGCAGATTTTCCTTCCTTTGGACCACTGAAGATGGCCTTGGCAAGATCCGAGGTAGCCAAAGACATCTGCTGTGGTCGCACACAGCTCCATGAAGTCTGGGGAAGCTTTTCCTTCTAGGAACAAAGTTTTCCAATGCTGGTGCAGAGTCATGGTTAACATGTCTCTTGTTAGGTAATTAAAAAAGATACTATAGGGCTGGCGAGATGGCTTAGCGGGTGAGAGCACTGACTGCTCTTCCAAAGGTCCTGAGTTCAAATCCCAGCAACCACATGGTGGCTCACAACCATCCGTTATGAGACCTGACGCCCTCTCTCTGCTGGTGTGTCTGAAGTCAGCTACAGTGTACTTATATATAATAAACAAATAAATCTTATTAAAAAAAAAAAGCACTGAAAAAAAAAAAAGATACTATAGATCCAGCCGAAAGGAGCTTCAGAAGAGCTCTGTTGAAAGAGTGGTAGCCTCACATAGTAGATAACAACAATGGGGCCCTGCAGGAAAAGATGTGGCCTTCAGTTCTTGGGGACCAAAAGAATTTCTTGTTTTTATAGATTTCCAAATGGGCAGGAAGGATCCATACTATGTGATCTAGCTATCATGTTAGAAGACACAGAGACAGGAAAACAGTAGATAAGTATAATTCAAGGTTGTCTTGGGCTCTAACAGTGTGTGTGTGTGTGTGTGCCAGAGTTGCAAACAGGAGTGGGAGGGCTGCAAGGGTACAGCATGTATTGCTCTAGAGTTCTCTCTCTAGGGAGAGGCTAGGGTAGATGGGAGATGACCTGAAGTTTTGAGTTTTAGGCAGAGAGGAGAGAGAGAGAGAGAGAGAGAGAGAGAGAGAGAGAGAGAGAGAGAGAGAGAGAGAGAGAGAGAGAGAGAGAGAGAGAGAGAGAGAGAGAGAGAGAGAGAGAGAAAGAGAGAGAACCTATAGAAGGGAATGGTTGGGTAAGCCATCCACTCTGATTACCTTTGTTAATTCATAGTACAAAAGGTGCTTAAAGGAAAAAGCAAGGAAGGCTAGCTCGACACAAGGAAGGCTAGCTCGACACAAGGTTAACACCCTGGGCTGAAAACAGCAGCTCTTAGCAGCACTTTGCTCTGCTGAACACTCACTAGAGGGGGTCAGATCACGCTCTCTAGCTCACTTCATTCCACATGGGTCTGGGATGTACCATGTGCTTAGCTCACTCACATTGGTGAAGTGAGTGTGAGTTGTTGGACACATGCCACCAAGTGAGTGGGAGAGCTTGTTCTTCCATGGTCCCATCTCAGGAGCATGTTTTGCAGCCATTTACTACGTTAGTGTCTGTTTCATATCCTCCATTGTATCTGTCTGACCTCTAATGCCATGTTGTTAAGAGTTATAAGAGATTATGGAAGGCCTTAGGCTTACAAAGTAGTAAGAGATTTTAAAAAAGCTATCAGTGAATAAAATTGTCCTAAATTCAGTTTGTGTTTGTTGTTATTATAAGGTTTAATTTGCTAAAGTGGTTCATGCACATGTGTTTTTTTTTAATTCAAATTTCAGTTTTTTTATTAGATATTTTTTATTTACATGTAAATTTCTCCTTTTCAAGTTTCCCCTCCAAAAAACAAAGAAACAAACAAAAACAACCAAAACAAACCCCTGTTGCCTCCTCCCTCCCCATGCCTGCCACCCTACTTATTGGCCCTGACAGTCCCCTACACAGGGGCACAGAACCTTCACAGAGCCGAGGTCCTCTCCTCCTATTGATGATCGAATTT